>NC_090269.1:237216294-237525461 GCF_040414725.1 Anabrus simplex | reverse complement strand
TGCAAAGATCAGACACTATAATACAGTAATAAAGCCCGAAGTCTTATATGCCAGTGAGACCCTTACACTAAACGGGAAAGGTGACCTAGAAAATATTTTAAAAGAAGAAAGGAGAATCCTGAGGAAAATTCTCGGCCCCCAAAAAACAGAAGATGGATATAGACTGAAGTTACGCAGAGAGACAGAAGAGCATTCCAACATTGCAGCAGACATCCGTAAAAGACGTCTGAAATTCTATGGGCACGTCCACAGATTGCCGGCAAGTAGACTGACACACAAGATTCTCACCTACATAGAACATCTAAAAAATATTCCATGGGTATTAGAAGTGAAGAAGGATCTGGAAAAAGCCCAGATAAACCCAAATGACACCGCGGACAGAAACCTTTATAGGAAAAAAATTAATGGATGGAAAGTGCAACCAGAGAACGAAGTGAAAAAGAAGACTGGAGCAAAGTGGACAGAAGAACGAAAAAGGATCCACGGAGAAAGGATGAGAGCTGTTTGGCAACTCAGAAAACAGAATTGTTAGAGCTTTGCGTGATCCATTGGGTCCATACGCACATAATAATAATAATAATAATAATAATATTAATAATATAAAATGATTACTGGTACTTGTCAATTTCTAATTCATTAAGCATGATGCTTTGATTCATTCTCAATATCTTTAAGAATATAACCATCTATTATATGGAAAAGACAAGCTTCTATCTCATTATATCAATAAGAATATTTTGTTTTCTGTACATATATAAAATTCCTTTGTAAAGACTGACTGTCTTACTCCATAACCAAAATTACAGCTAGAATATGAGCAAATGATTATAAATAACAGAACACCATCATGCATTTTCATGCACTGAGAAAACACATTTTAAGCATGATAATAGCCTCATATGAAGCCACAATGACTGCATTCTCCCTTTCCAAAATCAAGAAATAAATGCAGCAAAGCAAACCTAAAAGCTATAACTCACAAATATGTCAGCCCAAAGAATAGACTGTGTTGCCTTGCATCTACTTCAAATATAGTACATGTAACTATCTCAGAGGAGAAAGGGTATCATACAGAATGATCAAATACTTCATTTCCGCTGTTGTGCTTTCTAAAGGCTATGTTAACTAGCAATTTTTGCCATACCTGTTCATTAAAAGCCTACAGGGTATCATAACGACAGCAAAATGAATCCACATTGCTGATGAAGTAAGGAAAAGTTGAGTTCAACTGTTCTACAAGAAATGTCAACTGCAATTTTGAGAGATTCACTCCAAATTGTGTAAAATCATCTGCATAATATAGAAGTAATTTCAATAAACAGAATCCATCTGGGGGTAGCTGCCGAAGAATAATGAATATTAGAACATTTAAAAAATCAAATGAAAATTAACTAAACGTGTTTTAATTTCTAATTGTCCTTAAGGATTAATCGTAGGCTGAATTTTTGTGGTTTACCTAGTATTAGGGCAGCTGCCCTTAGTGGATTTTCTCTCCCTTAGGTCAAGGGATTGTGGTGTTTAACTATTTTTGCCATGTATAAAAGCATTTGAGGATGTCATGACCCTGTCAGTAGTAATTAAATAGGACATTCCACAACCCTCCCCTACAATTCTATTTAGAATTTGTCATTAGGAAAGTATGAAGTCTATGGGAGTCTAAACTTTGAAATCAGTCACTCTTAGGATAAAGATCTAATTGATTGACCATTTCCTTTTGAACTAAGAAGACTGGAAAAACAATTGATAGGGAATATGCCACCTGGGCGACATCCATAAATAAAGTTGATTGATTGATTGATTGATTGATTGATTGATTGATTGATTGATTGATTGATTGATTGATTGATTGATTGATTGATTTCATAGGACATGCGAAATGCAATTACATCAATAAATTTTAACTGAATGTTTGTCCAGCTCCATGGCTAAATGGTTAGCGTGCTGGCCTTTGGTCACAGGGGTCCTGGGTTCAATTCCTGGCAGGGTCGGGAATTTTAACCATGATTGGTCAATTTCGCTGGCATGGGGACTGGGTGTATGTGTCATCTTCATCATCATTTCACCCTCATCACGACGCGCAGGTCGACTTCGGGCGTCAAATCACAAGACCTGTATCTGGCAAGTGGAACATGTCCTCGGACACTCCCAGCACTAAAAGCATACGCCATTTCATTTCGACTGAATGTTTGAGATCATATACACAATGATTGTCTGCTACACAGCATTAACTGAGTTTCAGAAATTAAGACAACAATGAATGAACTATTCTGAAGACTTAACATATTGTTATCATTTTACCATGACAATTACAGCACCAGAATTATGTATTTTCTTTTTGCAATATTTGAAGCCAGTTCTTTTCAGTTTTGACTCAGTTAATTTATGACTGCTAGGTTCTTCAGTCTGTTGAAATAAATGTACTGTATGAATAAACAAATTTATAAACTACCTGAAAAAGAAAACATATAAAAGAATTTTATCTGAAGAAGGGAACAATTTAATTAAAAATAGAACTGACACACATTGTCACAATAAAAACAAATATTTTGATATGACAATTCAGTACAGTAATTAATATGACAAGCTTTGGTTTGAGTACAGTCCTCCTCTAAAGAGTGAAGGAGATTAATGGATGGTCTCAACCTGTATGACAACAGATATGATGTCCAGCTCCATGGCTAAATGGTTAGCGTCCTGGCCTTTGGTCGCAGGGGTCCCAGGTTCGATTCCCGGCAGGGTCGGGAATATTAACTATCATTGGTTAATTTGGCTGGCACTGGTGCTGGGTGTATATGATCTCCTAATCATCATTTCATCCTCAAAAACAATGCGCAGGTCGCTTATGGGCGTCAAATCAAAAGACCTCCACCTGGCGAGCTGAACATGTCTTCGGACACTCCCGGAACTAGAAGCCATACGCCATTTCATTTCATTTTACAGATATGATGGTTGCTTATCAAGTGCTACTATGTCTCCTGCCTTTAAATATGATGATAGTGATCACATGATTGTTCTTGATTGTTAGGCATGCTTTGATCAAGTGAAATCAATGGAAAGTATGCCAAGAATAATGTCAAACACTCCGACAGTAGTTCAAAGATACAACCCATGTTGCAAGTATTTTACTTTCAGGATTAATTTTGGAGAGTGATGTAATTTTTAATAAATTAAGAGCTTAATTTTGTACTTTTGTCTGACTTGGGCCTAAAATGGGTTAAAGAAAACAGAGAAATATGTACGGTAACCTTAAAAAATTGCACGCACTTTGTAATCTTCTCAAGTTGATGTCAAAATTTGTACTTTAAAAATAACTTTCTTTTAATAATCTGGTTGAATAATACAGTACTGTATTATCTCATGCACAAAGAGTTCATAATTTTACTAAAATTAGTTCTGCAGAGAAGGGACTCATCATAAAACCTATTAACAAGGAAAACTGTTTGGGATGGAAAAGACTGATTTTAATTAAACTTCTGTGAATGATCAATTGTTGTTGTTGTTGTTGTTATTATTAGAGTTATCAGTCCACAGACTGGTTTGATGCAGCTCTCCATACCACCCTATTGTGTGCTAATCTTTTAATTTCTATGTAAACTTCTATGTTAAGGAGGGGTCAATCATCAATTGATCTATCAATCAATTCATCAATCAATCAATCATCGATCTTCATTTTGGGCTATCACTAAGTCCCTACCGACTGTTTACCTAGTTTATATTATTATTATATTTGCCTTTATTTGTAGTGGCGATTTTAAATAACTTAGAAATTTATCGAACATTTCTCTAAATAAATTACTCCAATCCCTAATTTCTGTCCCTACAAATGAATATTTGATCCAGTTTGTTTTCTTGAATTCCAACTTTAATTTCATACTACCCATTTCTTTGTACAGATTTATGAGAGAGGATTAAAGTCTTTAAATTAAAGTGGCCTGTAAGTACAGTATAAATGTGTCTTACAACATGCTCTTGTAGATAATATTTACAACCTTCTTCTCAGGTACATAAATATATCAGCTAGGTCCATTCGATACTCCACATAAAGCTGGCCATGACTGAAGCACTGGTTCTGTATATGCAGTCGTGCTACCATCAGTGTCTGACCTTGCGAATTGTTTACTGACATTGCTAAGACCAATCTGACAGGGAACTGCCATCTCTTGAAGTTGAATGGCAAGTCTGATGGTATTAGTGGGATGCACAGGATGTAAATACTCTGGTCTTTGTCACAGTCTGTCAAAATAAAGCCCTTGATAATAGTGAAACCAATGGCTTTGATAAACAATCTGGTTTCGTTACATAGTCTGGGTGCATTCAAACTGCGTGTCAACATGAACAGTGCACCCACTTTAAGATGGAGTTTGTGGTATGAAATCCTGGATATTTCTAACAAATTTAATAATTCCATTGGATAGCTAATGGCTTGGAGTCAATGGAGTTGAAGGTAGTGCCCTCCCTGGGTAACAGCTCCATTATCCTATTCTTGATGGAGTTCACGTGCTCATGCTTTGGAGTAAGTAATAATAATAATAATCGTATGGCCTCAGCTACCGTGTGCAGACATTTCGATTTGACGCCATCTGGCTGTCTGCTCGTCAAATTTCGATGTTCCGTTTTACTCAAGGCCCACTAGATGGCAGACAGAGTAAACCGGATCTCTCTTGGGCGACTATGGCTGAGATTTAATGAATTTTGTCGGGTGAATACCAAATGTATCACCAGAGATCTTTTACATGCCGACATCGTACGACATGGAGTGTCGAATGGACTTTTTTCCGCCCTTCAAAAATCCGACTACCTCTGCCGGGTTTGAACCCGCTATCTTGGGATCCGGAGGCAGACACTCTACCACGGATCCACAGAGGCAGCTTTTGGAGTAAGTATTGCCTGATCACACAACTACACATCTGCAGCAGTGACCAGGGTCCCAAAAACTTTGCAGGGAGCATGATTCTCTGCTGGTCTTCAGCAGAAAATTTCCCTTCACTTATCTTATCTTAAGGATATCAGCAAAAAAAACTATCCTGAATCTGTGCTGCGCAGATTGAAATACCACAGATTCAATTCCCATAGGGAACTTAAAATATTTGTCCTGAATGAGTAAATTCCTAATTTCAGTATAATTGGTCTGTTATTGGAAATAATAAATTTTCCAGCTAACTCATTCTTGGCTGCCAGTGTTTTGCCCAGTGTGCCAATTTGTGTCTTGGTAGGTATGCTAGTTACCAACTGATGGGCACAAATTGGTACACTTGGGCAAAACACTTGCAAGCAAGAATGAGTTAGCTAGAAAATTTATGATGTCCAATAATGGACCAATTATATTTGAATTATGAATTTACTCATTCAGGACAAATATTTCATGTTCTCTACGGAAATCGAAATCTGTATCACCTGATGACCAAGCAGGCATCAATTTTTGTAAAAGAAGCCAAGTCTTGCACTAGCACTGGCTGAGGCTCCAAGTAGCCTGTGCAGTGGCCTCTACCACATGCACTAGGTATGAGTCTTAGTAGGTGTGCTGATCACCAACTGATGAGTTCAAATTGGCACACTGGGGCAAAATGCTGGCAATCAGGAATGAGTTAGCTGGCAAATTTGTAGTTTCCAATAATGGACCAATTATACTGGAATTACAGATTGAAATGATCGCTTACCCGAAACTAGCTTGGACAGTTAGCAAAACATGAAGATCTCCACATTTCTGTGAATCTGCTACGGTTATTTCTATTTCTCCATCGCGTTCTCCTTGCAACCCAGTTGCATTCAAACTGTTAGCTTGCCTCTATGGGTCATCAGGTTTCTTGTCATGTGAAATGACATCTCTTGTTCGTGATATTTCCCCAGCCTACTAGGCCTTTTGGCTAGCATTCTCCAGCAGATTCTCCTTTGAGGGTACAAATCCCTTAACTCAGTTGAAGAAAAGAATAATTCAAACAATGTTCTTTCTCCTGTTATTGGCTTCTATCAAGGCCATTTTTATAGTTGTGTATTTTAGTTAAAGCTGTAAGATTTCTTCTACATGTTGTAGGCAAGATTCTTTCCTGGTTTAATATTTTGAACATAAGCAAAAGGATAAGGTTTTAGCAAATCCTATAACATCATTTAATGATTTTTATTTCTTTTGTAACATTTAATGTATCTTGAGGGAAAAAAAACTGATAATGTAAAGCCCTTTTCTCGAGATTATTGCTACAAAAGGAGGTTATTCCTTGGAATTGTAACAAATCATCATTGCTGAATTTATGGAACATTGTTCTCCTTGTTGACTGCTCTAACTTGTGCATTTCTGGTTTTAATACGGTACTTTTCCACCACCACCTCAACACTGAATATTTTTGCTTCTCTATATACACACTCCCCTTCTTTATTAATGATCTCTGGAATGTCCTTCCTGAAACCTGTTATTGCCTCAAAGCACGTAATCAGCACTTCCATTTTTCCCTAACTTTGAAATGACTGCAAATTTTATGTTCACCATAATTATCTTTAGCTGATGTTTTTGCTAAATTTAATTTCCTAATAAGTATTTTCAATCTCTCCTTATTTCCACAACCATTCCTAACTATTTTTTCCTAACTGCAACCTCTTCTTTAATCTCTTCTCAGTTATATATAGTGGGTCAGTATCATTCTTTAACACCCTTCCCTGTTTACACACTCATTAACAATAATTATATTAAACACATCCCATAATTTTTTTATTTACCATTTTCCATCAGTCATAATCACTTTTCTTTTCAACTCCCACATGTCTCTTTTATCAAACATTTGAGACTCTGTAACATCCAACTTTAAACCTTCCTTTCTATTGCATTGGTTTTTTACTGTGTCAAAAATAGCTTTATGATCACTGATCCCATCTATCACTTCAGTTTCCCTATAGAGCTCATCTGGTTTTATCAGCACCATATCCAGTACCCAGAGAAAAAAGTTTGTTCTATCACTTTTTGATTCAGCTGTCCTTCCCGGACTAACTTATTCACAGTTTGTTGGTCATGCATTCTGCGAGTTGCATAACCTTCCTAGTTAACATTTGGTAAGTTGAGGTCACCCGCTACAATCACATTTCTTTCTGTATTGTTCCCCCGCATAGCTGACTGAAATGAAAATCCACAGCCTGTTTCCAGTTTCAACTGGGTCAGAAATGGAATGAATCAAGCCCCCATCTAGTGGAGAGGATAGGAATTGTGCCAGCTGCCGAAGCCTGCCGCACTCCTCTGGGGAAATGATTAATAACTGACAGATGAAATGAAATGATATGATATTGGACAGTGATCCTGGAATGAAACGTGATGGGAAAAACGGGAGTACCCAAAGAATAACCTGTCCTGCCTCCGCTTTGTCCAGCACAAATCTCAAGTGGAATGACCGGGATTTGAACCATGGAACCCAGCAATGAGAGGCTGGTGCGTTGTCGCCTGAGCCACGGAGGCACACATAGATGATTATATTAACATTTAATTCTGTATCAGCGTCAGTGTGATCCTTTCCAGATCTGTTCATCCCAAAAACATCAAGTTGCCTATAATCTTTGGAGATAAGTTTTATACCTAGAATTCTATGTTTCTTACACTTAATTATTTTGTAGCTTACAAATTCTTCTTTAACCAGTATGAATAATCCCCTTCTTACTGTTCCTATCCTCTTTCTATACTCCAGCTCCATGAGAAAATTTTGGCATCCGTATCACTTCTCAGCCACGATTCAACTCTTAAATATCTGGTAAATATCTATCTATCAAATTACCTAATTCTATTCCTTTCTTTGCAATACTTCTACAGTTTAACATTAACCACTTTATGTCATTCTTACTTGACTTTCAGCTCCATATACACTCATCATAAATATGATTGTTAATAAAGGGTACAGATCTCTGCACATGGTTATGAGGGTATTCAGGGGTTGTAGTAAGGATGTAAAGGAGAAGGCATAAAGTCTCTGGTAAGACCCCAACTAGAGTATGGTACCAGTGCATGGGACCCTCACCAAGATTACTTGATTCAAGAACTGGAAAAAATTCACAGAAAAGCAGCTCGATTTGTACTGGGTGATTTCCAACAAAAGAATAGCGTTACAAAAATGTTGTAAAGTTTGGGCAGGGAGGACTTGGGAGAAAGGAGATGAGCTGCTCGATTAAGTGGTATGTTCCGAGCTGTCAGTGGAGAGATGGCATGGGAGGACATCAGTAGACGAATAAGTTTGAGTGGTGTCTTTAAAAGTAGGAAAGATCACAATACGAAGATAAAGTTGGAATTCAAGAGGACAAATTGGGGCAAATATTTGTTTATAGGAAGGGGAGTTAGGGATCGGAATAACTTACCAAGGGAGATGTTCAATAATTTTCCAATTTCTTTGCGATCATTTAAGAAAAGTCTAGGAAAACAACAGATAGGGAATCTGCCACCTGGACGACTGCTCTAAATACAGATCAGTATTTCGTCTTCTTCTTCTTCTTCTTCTTCTTCTTCTTCTTCTTCTTCTTCTTCTTCTTCTTCTTCTTCTTCTTCTTCTTCTTCTTCTTCTTAGCCCCATTTCCCTGAATGAACCTTGTATCTGCCTACAACTCTTCTACACAAACCCCCTAACTTATATCTACCATTGTGGTTCAAGTGAAGGCCATCTGAATTTGATCTCTATCTCCACCCACCCATTAGGATCCATGAATGTCACTCCCAATTTCCACATGCCCCCTCCATAGTATCATTTAAATCCCTGATCACCCTCTAGTTAGTATCCCTCCTGGACAGTATGCCACTGATAATAACAGCAAATAGCAATCAGTTTGCTGTAAAATCAACTGCAGTGTTATAATTACTTGTTCAAAAATAGCTGGATTGCTTAGCAGTTAGCTAATGATGACGAAGAATGACCTTGCATATGAACTATAGACATATACCGACAGTTGAGAACATGAACAGAATTTCACTAAAAACCTATTTTATATATGAATACAGTATATGAATATGATATATAAAAATATTAGGATTTTAATACCTCTGTATCATTTATAATGGAACCTAAAATACTATGTAGTATGAAAAATGAAAATCTACAGCCTGTTTCTAGTCATTTGACTGGGTCAGGAACGGAATGAATGAAGCCTCCATCTAGTGGCGAGGATAGGAATTGTGCCGTCTGCTGAAGCGTGTCGCACTCCTCTGGGGTAATGATTAATGAATGACAGATGAAATGATACTGGAGAGTGTTGCTAGAATGAAAGATGATAGGTAAAACTGGAGTACCCAGAGAAAAACCTGACCAACCTCCACTTTGTCCAGCACAAATCTCACATGGAGTAACCGGGATTTGAACCACGGAAACCAGCTGCCGCCTGAGCCACGGAGGCTCTCAATGAATAAACATACCACAAACAAAATTGTCGTACTCCTTATCAGATTCACTCGTTTTGCCATGCCACGCACAGCCTATGTAACAACAGATGGCCCACAGTGATGCTCTATGTCTTAATTGATCATCCTATCCAGTTTCACAGCAACTGGTCTTGTCCAACATTGTCACAAAAACCCAGTGAGACAGTCCCCCACCTGTATTCTGTATTCTTTCCCACACTGACATGTAATTATATTTATCTTATTTTGTGTTCCTGCCTTTCTATCAATGTCTTGATTTGATACTCATTTATTCCTTTTTACTTCCTATATTTAATGTAGAAGACTAAGCCTGCCGGCTAGTTGCTTTACGTCGCACCGACACAGACAGGTCTTATGGCGACGATGGGAAAGGGAAGGGCTAGGAGTGGGAAGGAAGCGGCCATGGCCGTAATTAAGGTACAGCCCCAGCATTTGCCTGGTGTGAAAATGGGAAACCACGGAAAACCATTTTCAGGGCTGCCGACAGTGGGGTTCGAACTTACTCTCTCCCGAATACTGGATACTGGCCGCACTTGAGCGAGTGCAGCTATGGAGCTCGGTAAAAGACTAAGACTATGGCGAATACTGAAAACAGGGAACTATTACAAATATTTAGATTCTACATAGGAAACACACCGGTAGTAACAAGAAATTTGAAGAAACAACAATATGAAGAACATCAAGAGCTGGTCTCATAATGTTCTACTACATCTAAAACAACCATCATTTTCTACAGGAGCAGTTGGAAATAGAAACATGAAACCTACAAAGAAAACCAAATGGTAAACATGTTGTCCAACATCAAACCTATCCCTTTCAGTTCAAAGATATCTACAAAATCAAAGGTAACTTTAAAAGTTCCTTACCCATATATGAAGAGACATAAGTGCGCTTATCAAGGGAGTTGCTGCCACCAGGATGATGGAATTTTGAATCATGTTCATTATCAAAGTCCTGAGAGGCTCGAGGAAGAGTTGTGACAGTAATTGGTACACCAGATGGCCCATCACCTCCTGGACCTGCCAATGACTGAGTCTTCTCCAGGGCTTTCAGCTCCATCTGATCATGATGGATCCACAGATCAGGTGGTTTAATATTAGTTTTTCCTGGTTTTCCTTTTATGTTACCTTTCATATATCTGTAAAGAAAGGAACAATATTTAACAATAGCCACTACTGTCATTAAACACCAAGATCCTAAACAACAACCAAAATATACACCAAATATCTTAACGACACTGGTAGTTGATGATATTATCCTCCTATAAAAGGACAAAGTGCACAATGAAAAAAGTCTTATGCGGCACAATAACACAACTTCTGAGACTTTGGTAGCACTAAAAATACCACCGACTCCCTAATCCTAAATACTTCAAACCACACACTTAGTTTTCTTAAAGAATATGAGTACTACTGATTGCAACTGCAAGCTCACTTCATTAGCTTTGCTCCAATTTCACTTAGTATACTATCACCCTGGGAGAATACAAATCCTAATATTTCATATGTTACAGCTTTGTATTCCCGATCTGACATTCAGTCCCATTAGGTTTCTTCCCAGCTCACAACACTTTAGTCTTTTAAATGGGAAAATAAAATTTATTTAGTACATCAAGTGTATATACTCTAAATGCAAAACCACTCACTCACCCATCACAATATTTCAGGAATCACCAAACCAAGGAGAGTGAAATTTGACACAGAGCTTCCTCTAAGCTCATACTTAACATCTAGAAGGCTGTGATGAATTGAAATTGTTTAATATGTTACTTTATGTTTAGCTAATTATTTAACATCGCAATGACAGGAATTACTCTCGGATTTTTTTATTATGGACACTCCAGTTTAGGCTTTAATTACTGAGAAAAAGTTGCTTTAGAAAAATGACAAGAACAATTTTTTGGGAGGGTGAAAGAAATTGTAACTTGAGTATAGCACTACAAATACATGTGGCTATAACATAAAAACATCTTATTACCATCAGACAAGTAGTTTTCCATGTATATATTCTTAAATGAGCGGTTCCAAGAGAAGAAGCAAAAAACCTGGACAATATTTACTCCAACCACAAATTAATGATCTTCAAAAATTTTTTTAGACACTGTATTGCAGAATTAAACAAGGAAAATATTGATATAACTCATTTTGAAATAGGCCTATTGGTTCATTTGTAATTAACACCTAAACTCGAATGTCCATAATAAAAAATCCTATAGTAGTGACACTTCGCATATTTTTACTATAATTTTAGATTTCTATGGTGTTCATTATATTTGGTAGAGTTATTTAACAGAATATTAGTGCATATTAGCTGTTTACGTGAGTGGCTACAGTTGCTAGGTAGTTTATTGAGGTTACTTGGCCATATTTGATATTCTCTTCCACATGAAACGACAAGAAGAAAACCTTGTTCTTACTGAAGAGCACTGTATGTTTTTATCACAAGATGTTGATGCTGTTTGACAGGAGGTTATATTGAAAAGCCTAATTTAGACATCTCAGCTGCTTCAGTTCAATGTATTTTATTCCTTTCTAAAGCACCTCTGAAATTCTTAAAAGGAGATTGATAGATAACCAACTTTTGACAAAACCATTTTTCTTGCATTGTTGTATAACATTTACTACATACTAATCAAGCTTACCCCACCTTTTCTAAATTAAACTTATGATATGGTATGCTAAGTGTCTACATACAGTATTTTACAATTTGCTTTACGTTGCACCGACACAGATAGATCTTATGGCGATGAAAGGATAGGAAAGTGCTAGGAGTGGGAAGGATGCGCCTGTGGCCTTAACTGAGGTACAGCCCCAGCCTTGTATGAAAATGGAAAAAGATGGAAAAACATCTTCAGGGCTAACAAAAGTGGGGTTCAAACCCACTATCTCCCAAATGCAAACTCACAGCTGCGTGCCCCTAACCACATAGCCAACTCACTTGGTTACATAGAGTATATCCATTTTTACATATTTTTAGCATTCTCTCTCTATTTAGTACAATATGAATAAGAACATGCCCGGTGATCAGTCAACTTCACAAGAAAACTGCGAAGTACAGTACACACACTGTGGTAAATATTATAGATTGAACAGAGGTTTGAACATTCATATTAGCAGAGATCATCCTGCTTTTTCCATACAACTGAAAGCCTCACTGAATCACCATCAAACTTCAGAGTGAATTCATGGGATTCCAGATCCAACCACCTTGCAGGATGGTTGATACCTTCCGAAAGACTTCCTCCAGGCCGTGAGGAAAGCTGGTCAATATGGAAGACGCTCAACAGATTGCGTTCAGGTGTTGGAAGAACAAAGACCAACATGAGAAAGTGGGGATTTATTTTGTGACTCCACTCTATGTGAATGTGGTGAAGAACAGACAATGAGCCATCTTCTTGTTTGTAACTTGTATCCAACTACTTGCTCTCTCCAGAATGTGATCGACGCTACCAAGGAAGCATGTAAATTAGCTGCTTATTGGTCACACCACATTTAATTAATTTTGTATTTATGTAGAGCATAAATCACATCGTTACCTGCCATAATCAGAAATGATTAATGATTATAGTACCAGATTTGTTATTGTCCTGTATAATATTGTAAATATAATGTATGTTTCTGACACGATTAAATAAATAAATAAATAAATCCTGCAGTGTATAGAGATATCTTAATTAACAAGAGAAATAAATAGGGTCTGATCACATTATTCCCCAGGAGATTAATGATCTATCAAGTACAACTGCTACCCTGACATCAAGATTAGATGTATATAAAAGTGAACTAGGTAAATGGGAAACCAAATTCTTTCAAGACTTGAACAATGATGAATTTAACAGCACCATCAATTAATTCATCAATTTCCTAGCCTCTGTACCCCATCTTTTACCCAGGCCAAAACATCCAGCTCAGAAATACTATGAGAGAAGAAGGAATGGCCAAACAAACACTGCACAATGCACATACTAGAATGCTTCAAACCCTTAAAGGTCACAAAGAAAGGCGTGAGAAGAGAAGTACCAGGTGTATGCATAAGTATTTTCCGGTTTCACTAAGAGATGGCACCACCGAACAGTACGCAGCATATGAATTTGACATATACATCAGTTTGTTTGTCTGACATTAACCTACCAATACATACAAGTTGAGTCCGCCAAACATTAGCGTCTGTGTTGTATCGTTCAGTGATCATGTCGACGTTTGTGCCTGAAAAGGAACATTTGCAGCACACATCGCTTTTCTTATTTAATCAAAAGAAAAAGGCTATGGAATGTCATCGTTTGCTGATAGAAACATATGGTGAAAACGCTCCATCGATTAGAACATGTGAGACATGGTTTCGGCAATTTAAACATGGTGATTTCAATGTGAAAGACAGTGCACTCTGGTAGACCTCAAAAGTGTGAAGACAAGCAATTGCAGGTGTTACTGGATGATGACCCATCTCAAACTCAACACTATCACTAACAAATAATTCATTTAAATCACAAATTGATCAAAAGACGACTGGAATGGGCTAGAATACATGGCAAAGTGATTTTGTTACACGATAATGGGCTATCTCACTACACAGCAAAACCAGTGAAAGACCTTGAAATTGCTTGGATGGGACATACTTCTTCACACTTTGTATTCCCCCGAACTGGCGCCATCTATCACCTCTTCGCATCAATGGGGCACGCACTCACAGAGCAGCACTTCAGCAATTTTGAGGAAGTTGGAAAATGGCTTGATGAATGGTTTGTCAGAAAAGACAAGCAGTTTTTCTGGCATGGTATTCATAACCTACCCGAAAGATGGGCGAAGTGTGTAGAAGCCAATGGCCAATATTTTGAATGAACGGAAAATAGATTTCCCTTGAAAATTACATGTTTTCCTTACCACAAAAATCAGCAGAAACTTATGCATACACCTGGTAAGTACACATATGAGTTAACTCAATTTTATTATTACAATCAGCAATGGAAGACTTTTGCAAGTTAACAACCTACTTGTACACTAAGAGATAACATCCCACATGCTTATTTTTCAGGCATTCTCTCTCGTCCTAATGATCATACAAGATAGGAGTATCCACCATAGGTTGCTGAGAGCGAATGTATTGAAATCAATGATTTGTATAATCCGGTCATTTTCAAAGAAGACGTAATTCAGGCAAATCGTAAGATCTCGATAGACACCACCAGTGGTCCTGATCATGTAATCGTGTGGGCTATCAAGAACACTACAGTTTCAGAAATAATTACAATTATTGCTATCAGGGTGTCAACATCTGGGTTAGTTCCACCAGCCTTCAGGAAACCTCAAACAGTTCTCATTTACAAAGGCGGTGATGTATATGACCCTAAGAACTTGTGTCCAATCACTATTTGCTCTGTTATTAGACAAGTTACAAGTTACTGAGAAAGTTCTTGACAAACAGATACACAGCCATGCTACTTTTTATGAGAATCAGAGAGGTCTCACAAACACATCTGGTACACACATTAACACATTCATTTTAGAAGCCATTTTACAATGTGTTAATGAAGAAGAAGGTGATGCAGGCATTATATTTTTGGATATCCAGAAGGCATTTGATAATGTGGGCCATAAACATCTAAAGAACACCTTAGGACTGCTGGAGTTGCTGAAAGGCTCAAACATTTAATATTAGCCCTACAACACACCAACATCACACAGACTGAGACAATAAATCAGAAAACGAAGCCATTCGAAATTAACTGTGGTGTATTACAGGGATCACTTCTAACTCTGGCGGTATTCAATATTGCTATCAACCACAATGTCAATGAACTGTCTGAACATTCTCGCAGAAAATTATGGCTAAGGGCTTGCACAAAATCAGTTTAAACTCACCATAATGAGTTTTGCTGATGACACCATAATCATTGGAAAGAATGCTGAATCTGCCACTGAACTATGAAGGATTGCCATCAATAAGTTTAAGGAAATTGGTCTGGCTATTAATACCTCTAAATCAGTTTGTTTATCTGTTAGAAAAGGTAAACCTTCAGATGAGAAAATCACAACAGGTGATAACACTGAAATAAAATCCCAGTGTAATAGAAGACCAGGTTCTGCTCAATAAGACATAAAATAAGATTGAGACTCTTGTTAGCTCACCCTCGTTGTAGTCCCATCAGAAATTTTCAGTCCTGAGAAGTTCTATACCACCTACTCTCATTCATCTGTTCCAAGTCATGCCTCTGAACAAAATTCCTCAATCCTTCCTGAGTGGTGCTGATAAAATCTTAAACAGCGGTGCTAAGAAGATATTACAGCTTTCAAATTCTAATGGTGTTTATTAAGTCCCTCATGAAGGATGACACTTCCAGCATCTTTTATAAGGTAAGATTTCATACAAGATTGTACACATGCTTAAAGCAGGGTGGCCGCACGCGATGTACGTTTGGGCAGAGGCAGCTGCTGTGGCGCAGAGTACAAACACCGTGCGCTCAGTCTGGGTTTATAAGAGAGACCCTCTACTTTGTCCTTGCGGCAGCCATCTTATGGAGGAAGTTGTGATGAAGAATTAAACATCATTTCTGCCTAAAAGTCAGGGTTCTAATTATGTTACTTTGGAATATGAAAGCCCTCAAATTGTAACAGAAGAAGAATATTCCTTGACTAAGTATCCCTCACTTCAAGGTAAGAATCACTTCTTATTAAATCCTCCTGCTCATTCCTTTTGCCCTAGAAAGAATATGGTGATTTTATGAGTCAATGTCCTCCAAGTGTCTGTCTAGTAACCCATGTGATTTGTTGCTTGGAACCTTAATCCAGTATGATTTATGATCTGCATAATCCAGCACATTGGAAGGTGACCTCTTGTGTACAAGTGCCTGCAATAGCCTTCTTTACTAAAGAATTGGCTCTCACCATGTGGACTAAAAATCCAGTGCTTGCTGCTTGATCCTACTGGACAGTTGGGCTGAAATTCTGAGTTCTGTTGGTATAGGGTCATTAATGTGATGTGCTATCCATGGAATATGTAGCATCCCTCTGTACCATCACACCACAAATGAACCAGTTCTTTGTGGTCACTGTTCTTTTTTTCATTGTCCGTGTCTCAGCAGCACATTCCTCTCCCCCCCAATGGCGCAACAGACCCGAAGGGCCATAGCCTACCAAGTGACCGCTACTCAGCCCAAAGGCCTGCATATTACGAGGTATCGTGTGGTCAGCACGACGGATCCTCTCTGCCGTCATACTTGGCTTTCTAGACCAGAGCCGCCATATCACCATCAGATAGTTCCTCAATTGTAATCACATAGGCCGAGTGAACCTCGAACCAGCCCTCAGATGCAAGTAAAAATCGCTGACCTGGCCGGGAATCGAACCCGGGCCCTCCGAGTAAAAGGCAGGCATGCTACCCCTACACCGCGGGGCTGGCAGCACATGTGTCAATTGGTAAAATGAGAAAATTAAGTAACCTCAATTTTATCGACCTACATATGTGATGATCTTTTCAGATATTTGTCAATTTCACCATGATTATTCTGGCATTCTGTTTTCAAAGAAATATTTCTACCCATTACATGCTATGCATTGGATATACACTGATGACTATACAGCAAGTTTTCTTAATACCAGATCATATATTAAGTATTTTATTGCCTTTTGTTCCTCAATACAAAATGTATTTTTAACCAACATAACATTTTATTTGAGCTACAAAAGAAATGTTGAACCCAAATGTAAGATATTATGCTTCCAGTATAAATTTAAAAAGAAAATCACCTCAAACCAGTTATTTCTGGAGTTGCTGGAGCCACTCTGGCTCATTTTTAGTTTCGGCCAAGGGTTTGAAGTCGGACCGACCAGGATTTGAACCTC
This sequence comes from Anabrus simplex, assembly GCF_040414725.1. Classification (NCBI taxonomy): domain Eukaryota; kingdom Metazoa; phylum Arthropoda; class Insecta; order Orthoptera; family Tettigoniidae; genus Anabrus; species Anabrus simplex. The sequence continues at coordinate 237,508,250 of NC_090269.1, read as the reverse complement.
AGCCTTATGGGTAGGAAGCAAGCAAGTAAGCCACTGATCATAGAGAAAAAATACACTAGCAAGGACATTTATTGCAAGAATTGGACACCACTTAAACAAACTGACTTGTAAACATCTTATCATATTAATACTGATTTGACAATGCCAATTTACAAATTTTTGGTTCACATTGGTTTACACATATCTGATTTGTGAAATTTCTTTATGGTTAGTATTAAGCTGTCTTTACTAAAATATTCCAATATATTGTTATATACATCAAATCATTGTAAACTTTGTCTAATGAGTCAAGTATTTCTTATTACTGTAGTTTCTTCACTGATAATGTTAATGAATGCAATTATAAGAATTTAAAAACAATTTATGGTTGTACATGAAGGTGCTTTGTTTATCGCAAGACAGACTCATTTTGTTTATTTTGCTTGGTTTTGTTCTTTTTCAACAGTTTTATGTTATTTTTTAAATGTTCTACGTATGTTTTTTTGTAATTGGAGATAACCTCTGTATAAGGCAATGTTAAAATAAATAAATAATGAGCAGCTAAATATAACTCACCCCTTCTTGCTGCGTTCCGATGGCTTACACTTGCAACATACTATTGTCACCAGAGCTATCAACACTGTGCAGGCAACAACACTACAGCCAATGATGATGTATAAGATCATCATGCTGGATAAACCTCCTCGTCCATCTGAAAGGTAAAACATGAGGTATGTTAGGCTAAGGAATATACTTAAAAACAAAACACTACAGTCAATATGTTGCTTGATTTAATTCGGATGGCCACTTAGGCACCCAAACTCATATTAAATCTATAGGTTTCAGAGATGGATTGCAGTGCCTTATGGTACTACAGTCAAATAGACAGATTCATCGGCCGTCAATGTTTCAGATTATTATTATTATTATTATTATTATTATTATTATTATTATTATTATTATTATTATTATTATTATTATTATTATTATTATTATTATTATTATTATTATTATTATTATTATTATTATTATTATTATTATTATTATTATTATTATTATTATTATTATTATTATTGACAAAGCGAATAATACCATGTTTAAATGATTGGATTGAACAGACTCATGGTGAGGTAAATGACTACATTACTCAGCTTCTAACAGGGCATGGATACTTCCGTAAATTTTTGCACAAATTGAACGTAGCCAGCAGTCCAAAATACATTTACTGTCACGATATAGATTATATCCTACATACTTTCTTCGTGTGTGATCACTGGTTGACAGAAAGAAGTACTGTGGAAGCTGAACTCGAAGTACTGACGCAAGATAATATTGTGCTTGTGATGCTGAGGAATCAGGAATCTTGGGATAGGGTGACAGAATATGTGGAAAGTATCCTGCACCAGAAGAGGGATCTGGATGCTTTTGAACATCATTGGAAGATGAATAAAGGAAGAAGAAGTCTGAATGACTAAAAGCACGACATTGCCCTGAAGTAATGCGAGAGCAGTTCTGGTGTAGAAACAAAATCGTGGGAAAATGGGTGTGTGGTTGTTAGTGGGTAAGAATCCCACACAAGTGTGGACTGTGGACCCTTCTAGAGTGTCTCATGTAAGATTTTCCACAATCCCTCGCAAACTTTTTTTTTTTTGCTATGTGCTTTACGTTGCACGGACACAGATAGGTCTTATGGTGACGATGGGATAGGGAAGGCCTAGGTGTGGGGAGTGGGAAGAAAGTGGCTGTGGCCTTAATTAAGGTATAGCCCCAGCATTTGCCTGGTGTGAAAATGGGAAACCACAGAAAACCATCTTCACGGCTGCCGATAGTGGGATTCTAACCCACTATCTCCCGGATGCAAGCTCACAGCGGCGCGACTCTAACCGTATGGCTAACTCACCTGGTATTATTATTATTATTATTATTATTATTATTATTATTATTATTATTATTATTATTATTATTATTATTAAGTATGTAAGTATCTAAGTATCTTGGCATGACACTTGATACCAAACTTACACTCTGGGATCATATTAAATGTGTGACGGACAAGGCGGAGAAATCAAACTGCGCTAAGCAGATTAGTCCGAAATCCAGCAAGAGATGACTTTTGATGTTGATAGTTCAGTCGATACTTCTATATGGTTCAGAAATTTGGGCTGAATCTTTGAAGTCTGAAACAAAACCAGTGAAGAATAGCCACAGTACAACGGAGATTGGCTTTGACAATTACAAGTGCGTATCTTGTACAGTATCTGAACCTGCGATTCTTATGGTACTAGCATTTTGTCATCTTTACAATAATACACTAACAGCTGGACTTTATAACAATACTCTAGAGTGAAACCAGCTGTTAGTGTATTATTGTAAAGAGCGCTCATGACAAAATGTTTAAAAAAATGTTTTTATACCTCTTCAAGGCTAGTTGTACATCTTTAACAGCTGAATAAAATACACTTAAAAAGGAAATTTTATCTGAAACTTGGTGTTATAACTAATTTTATGTATAGTTACAAACAGTTGACAACGCAAGGAGATGTACATTTAAAAGATTATCGTCACCATAAGACCTATCTGTGTCGGTGCGACGTAAAGCAACTAGCAAAAAAAAAAGCATTTAAAATGTATATAGAAAATTTTTAATGACTTTTCTAGAACCTCATAAGGAGTGATTTAGTCTCTGTTTTTCTACTACATAAGTTTTTTATGGTATATACGCATCTGTAAATAACAAAACTTATTTTAGAAGGTTCTGTTTATGTACACACGTATGTTATAAATATTTTAATATCAAAATGTCCTGCAACAACCTCCCAGACTGATGATGGCAAATAAAGTTGCCAAAACTGTTACCAAAAAATGACAACAAAAATGTGTTTTAATAATTTCACTATTTTGTAGTATTGAACAGGTGGAAAACCCTACCTTTATCTTTGATTGTAAGTTTCTTCTCAAGACCATTCCAACTGATCCATTCACCAAGATATTTGAAACCTCTGACGATCTTTATTTTTTCTTCCCCCACTTTCAAATATTTTGGAGGATTCTTAAAGTTGGTTATTAATTTAGACTTTCCAAAGGTGATTTTGAGACCTATCTTCTCTGCTTGCTTCAACAGTTTGATGGACTACTCCTTGGCTGCCTCCAACGTCTCAGCTAGGCCATGTTGCCTGCGAAAGCTAAACATTTGATCTTTATACTCTTGTTTATTGATCCCAATCGAATTCCACCGCTGGTTGTCTTATCCCATTCTCTGACTACCTTCTCCAAGGCACAATTGAACAGTATGGGGGACAGTCCGTCACCCTGTTGGACACCAGTTTTGATCTCAAATAGAGCCGACAATTCTCCCATGCATTTGACTTTGGAAAATGTATTAGTGAGAGTTTCCCTACTGAGGTTTGTTGTTTGTTGTCCAGACCGAATTAACTGAGTACAGAAAGGAGATTTTCCCAGTCTAGTGAGCCATACGCCTTTTGGAAGTCAATAAAGGTGGTGACGAATGTTTTTGCCCTAGATTTCTGGTATGCTATAAGATTTTTAAGGTTCAAGATTTGTACCAGACAGGATCTCCCCTTTCTGAATCATGCTTGATATTCTTCCAATTGATGCTCTAATTGTGGTTCTGTTCTATTAAGTAAGGCCTTTGAGAATATCATCGTTGCCGGGACAAAATCTCCTATATGAAATATTTTAGCTTAGAACTTTGGCCGGTAAGGTTCTGTCAGCTAAGGTGCAATATTGTGTGACAATTGTCAAGGCATTCTCGGCCTTCATAATGTATGTGCTGCGGGTCAGTATATCTCCAAAAATATTAACACATAGGAGATTTCGTCCCGGCAACGACGATATATTATATGTAATAACCAAAAGTGATATGCCTCTATAGTTGTTGGGGTTCATTTTATCCCCCTTCTTGTGGATTAGGTGGATAAGGGCCATCTTTCATTCTTCTGGAATCCTTTCTTTGACCCAGATTTCTTTTTTATTTTTAATGTAGGGATTCTATTGCTTCCTTGTTGGCATTCTTCCAAAGTTCGTCTGTGATCTGGTTTTCTTCCAATGCTTTGTTGTTTTTAAGACTCGATATGATTTTTTCTAGTTCCTCAAAGGTTGGCGGCTCTGAGAATGTATTTAGGGGTTGTAGTAAAGATGTAAAGGACTAGGCATATAAGTCTCTGGTAAGACCCCAACTAGAGGATGGTTCCAGTGTATGGGACCCTCACCAGGATTACTTGATTCAAGAACTGGACAAAATCCAAAGAAAAGCAGCTTGATTTGTTCTGGGTGATTTCCGACAAAAGAGTAACGCTACAAAAATTTTGCAAAGTTTGGGCTGGGAAGACTTGGGGGAAAGGAGACGAGCTGCTCAACTAAGTGATATGTTACAAGTAATGAAAATCATTTTTGGTCCGTATTGAAAGTATTATATAATGTATATAAGAAAATGTTTTATTATTTTACCACCTATTCAATAAAATGCAGAATGTTAACATATGAGGCAAAACATTGTTGAAATATAATGAGACATGTTTCACCTCTTTTTATGAGGCATCATCAGTCAATATCAAAACCTTATTTTACCAGGTACCTGGTTAAAGAGTGTTCTAAAATATGTTGTAAAATGATGTATGTAGGATAAAATTTACAGTTCATATATAAAAATGTTTCTGATATAATTAAAACTCTAATACAATGATACATTTGTGCATAGTTTTATTCAAAGAAGGAGGCGTCATTTGATTAGAAGTAATATGATTAATGGCTTGAAGCTGTAGTCAATGTTTGATATAGAAGGAAATTGACAAGTTAATACATAGTAGAAAAAGTATAAAATAGGTTCAATGTTGAGTATAAAATGAGAAGGAAAAGCATTCCAATTACAGAGCCAATGTTGTTATTTGACATTGGCGTGTATTACTCAAAACATTTATACGAGATTAGTCAACAGTTCATAAAGTTTGCTTATAATTTAGTGGGCGAGATTGTGTTCAACAGATACTTGTAGTTGGACTAATTTGTTGTGAGTCAACCATGTGAGTTTGCCAAAATAGTAATGGGCCGTCACTCGCTACGTTGGTGTGATATGATGTGAAGAGGGTGATGATATTCGGCAAACTCACGTGGTTGACTCACAGCAAATTAGTCCAACTACAAGTATCTGTTGAACACAATCTCGCCGGACTAAATTATAAACAAACTTTATGAACTGTTGACTAATCTCTTATCAATGTTTTGAGTAATACATGCCAACATCAAATAACGACATTGGCTCAGTAATTGGAATGATTTTCCTCCTTCTCATTTTATACTCAACACTGAACCTATTTTATACTTTCTCTATTGTGTATTAACTTGTCAATTTCCTTCTATATCAAACACTGACTACGGCTTCAAGCCATCAATCATGTTACTTCTAATCAAATGACGCCTCCTTCTTTAAGTGAAACTATGCACAAATTTATCATTGTATTAGAGTTTTAATTATCTCAGAAACATTTTTATATATGAACTGTAAATTTTATCCTACATACATCATTTTACAATACATTTTAGAATAATCTTTAACCAGGCACCTGGTAAAATAAGATTTTGATATTGACTGAAGATGCCTAATAAGAAGAGGCGAAACATACCTCATTATATTTCAACAATGTTTTGCCTCATATGTTAACATTCTGCATTGTATTGAATAGGTGGTAAAATAATAAATATTTTCTTATATACATTATAAGTGGTGTGTTCCAAGCCGTCAGTGGAGAGATGGCATGGAATGACATCAGTAGATGAATAATTTTGAGTGGTGTCTTTAAAAGTAGGAAAGATCACAATATGAAGATAAAGTTGGAATTCAAGAGGACAAATTGGGGCAAATATTCGTTTATAGGAAGGGGAGTTAGGGATTGGAATAACTTAGCAAGGGAGATGTTCAATAAATTTCCCATTTCTTTGCAATCATTTAAGAAAAGGCTAGGAAAACAATAGATAGGGAATCTGCTACCTGAGTGACTGCCCTAAATGATTGATTGATTGATTGATTGATTGATTGATTGATTGATTGATTGATTGATTGATTGATTGGTCGGTTGATTGATCGGTTGATTGACTGATTAGGATTGGTATTTGTTGAGACAGTAAATGTCATTTTTTCAACTGGTGTTTCACAGTTGAGGAGATTTTCAAAGTAGTCTGTTAGTATCCTGCAGTTATCCATGTTGTTATGTGCTATATTTCCGTTCCTGTCCTGTAACTGTAGAGTCGGTGGCTTATACTTCATTGTTTTCTGTTTAAAGATTTTGTAAAAACTTCTTTGTCTTGTTTTTAGTAAAGTTCTCATCTATTTGAATCAGCATCTGGTTTTCATAGGCCTTTTTAATTTTTTATATATTTTTATTGACCATCTTTCTGATATTCAAGAATTTTTGTCTATTGCTTTCAGTTCGTTGCGACTGCCATTTGTTCCATGCTTCCTTCCTTTGTTTCAATAGATTGTCGCATTCTTCTGACTAAAAATCTGTCACAATAGCCCTGAAATGAGTGCTGAAGTCTGCCTACCTCAGAAAAGAGCTCATTGGAGGCTGAGAAGAAATGGACGTAGGAGAACTGAGATTGATTTGATGAAGAGAAATCCACGTGTATGACAATGCAGAGATTGTTCCTTCGTGTTTTCAATTTTGTCCTTGTCTCCTTTCCTACTGCTTGCTCCATTTTCTGATGCTCACCAGTCATTATGTTTATCCTATTACTGGTATCTGTTCCTATCTTTCTTTATATAAATTGATTGGTTTCTTCCTCTGTTCCATACTGACCTGCTTTATCCTTGTGAATGTTATTTTCCTCATTTCCAGATTTCTATATTTAATTTCAAAGTCCTGAAATGAATATCTTTGCGCTCTCATGTCCTGAGGGACTCCAGGGAACATTCTATAACTATACCCATTTTCTCTCTCTTTCTCAGTCACCCAGCAAATTCCAGATACAGAACAATCTGAGAGCCACTCTGAGACAAAAAACAGTAAGTAGCATTCTATTATTAGTAACAATGGAATTGTAGATTCAAACAGCTCAGAATGGGATATATGTACATCAAAAACCAAACCAGTATGATGGTGGTCAGTACAAGAACAACATTTTTTTAAATGTGATCATTGGTGACTAAAATCTGTAACAATGTTAAACCACTATAACATGAAGAAACTTGATTTAGGATCATACTAGGTAAAGAGATGTTTGTGTGTAACTCAATACAAATCACTGCTTTTGTATCAGAGGCATGTTGTGAAGCCTGGAGAGTAGAGCAGAATGTGTCAGGAGAAGTAGTAGAAGAAAAGTAGAGGTTCGGAGATACTGTAGATTATCTTATATCCAACAGATATTCATTAGTGAATGAGAAGCATCTCCTTTTAGAATATGTTCATCGATTTCATTGTCTTCTTTCCACACCTCAAATGATTTTTCTCAATGTATTTTATTTAATATTTGTGTTCTTAATGAAAGAAATTACAAATTTCTCAAAGACAGAGATAGTAGCTGGTACAAAGGAAAGAACATCAACATAAGTGCCAAAGAATGTGTTTCCCTTACCAACACTGGCCCTAAATAAGATTTAGTTAATGTAGGCCACTTAATTCTTACATTTTCTCTAATCTAGTATTATGAGGTAACGATGGAAACAAGAAGAGGAAGAATAATTGCATACAAGGGGAGTGGTTTAACTACCAGAATACTGCAGGAAGAACAACTATAAAAATTACATTAAATGTATTCTATTACATAAATATATTCTACTACACTGTGTAAAACATAGATGAATACATACCCCTTATCTGCTGTCCTCTCGAGTCGATGTGAATTTGACCAACGCCTGAACAGAGAACAAGGCAAGCATGTTACAACATCCAGGCAAGCATTCCACATTCAATGCAGCTAACACATAACACATGCTTCAAGAAGGCATTCAAAGTGCCTCTCGCTCTTACCTACTGTATATACACTAGCTCATCAGTACAGTTACTTTTAACCTTCAGAATTTTCAGCTATTAAATTAAAGAACAGTCCCCTTCTAAATGTTCTTGCACTAAAGAAAGACGAGCTGTAAACTCAATACTTAACACAGTACTTCACTTTGTATTTTATCTTCATTTCTTCCATTACAAAGCACACAATAACAAGATGTAAGAGAAACAGAAATATTTTAATAATAGAGACAGCTTATGAAATATGTGGTAGCAGAGAAGGTTTCTTGTGGTTATTAAAAGAATTATATAGCCAAAATGAATGAAGCCACCATCCTTTAATGACCTATTATCTTACTGGTTAAACTGGAACATGAGGTCATGTGCACACAATAGGACAACATGTATTCTGGGAAAGTAAACAGTGGGTGCCAGGCAAATTGGACATTACACTCCCAAGTTGTGCAGACACTTAATATTCCCAGCGCAAGTGTATACTGAGGACACATTCTGGAAGGTATTACTACCCACCACAGATCATTTCCAGTGGCATGTGGTGACACAGACTGAAATCATATCTAAGTTGTTCCAGAGCAGAAGACCCCACAACACCAGGTACAGTTCCTGGGCTCCTAAAGTTACTCATTATACTCATTATACCCCCAGTATGAATTATGATAAAGTTTGATGTGGTTCATACCTTGGTGGTTCTGTACTCATTTTAAGATGTGTTAATGTGACCTGAGGTTGGATCTGCTGGTTATGCCATTGACAAGTACAGTGCTTCATGTACTTACCATACTGATGGAATATTCCCTGAGAATAATGTGACCAGAATGAGGAATAATGGAGAGTTTCAACAAATGAAATGTGACCTTTCAAGACCTCAACCGAATATTATTAATGACATGGTGGAGAGCTGTAAGTAGTAACCATCCACTTTTGAGCCTCGCCCACTGAAGAACAAAGATATTATTTTGACTTTTTCACACTGCGTAAGTGTAACTTGGAGCAGACACAACCTACACAGTTGAGATCTTTTGAAAGTTAGGTACTCGCCCTGCTACAAGTAAACATTAGAATTGGGATGATGGGATTGCAGAACTCATAGTATTTCTTATTGTGTTATAGCAAGAAATCAAAAAAAGGCATAAATGTTTACTAAATCAATGAATGTGTATTACCAGATAACAAAAACATTCTCACAAAAAGTCAAAACCTGTATTTTATATTGACAATTACATCTTATTTTTATGGCTTGATGAATGAACATGTGATAGCAATAACTGTCTAAATAAATTTGAAATTATGTTATATATATAGAAAACAAATATAATCATCTGATTTTGATTAGCAAATAACAGTAATCACTGCTGAAATAAGAGTTTCAATCACCTGAAGTTCTGTACAAAAATAGGAAACAAATGTTTTTATTATAGGGAGCACTTTCTCAAAAACAAAAAAGTTTCTATTCATATAAAATAAAGATGTAACTTTTAGATAAAATAGTAGAAGTACGGCCTCACTGCAAGCTAATGATGCATTCCTGAATCCAGATATATGCTTGCTGAGGCAGAGGGAAGGGATGTGTACATTGTTCCTCGTCCGCTATTGTCCTAGGTACCTTTCTTATGGCCTTTGGCACATGCGTTGTTATATTTCAAAACTAATAACATACAAAGTTTATGATTTCTTCTTCTTCTTATTTTAATTTTCATTCTTCTTCTTCTTCTTCTTCTTCTTCTTCTTCTTCTTCTTCTTCTTCTTCTTCTTCTTCTTCTTCTTCTTCTTCTTCTTCTTCTTCGTGAAGGGGTCACTTAGGATCACACAGAATCAACATTTTCTAGCCTTCCCATTGGCTCAGTTTCCCTTCATGCGCAACAATTGGATCTGTTTTCGTTGCTCTGACCATGTATGTTGTGTAGTCTTCTCTTCTTCCTCGAAACCCTGTGTGTGAGTAATTTTTTCTGATTATTATTATTATTTTATATCCTCGTTCCGGTCTTCTATGGACCACACTATTTCAACTGCTTTCTCCTACTACCTTTCACATTTGCCCAGTGTTCCCGCATTCCTCTTCGGTGAGCATACCTCCGTTCTTCGGTCCACTTCTTGCCGGCCTCACTTGGGGTTTTGGCTGAAAACTCTGTACTTCCCTAAGTTTCTTCTTCAAAGAGTCACGTTCCAAGATGACCTCATGTGAGATCCCCAGTTCTTGCAGGTCTTTTTCCACCTCTGTAAACCAGATCCCTTTGGTTTTCTTTCGCGCAAAGTAGGCACAAATTCAAGTGGACAATCTTCTGGAGCTCATTCGTGTCAAGTGGCCATAGAAAGAGATTCTCCTTTTGCGTATGGTGTCCGTTATCTTCTCCACGTGCAGATACAGTTCACCGTTGTGTTGTCTTCTGTACTCTCCTTGTTCTTTGACCGGGCCCAAGATCTTTCTTAAAATCTTCCTCTCTTTGGCTTCCAGTTTTTCTGCCAAGCCTTTCTTATTCATCACAACGCATTCTGATGCATAATATTATTATTATTATTATTATTATGTGGAGGACATCTTTCGTCAGAAGAAGAAGGATTTGGAAGCATACGAACGTTCGTAAAGGAGAAATGAAGAAAGAAGACGTCTGAAAGACAAAGCACGATATCACCCTGAAGTAATGCGAGAGCGGTTCCGGCGTGATGACTCACATCGTGGGAAAAGGGTGTGTGGTTTTTAGTGGGTAAGAATCCCACACACTTGTGGAGTGCGGACCCTTCACAAGTGTCTTTTTGAAGATTTTTCACAATCCCTCGTAAAAAAAATTATTATTATTATTATTATTATTATTATTATTATTATTATTATTATTATTATTATTATTATTATTATTATTAAGTGAAATCTGTGTTCTGTTCTGTTCTGTTCTCTCGTTTTGTGCAACATTTTTTTGCAATGGCTCACAAATTTACTGATGAACAACAAATTTATATGCTTCAATAATGGTGGAAGTAATCACAAAGAGACTTCAGAATTCACAATGACTTTAGTATGAGGTTTCCTGATGTACGCTTGCTAACTCAGCATCATTTGTGAAAACGGGAAACATATGAGATGCATCAAGACCTGGTCAGCCATGTAATGTCTGTAATGAAGAAAATACTAATTTGGTTGCTCAAGCATTTGAAACTAGTCTTCATAAGTCAACAAGGATGACATCTACTCAGTTGGGCCAGCAGAGAATCCTAAATGATATAAAATTCAAGCCTTTTCACCCAAAATTACTGCTAGGCTCTTCATTTTAATCTATCCTACCCGACCTCCCTTGGACATCTCTTGTTCTTTTCTCACCCTGACAGTATTAGAGCATTTGAGGCCTACATAGTCTTTCATATTCATGCCCTTTGTGGCCCTTGTCTTTCTTTGGCTGATACCTTCATTGACCTTGTACTTCCTCTTAAAACAACAATCACCACCACCACCATCCAAAATTACTTCGTGCATAACATGGAGATGATAGTGACAGAAGACTTGACTTCTGCAAGTTGTTCATAACCCAGAACAAAGCATATAAAAAATAATGGGAATCAATTTTACAGACAGACTAGCAGTTACCCACAACTTTGTTCGCGTGGATTTTGTAATTTGTTAAAAGTAATCATTCCTTGATACTGTATTAAGACATTATCTGAAAATCCCTAAAGTATAAAAACTCTCAGAAAAAATTAATTGCATTTACCCCAGAAACTCTTTTTAAACCACATTTGTGGTATTGCCTTTTGGAGCTAAGATGACTATGCGACATAGAACTGTAGGCCTACATGTGAGAAACAGTCTTCTCTCAAGTCGAAAAAACCCCAGCATATTTCTTTTATTTTATTAGAGATTCCAAATACCTATTTTCACTTCTGTTACATCTTCAGTTTTTGAGATATAAGCATCCTCATAAAAAGAATTCAACTTCTTCTTCACTTCTTTCCACCCCTCTCCCACCTTAAGGGAGTATTCCGTAAACAATAAATATGTATTTCTTTATTTTTAATACAGATCCAAAACACCAACTTTCGCATCTGTAACATCTTCAGTTTCTGAGATGTAAGTATCCTCATAAACAGAATTCAACTCCTCCTTTACTTATTTTCACCCCCCACCTTAAGTCGATTTTCCGAAAACAAAAAAAATACGTGTTCCTTTATTTTTAAAGAAGATTCCAAATACCGGTTTTCACGCCTGTAACATCCTTAGTTTTTTAGATATAAGTATCCTCATACAAATAGTTCAACTAATTTTTCAACCCCTCCTTAAGAATTATAGTCTGAATGAAATTTACAATGCAAACAAGACCACATTATTTTACTGAGCCACTCCAGATGGGTTGTTAGCCTACAAGTGACAAGTGAAAGCTTTTGGTTATTGGTAAAGTTGTAAAGCCATTCAGCTGCAACTTTTCATAACCTTGCTGTTAGACTAAAAAATATTCAAGTTGAGTTCCTACCTCCCAACATGACTTCTTTAATTCAGCAACTTGATATGGGCATCGTAAATGAATTCAATACTGTATAATGTTGGTGCAGCATATCTTACAAGCTGTTGGAGACAAACTCGTGACAGCTACTACAATGGCAAAGAATGTCAGTTCTGCAATGACAATACAACATGTGATACAGCTTGCTGCTGATAGCTGGTGAAAAGTCATGTGCACAACGATTCAGAACAGCTTTGCTCATTGCAGTTTTAGTTTCAAGGAGCCCAATTATGAAATTCCCAATGTGCAAGCTAGTGAAATCCCAGAAGAACTGCAGTGCATAACCAATTGTGAAGAGTTGATGTTGATCTGCCTTGCTGTGATGACAACAACGAACATCTTGATAACAAAATCATAAAACAGACGGTGGAAAAGAATGGAATCAGAAAACTGGAAAGCGATGATGACAACTATGACATCCCACCCATTTGTGTGTACACTAGAGAGGCGAAGTAATGCACTGACCAACTTTGGCTGTATTTTATGTACGAGGGAAATGAAGGTGGTCTCATGGCATCACTGAACAACTGTACGGACTATATTCTGATGCAGATATGAAGAATTTATGCCAAAAACCTATACAGTAGTTTTTCAAATTGTAACAGGTTGTATGTACTGTATTTTTAATTTTGTGCATAGTTTTTTTCCTTTCATTTCAGTTGGCATGAATCTGGAATACTGTAATTACACACTGGTACCATTATACTGTACGTGTGTACTAATCAACTATCAAATTATTTTAGCACCCACTCTCCTAAATACAGTACAAAATTCTGAGAATTCACTTTAGTGAGACATCTGGTTAATTGAGATGAAGTAGCTTCTGCCCAATATGTCTCTCACAAGCAGCTTCGACTGTATCTCGAGTATTGTTGTTACATTATCATAAGAAGAGGCCTCTCATTATCAACAAAATCCAAAAATTCCAATTTCTTATTTTTAATTTTGGTCATCTTCATTTCCTCTTATGGGAATATCAAACAACAACCAGGAAATAAATACACTACCATTATAACCAAAGGTGCATTCTGTTACTCTCTAACTGAAGACTTACCCAAGCTATAATGCAGTACATCTTTTGTGATTACAAATTCTAGATTAGAACATGACTAACATACAACAATAATACTTTATTAATGGTGATGTCATGGAGAATAACTAAAGAGATGAGAGTTGTAAACCTAAACAAATATTTTCATAGAGTTTTCAACTGAACATTCAGAACTCAATACTACAAGAATAAGAAAGGAAAGAGGAAATCATGGAGAAAGAAAGAAAAACAAGAAAGTGCAGTATAGAATTTTATTAAAACTAAAAGTTCCTCCACCAAACGAACATAGCATAAAAGTTATAAGTAGAAGGCATAAACTACAGAAGAGGAGAGTACAAAGAATTTAAATAGACAAGTTCACAACTGGAATGTAGATCTCTGAGCAAGAGATTCACAAATAATAAAAACTGTATTTAAATAAAAATATACTTTTGTACTAGAAACACAGAAAGTACAACACTATACAGAAAAGCAAACAAGTACGAAAAAAAAAAAACAGCCAACCAGTTAAGAGTACAGGTAAAAAAAGATACGCATATGATTGTGGTCATGGCTGTGTTTCCAACACCAACAAACTTTTATGAAATATTATGTTTCCAACCATATCCTTCTTTACCTTGGAGGAAGTTGCTTTCTACCTGCCTGCATCCTATTATATTCAACTTTACTAAGCCATCCTACTGAAAAGAAAAAGGTACCACACAACAAGTTCTATAACATTACATCCATCACCAGAAAGAAAGATTTAGCACTACATGAAATAACTTTTCTAAAAAATTTGGAAGCAATAAGGGGGGAAAAAAAGCCAGAAAAATTAGAAAACAATAAATAATTACATCATATATTGAATAATCTAATATATATCAATATCCGTGACTACAGCGAAGTCTGAGTTATATGTAAATCTTGAAGAAAACTACAGAAATCTTTAAGTTATGTAAACATTTGAATTTGAAGGCAAATTAGGTCCAATATTGAAAGAGATACAGTGAAATGTTCTTTGACTGCCCTGCAGATTGCAGTACTAGTATTAAACCAGTCCTGTCTCCTCTCTGTAGGGTTACCAGGCATCCAGATTTTCCCAGACATGTCCCAATTCTTTATAGGTCCAGAAATGTCTGGGGGTTTATGTCAATTATTGCCGAGGTACAATAATAAAATAGCATTTTAAAACGCACATACTTCCAGGAAAAATTATAATCGTAAATCCACATCTTATTACAAAGACTCTTTTTTTAACACATGGAAAAGTTGGAATGTTTACACAACATCTTTTGGAATCTTGCAAGTTTAATTTTGTTTCATACACAGTGGGGTGGAGAATGTCCATGGAATTTATTTCCCCTTTATATGACAGTGGCTGCATGTTTTATGCAAAGATTGGCTTGATCAGTCATTAGCGACATCTCCACAAAGCCAACAGACTTGACGAGGAACTGCAGGAGAGAAATGTATTCTCGGAAACGAGTAGCGGCCGCTGCTGCCGACATGACAGTAATAACTCTTAAAGATGAGTAGGTAATTATTTTCACTTTTTCTAAAATGACAAAGTGAAATGTGGAATAACATTAGTAGATGAATAAGAATGAATCAGGTTTTTAAAAGTAGAAAAGATCATATTATGAATATAAAGCTAAAATTCATCATCATCATCATCATCATCATCATCATCATCATCAAGTCTTCGCTCCAGCAAGCCAGGTGCGGGTGTTTATAAGCCGCCTCCAGTTCGTACTGTCCATTCACAGCTGATGTTCTACATTTTGCTGCCAATTCGGCAAGGTCTTTGAAAATTCGCTTTTCCCAACCATCACGAGGCCTCCCTCTAGGCCTCTTGTCAACAACATTCCTTTATCACTTGGGGTCCTAATTGGAGTCATCTGCTTAATTATAAGGTTTCCAACGTACTCTAGTCCTATTCAAATTGTTGCCATATATTCCCATTCTTTATTTTGTCTTTCCTTGTTTTTTGGGGACGAGAATAGAGAACTTCATTTCAGCAGCCTGTAAGAGACTTTTTGCAGGTCCAGTCAATGTTATTGCTTCTAGCCCGTATGTTGGAATCAGTATAAGATATGTTTTGTACAGTGTGATCTTTGAAGCTTGGGGAAATGTGTCATCCCAAGTAGTTGACAAATGGAGTGGTAGAATCTTGATACAGCTTGTATCTTTTTACCTACTTCTTAGTTCATGGTACTGTCAGAAGAAACAAAGTTTCTTAGGTATTTGAAGTTATTGATAATATCTACTTTATTTTGCACTTTCATGAAGACTGCAACAATTAAATGTTAAATTTACACTCTACCATTCTAGTAGTTACTACAGGAAGTTTGTATTATTACACATGAAAAATGTTTCAATAATTAAATATTTTTAAACTGTGCGACACATTTCTATTTTTAGGTGTAAGGCTTTTCGGGCATTTGTTCTATAAAACCAGCATTTCATCTTAGGGCTGATACTAGACTCATCAGAGTGAGATGTGTCAGACTGACACTAGGGTTTATGCAGGTGAATTTACCAGAAGCCCGTTAGTTGAGACTAGGGTGACCAGACATCCCGTTTTATCCAGATATGTCATCATTTTTAGACCATCGTCCCAAGTCCGGGTGGATTATTTTTAGAAACCCAAAATGTCCTCCTTTTAGTGAATCTGCATTTTTGGGGTAATCTGTTTTCCTACTTCATTTTCACAAGTATTCGTTGGTAACACAACGGCATCATTGATATCGTATCGATATATAGAAATGTGATTGTGCATATACAGTACATGTGATTATTCTATCGATACCTTGTATTGCGATAATAGATGCTACGCATCTCTCTCAGCAGTACCCCATCAGAACACTGCTATGTTACTGTATGACAGCTGACAATGTAACAAGCGACAGGAGATAACCAGGATATGATGGAAGCCAGTTTTAAATGGATGGATGTTGAAAAATGTATCCTGTATTTGCAAGCTGTCTAAATACTTTCCCAAATTGATTATGTGAAATATTTTAATCAGTTCTACAATTTCAAGCAATTCCAGAATGGGAGTATTAATGACCTTGAATTTAACAAGTTACCTAGTAGTAAAAAATGGGCAAAGTATTTCAATTCATGTGAGTCAGTGGATTGTAGTTCAGAGTTATTAAAATACCTTTTTCTATACCAGGACACAATGTACATGTAGAAAGATTATTTTCATTGATCTCGGCACAATGGACTGATGATAGGAACCCTTTCAAAGTAGAATCTGTGAAAATTGTTCAATATAATCTAAACAAATTTACATGTGTATCTTTTTGTAAGTATAGTATATGTTAAAATCCACAACCAGTTTCCAGTCATTTCACAGGGTCAGGAATGGAATGAATGAATGCCCCATCTAGCGGCAAGGATACAAATTTTGCCGGTTGCTGAAGCCTGTCGCACTCCTCTGGGGCAATGATTAATGACTGACAGATGAAATGAAATGATACTAGAGAGTGTTGCAGGAATGAAAGATAACAGGGAAAACCAGAGTGTGTGGAGAAAAACCTGTCCCACCTCTGCTTTGCCCAGCACAAATCTCACATGGAGTGACCGGGATTTTAACCACGGAACCCAGCGTACTGCTGCCTGAGTCATGCCAAAACTCCTGATGGCAATTGAATCTCAGAAAAGTACCAGCAAGGTGTGTAAATTAGTTTCATTGTTCAAATTTTGTAAGAATTTACTGTATAATATGTAAATGGATAATCAATGGAGGATATTTGTGTCCTTTTTTTTTTTTTTCAGCATTGTCTTCCTTTTTAAATAGTTTTGACCTCTTTTTTTTAATCTGTTCGGATCTGGTCACCCTAGTTGAGGCACAATGTAATAACTGCATATGGGAGATAAATCTCCACCTGCATACATGCCACTCTGATGCTAGTGTTAAGCCTAAAATGAAATGCTTGTTTTATAGAACAAATACCTGAAAAGCTGTACATATAATTTTTTATATGCTCTATGAATGTGAAAAATCTAATTCCCTCATAGGAACTTAGACTTTACATTACATTTCTATTATTTAATCTTGATGTCCTATTTTCTTCCACTTTTCAGTCTGAGATGTCCTTGGTCCCAGGAATCCTATGTTAACTTTACCTTTCTAACATGTAAAGATATGAAGATAAAGTTGGAATTCAATAGGACAAATTCGGTTAAATACTTGTTTATAGGAAGAGGAGTTAGGGATTAGAATAATTTAACCAAGGGAGATGTCTGATAGCCTCCCACAAGGCCAACCCCTCATCCACGTCATGGAAGGTGGGCAACAGCATGAAGTAGGGCATTGCCTGTAGGGGTGATGTACAGTGGGGACTGTGTGGGACCCATGACCGCTATGGTGGCTGTGAAGGCCCTACAGGAACCCTGAAAAGTGATGGCTAACCAGGGCTCTGGTGAAGACCTCAATGGCAGCAACGGCGGAGGAGGAGTCCTTTGGTACGGCGAAGCTGGCGGAGAAGGCAGCCCTTTTTCTTGGGGATAAACAAAGAAGAAACCACTGCCTTGTGGTAAAGAGGGATCTTTAAAGGCTAAGGGAGATAAACTGTACAGAAAAATTCTGCGGTCTAGCACAGACAGGAGGTAGCCCCTCTACTGGACTTAGGGTGCTGTGGGCCAATAACTCGCGCACCTGAATTAAACTCATTATAGAAACCAGACGAAATTTATGCCGGCCGGATTTTATGGAGGCAACTTTTGCAATGAAATACAGGACACAAATTGGATTCTGGAATGTGAAAACTATGTATGAAACTGGCAGACTGAGACAAGGGCGCCCATAGGATAGTTTGTAGGGGGGCCTAGACCTGGGGATTGTTGTAATTTTAATATTTTGGAAGATGAATGGCAACTTGTATTGCACGGTAGAATACCGCCCATGGTATCCCATGCCACTTCTACGTATTACCAACTTTTAAATCATTTTCTTGAAAGAAAAACACCTGACAACATTAGATTTTTCGTTTCCCTGAGAGCTAGGGGGGGCTGCGTCCCCCCCCTTGCCCCTGGGTATGGGCGCCCTTGGCACTGAGAGAAGTAACGGCAGAAATGAAAAGGAATAAACTGAAGATACTTGGGTTGAGTGAAACAAGATGAACAGGCTATGGAGAGGTGAGGACAGAAGAGGGTCGTGTTTTCATTTACTCTGGAAGAGAAGAAAATGATTAACATTCAAGTGGAGTGGGTGTCTAACTCACAAAGAAAGCAAAAATAGCATAATGGAATTGACCCCTGTATCACACAGGATAATTACTGTACAAATAAGAACCAAAGTTAGACCTGCGACCATAGTACAGTGTTACGCACCAACACAGGTAGCAGAATAGGAAGAGAAGGAGGAGTTTTATGATAGGCTGACATCAACACTGGCAGGGATAAAGAAGAAGGACATTGTGGTATTGATGGGAGATCTAAATGCAAGAATCAATAGTGAAAATGAAGGAAGAGAAATCATCATGGGTAGACACGAAATAGGAGAAGAAAATAATAATGGCCAGAAATTCATAGACCAATGTAGTAATTTTGGATTGGTTATAGGTGGATCATTGTTTCCACATAAGAACTGCTACAAGATCTCATGTGTGTCACCTGACCTCCAGACAGAAAACCAAATTGATCACTTGGCAATAAGTACAAGATGGAGATATTCACTCCTGGATGTGAGGAATAAACGCGAAGCAGATGTAAGGTGCGACTATCACCTTATGATTGCTGATATTAGATTGAAGGTGGCAGCACCAGTAAAACAGGCAGCAGTGTGAATGAAACATTTCAATTCTGGGAAATTTGGGAAACTTGAGGTGCAAAAAGAATTTAAGATATATTTGAAGAACAGGTGTGAATCCCTCACCGAACAACCATATGAAGAGGTAAATACTAAATGGAACACAGTCAAGGAACTCTTTCATGACACGTGAAGAGATAGTGGGCTACAGAGAACTAGGAAGGAAAGAATGGATATTGGATGACACTTGGGAATCAATCCAAAAGCGAAGAGAGTGGAAGGCACTCGTCAACTCCAGTAGAACAAGAAACCAGAAAGCAGTAGCAATGGAAAAATACAGGGAGGCCAACAAGGAGGTCAAGAAGAAAGTGAGGAGAGACAAACAAGTGTTTACAGACCAACTGGCAACACAAGCAGAAGAAGCAGCAAGAGTCGGTAACAGCAAAGAAGTATATGCCATATTAGAAAGCTTTCTAGCAGCAACTTTTCAGGGGAGAAACCAGTCAGAGATGCAAACGGAGTAGCCTTGACATCTGAGACACAACAATTGGAAAGATGGAGACATCACTCCATGGAAGTACTCAATAATCTTGGTGAGGAATCAAGAACTGAAGAATTTGAAACCATTTTGAAGGATCCAGACATCTCCATAGAACCATCAATACGACAAGAGATTGCACAAGCAGTGAAACAAATGAAGAGTGGCAAAGCACCAGGTGTAGATAACATTATCCCAGAAGCTCTAAAGGTAGATCCAGATTTAACAGCAGAAATCATGGAGCCACTTCTAACACTAATATGGAATGAAGAACATCTTCCTGAGGAATGGAAGAAGGGTGTCCTCATCAAGATACCGAAGAAGGGTGACCTCTCAGATTACATTAACTGGAGGGGAAAAACATTGCTCTTATATGGGAGAAAAGTTATGTCAAGAGTCATACTGAACAGAATAAGCATAGCCATTGACAGGAGACTTTCTTCTTCTTGCTAGGGGCTTTACGTCGCACCGACACAGATAGGTCTTATGGCAACGATGGGATGGGAAAGGCCTAGGAGTTGGAAGGAAGCGGCCGTGGCCTTAATTAAGGTACAGCCCCAGCATTTCCTGGTGTGAAAATGGGAAACCACGGAAAACCACTTTCAGGGCTGCCGATAGTGGGATTCGAACCTACTATCTCCCGGATGCAAGCTCACAGCCGCGCGCCTCTACGCGCACGGCCAAATCGCCCGGTGACAGGAGACTATGTCAAAAACAGGCAGGTTTCAGAGAAGGTCGGTCTACTGTGGATCAGATTAACACACTAAGAACAATTTGCTGAGTATGAGACATCTCTGTATATACTTTTCATTGATTTTGAAAAGGCCTCTGATTCTGTCAAATGGAGGAAAATGTGCAAGGCTATGGAAAAGTTCGGAATTCCACAAAAGATAGTCCATCTTAAACAGGCAGTGTATGATGAATATACTTGTCAAGTAGAACATAAAGGGAAGCTGTCTGAACCTTTTGCTGTAAAATCTGGAGTAAGACAAGGATGTCTACTGTCGCCAATCTTGTTTATCATGACAATGGATTGTATGCTGAGAGAGGCAATGAACGGAAAGCGTGGTATTCAGTGGGGATTAAATAATCAATTGGAAGAACTGGATTATGCAGATGATCTCTGTCTCCTTGTAGAATGTTTCTGGGACATAGAAATCAAATCAAATGACTTAAAAGTAGAAGCTAAAGAAGTAGGCTTAAAGGTTAATACAAAAAGACTAAGGAAATGTGCATAAACCATCATAACAATTCTAGTTTGACTCTAGATGGAATGGATATAGAAAGGGTAGAGGAATTTTGCTATTTAGGAAGCATGGTAAGCCAGGACGGAGGTGCTTTTAGAGATGTGGTGAGTTGTATAAATAAAGTCAAAGGAGCTTTTACACAGTTACGACCAATATGAAGTCCCCTCACATTCGTGTAAAAACGAAGCTAAGGATATCCAACTCAAAAGTTAAATCTGTGTTACTGTATGGAAGTGAGACCTGGAAAGTGACCAAAGACATTACCACAAAGTTACAGACTTTTATAAATCGGTGTTTGAGGTACATTATGAGAATATGGTGGCCAAAGACCATCTCAAACAAAGACCTTTGGGAGGCCACAAGTGAAAGTCCAATACAGGAACAGATAATGAGAAAAAAATGGAGACGGATTGGGCACACCCTGAGAAGACCACAAGAAAGTATCACAAGGCAGGCATTGAGCTGGAATAGGCAAGGCTGACTGAGGATTACCTGGAAGTGAACCATCGACAAGGAGATTGCTGGAGTTAACAAGACATAGAGAGAGGTGAAAGGATTGGTGGCAGATAGAACAAGCAGAAGAAATTTCGTCGAGGCCCTATGTTCCACCTGGAATTAAAGGAAATAAGTAAAGTCAAAATGTTTGATAAATTTCCAACTTCTTTGGTAGCATTTAAGAAAAGGCTAGGTAAACAAACTATAGGGAATCTGCCACTCATAAATTGGGATAAGTAGTGACTGAAGTGCCTTAAACTTTCAAAGTCTTCATAACAGTTCTAATCTCGGATAAGAACTAACACTGAAATTAAGTTTGGCTAGTTCTCATTTATGTAGCCGGCCCCATGGTGCAGGGGTAGCGTGCCTGCCTCTTACCCGGAGGACCCAGGTTCGATTCCCGGCCAGGCCAGGGATTTTTACCTGGACCTGAGGCCTGGTTCGAGGTCACTCAGCCTATATGATTAGAACTGAGGAGCTACCTGACGGTGAGATAGCGGCCCCAGTCTAGAAATCCAAGAATAACGGCTGAGAGGATCCGTCGTGCTGACCACACGACACCTCGTAATCTGCAGGCCTTTGGGTTGAGCAGCGGTAGCTTGGTAGGCCAAGGCCCTTCAAGGGCTATAGTGCCATGGGGTTTTAGTTCTCATTTATATTTATAATTAACAGATGAACAGAACTTCAACTGTGAATACATGGTTTGTGTAACACAAAGACAAGAGAGACCATCTACAGTATGTGAAGAACGCAGTGTATGAAAATGTAGAGATTGTTGTCATTCTTTTGTGTTTTCATGTTTGTCCTTGTGTTCTTTTCCCAAACTGATCTGCCATTGTGTTTTATCTTTTTATGTGTTCCTAACTTTCTATACATTATGATAATTGAAAGTTAATGAGAATATAGTGAGAAACAGGTCTGCCACACAGCTGTAGTGGAGTTTTTTGGCATGAAACATCTTCTTGTAAGACAGGGATGTATACAAGTTGAAATAAATATATGAAATAAAACAAACAAATCCATCCTACTTGAACCAACATCAGCATTAGAGTGATGCCACCATCGCTATCAACTTCCATTACTTGTATACAAGTAGTAGACACTGACTCGCCTGTCACTTTGAGTTTCTGTTATTCCAAACATTTTCTGTAATGTCCAGTAGATGAAATTGCAGGCCTCTTAGATTCAGAATTCAATGCTTTTTTTATACTGTAACCTTGATCTGTAAGCATTCACTTGTTTTCTATTTTGGAAATATCTAGAAATTTTTCCTTAGATACAAACAAATTTCAATATTTCACAATTTAAATATCTCTTATTCTTTTAATCTTTATGAATTCAGTTTGCTACAACAGATAGGAGAAGGTGGAAAAGAGTGGTCAACGCATCCAACCCTCTAATATGGGATAATGGGGATAAAGAGAATAATTCAGTTTGTTTCTTCAGTTTGTTTCATCATTTTATCCATTAAAATGATCTAAATGTTTTAAAATAAATTAATTCATGAACTCCTCCCACAATTTTATATTGAGCTACACTGATTTTATGTTGGTGGTGACATGTGATTTTATACTCACATCTGGTGGCCATGTTCTTTTGTATGATGTCACCAATTCCAAGAAGGCCATTTATTTTACTCTTTCTAATGGCAATTGGCCAGTTTGGATATCACTTATACTTTACAACTTATAAAGAAATGTTTGTTATACAAAATATTGGTATATCACTGCCAGTCATAGGTACCCCTATCCGTACCAATTCCAAGATGTTTCATGTCAAAAGGATAATATGACTACAGAGAAAAAGGGCCAAGCCTTACAGATACATGTGTGTAGGCTGAAACATACTGGAAAATGTATAAAAAACTTGCATAACTCAGACTTCAGCTTATATTAATTTAAGTACAGTAACTAAAGGAAAGAGCTTCATTACATAACTGACAAGCAATACACAATAAGACCTGTCAACTGCTATGGAGAGAACTTTTGGAACAGGAAGAGTTCCAGCATTAAGAGGAGATAACCCACAGAGCACAGCTGAAATGATCTAAGCCAGTCATTTAATCTGAATATTATACAGATGCTCCAATACTTGGTCTGTGTTCTGTTCAAAATCACATTGTAACAGCTGAACCATGACCTACCTTGGCACTTCCTCTCCGACTGATGAGAACACGTAATGTCAAACATTTTTCATTTCAAAATGTGTGTCTTCCACAAGGTAAGACACTCATTCTGTCTACAGATTCCTGATCCAGTTTGACATTTTATCTCTACATTGTCTCTACCTATTTCTCTAGTTTTTATCTACTTGTAAACTACAGTAAAACTTGTCCTCGGCAGAAACCCAAGGGACCAGAAATTTTTTCCACTCTATGCAGGATTAAACTTCATAAAGTTCGTAAGTTTGTAAGTACCTACCTCCATTAGATAACCCAGGAATAGATTCATATGATTTTGTGCAGTAGTAGGTATAATAATAACACTAATCACACACTGATATACACTGGTTCATCAGCATTAACACAAATCTGTTCTTGCTTAGAACTTCCTCACAGTACACAGTACTACAGTCCATATACTTATTTAATACACATTACATGTTTTATGCCAACGGCCATAGCCGTGTTGAAACACCGGATCCCGTAAGATCTCCGAAGTTAAGCAACATTGGGCGTGGTCAGGAGCTGGATGGGTTGCCACGCGCTGTTGGTGGGGGGTAAGGGAATGGAGGAGCGGAAAGGAACTGGCCACCCTACCGCACGTAAACTCCGGCCCAGGAACACCTCTGCGGAGGTTTGGACCTGCCTTCGGGCAGAACAACCCTTATAATACCAATATAAATGGTCCGTTATTGGACATTATAAATTTTCCAGCTAACTCATTCTTGGTTGTCAGCATTTCGCCCTCGTGTGCTAGGGTGGGCTCATCAGTTGGTACCTAGCACACCTACCAATACGCTGGCTAGTGCATACCATGGAGGCCACTGCGTAGGCTAACTGGAGCCACCGGCAGTGCCAATGCACTAAGAGACTATGGGAATCAACATCTATATCAGAACAACCCTTATCTTTACCTACATGTTTTATAGAAAGAACACCAATAGTAATACTGTACAGTACTGTCATTTACTTCTTCCAGTAATCCAGAATTGTACAACTGGACACAACTATCCCTGGTAGTACGGCTCTCAATTAAAATTTAGGTACAGCAAACAATGTTGAACAATGCTGCATAATTTTTTGCTAGCAAAAAGGACTGAATGACCTGTACAGCTGATAGGGTATGTTGGTAGGACTTCACTTTCCATAAACCATATTCTTCATAGTCTTTGTTCTCTTCATCATTGCCATCAATTTCCGTTTTCATTCCTTGGAGATGATGGGTGACGACTTCTAGATCAATGGCCATGTAATTTTCTGCACTGACATTGCCATAATTACACTGTTTGAGACTTTGTTGCAGCACATCAGTATTTTCATTTATTATGGTTGCTTCGTCAGGGTGACAAACTATACCATATCTGGCGACACCCCTTTCACTGCTTCAGTGATCCAAATTACATCAAGCACAGAGACCGACTTAGTCAGTTCGGTATGCCATGTTTGCAAGTAATGATGCCATTGTCAGTTTTCTGTAATTAATCTTCAAACATTGGCTGAGTTACACTAGAAGTATTCAGAGGGAACCATGCAAGCTTAACATTAGAAAGCTATAATGCTGGTTGGCATGTACCATTGTCGAGAAATAGAATGACATTCCTGTTTCGTTGCTTCATTCTCAAGATGAACGATACCAACCATTCTTCCATCAGATGTGATGTCACCCACTGGATCTCCAATCAACAGGTAGACTCTTTAAATCAATGTTTTTGAAGCATCTGGGTGTTGCTGCTTTTCCCATGACTAATGGCTTTTCAAGCTCCCCAGAAAGAACACCACATGAAAAAACTCTTGATTTCTTGTTTGAAAGTTTCCCTCCTGTACATCTTTCCCCTGTCATAGATAATGTTTCGCTAGGTGGTGTTCAGAAAAATAGTCCGGTTTCATTACCATTAGCTATGCTCTGGAGTTCATAGCATTTCATTAGAGCCAGTTTTTGTAGTACAATCTGCCAATGTTTCCTCGGCGACGTCTCCAGCCTATCTGCATACATCCTTCAATATCTTTTTTTTTAAACTTTCCAACCACCCACTGGAAATGGTAACATCTTCCTTTCCAAACTTTTCTGCTTTTTCTCTTGTGTGGTGTAGTAGTATTGTCCCTGATATGGACAAACTTCTTGCTCTTGCACTAACAAGCCATTCCCAAATAATTTTGTTTATTTCCTCATTTCCAGTTACTCTGAGCTTTAGTTTCACTCCTCTGTTTCCCCATAACCACTCTTCATTTAATTCTGACTTTTTCTTAAGAATGTCATAGAATTGAGTTTTTTCGATTTTAAACTTTGCTACGATCTACTTAACAGAAAATTTGTCTTTCTCACAAGTTTCCAAAACCTTAATTTTTGTGTTCAAATCTCAAACCACTTATTCCTTTCCTTCCACCCCTTTTAAAATCAGGCTGTCACAGAACAAAATTTTGTGATTGCTAACTGTAAACACTCTAAATCTGTGACCTTTGTAGAAAAACTGCTCTGCATTGTTAAGCAGGTAGTGTCCTCACCCTCCCGAATTCCTGCATTCTGTTTGTCAACAACTCATTAATGTTACACTCGCATGGTGACGAAATTAGATAAGGGATGAGGGAGGCCCCTAAATTTTCTGCCTCAAGTTTCAGTCTTTCCATGTATCCCTGTCATGGTCTACAGATAGAGTTGCTGCCTTACAACCAGATGGTCCAAATTCATTTCCTAGCAAAATGCTATCTCAGCCATCTTAGATCCATTTGGAATACATTTGTACTGAGAAGATGTCAGGAAAAAAATTACCTACATTTATTTGCATTATAGAAGCAAAATGTCCTTCTGTTTCAGCATCAGACAGTTCCGCTAAATACAGGTAAACTTACATGAATATTAAACCTAAATTCACGGAAAAAGGAAATTTTCTGATATGGACAGTTTTCCGGTTCATTAAGGTTCTGCTAAAGGCAGGTTTTACTGTATTCATACTGAGGAAGTTGGTCTTGTGATTTTGGTCAATTATCTGTGAGCTTGCATTTGAGAGATGGTGCATTTGGGAGATGGTGGGTTCAAATCCCACTGTCGACAGCCCAGAACACAGTTTTCCATGGTTTTCCATTTTCATACCACGAAAATATTGTGGCTGTAAATCAATCAATCAATCAATCAACCAATCAATCAATCAATCAATCAATCAATCAATCAATCAATCAATCAATCAATCCCTTCTCACTGCTAGCCCTTTCCTATCTCATCTTTGCCAGAAGACCTGCCAGTGTCCATGTGATGTTAAACAAATAAAACTGAAATAATAATAATAATAATAATAATAATAATAATAATAATAATAATAATAATAATAATAATAATAATAATAATAATTGAATGTATAATTTTACCTTTCTAACAGCTATTATAAACGTGAGAAATGTGGAACCAGTTTATCACAGAGGGTTATTCAAAACTATGATCTATTTTTCATATATCTTACCAAGGAAAATTATGGGTCAGTACATATTTTGAATAGTCAAATATAAGACTTGTACAATCACTTGAACAAAGTTAATTTCAGCTAGAAACATTTTGAATCGAGATCACTAAATTAACGTTTCTGTGGATTATCTTCTTATTTATCAGGACTCTTGTGCCTGAAAGCTACCATGCATTCTACCTTAAACAAAAAACATTTTCAACATTTCATATAACAGTTTTCATGGCTAATATTGGCACCAGGCCCATAGCCAAGCGCTCCCACATGACCTTCCAAAATTAAATAGCTTGCAATTATAACTTGAAAGTGTCATGGCATAACTTTACAGGGAATGGCGATTATATCGCATGGTATTATTATATCCATTACACCGAGCTCGATAGCTACAGTCACTTAAGTGTGGCCAGTATTCAGTATTCGGGAGATCGTGGGTTCGAACCCCACTGTCGGCAACCCTGAAGATGGTTTTCCGTGGTTTCCCATTTTCACACCAGGCAAATGCTGGGGCTGTAACTTAATTAAGGCCACGGCCGCTTCCTTCCCACTCCTGGCCCCTTCCTGCCTCATCGTCGCCATAAAACCTATCTGTGTCTGTGCGACGTAAAGCAAATAGCTTCTCAATCACAGGCATTCTCCTCCTCACCCCAGTAGCAAATGATTATCCTCTTATTCTGAAGTTAAAATAACTCTCAATGTAATGTCCATTTTGCCACAGGCTGGCACTCCAAGGAAATGCCAAGATTTTATTTTGTTCTAGCACACACACAAATACAGCTAAGATAGCAAGACTCTCAGACTACACAATCTAGTAGACTGGAATAATTCTAGTTAAAATTCAAAACTAGTCATTACTTATAAATAATACTCACTTTAATCAAAACTATCCCATTAACACTATGCACCTAGCAGTAATAATATTACTACCACACTTTGTGTGCATGTGTGCTGCTGCTAGTAATACTACAACTGCAAACTTTCAAATTCAGTTGCATGAAAACTAGTTATGTTATCAAAAGAGTGTTGTCAGGTATCATTTTAATGATTTTATTGGTTTTACATCCCAGTAACTAACTTTTAGGTCTTCAGAGAAACCAAGATGCTGCAATTTTTTCCTGCAGGAGTTCTACCAACATGAGACTGACATATCTGAGCACTTCCAAATATCAATGGGACTGAGCCAGGATTGAACCTGCCAACTGTTGATGGATTTCATGCAATAGACTGTTTTTTCTAGAAGATATGCACTCACGTTCACAAAAACCAGAACAACTTGAAGGACTAGAAATAGGAAGTTCATATTCATAGGACACATGCATTAGTATGTTCTGAAGAAGTGATTAGCATTTGAACCATGTCGGCCCTCAAATCCAAGGTCCACATTGATATCTCGGCGCACCACCACCAACTAGTAAAATGTGCCTGTGGCTCTCGTTATCACTGTAAACCGAAGGTAATGGGTCAGTGTGACTTAAGCAGACATGCAGGACGCCTTGCAGGCGTATGTGAGAACCAAACCCTCAAATGAGTGAGTTTGAAAGAGGGCGCATTATTGGCATGAGAGAATGTGATGCATCTATCCGGGAAATTGCTGCTCTTCTGGGACGAAGTGTGTTGGCAGTGCAACGGGTGTGTACAGAATGGTTCACAGAAGGGCATAGATGACGATGAGATGGGTTTGGTCGCACCACACAGACCACCCCCGAGAAGATCGACACCTCATCCGAATTGCATTGCAGGACAGATCTGCGTCCTCCTCGGCTCTGGCGCAACAGTGGAACAGTGTAATACATCATACACTATCAGGAGTGACAGTCTGTTGCCAATTATTATGGCCTGGGTTACCGGCGCGGCGTCCACTTCTCCGCCTACCTTTGACTAATATGCATAAACATGCTAGAGATTGGCTATGGACCTGATAATTGCCACAAAATATATATGAACTACAGTAATACAAAATTATCTGAAACTACACCAAATGGAATAAAGAGAAAGTGAGAACTTGTGAAGAAGGACTATTTAATCAAAATCATCATGTGTGAATATTCAAACTTTCAAACTCTGAAAACAGATCTCAAGCCATATATGAAATCAGAGGTAAAACATCCACATTTTTCTCCATGAGCTATTTCTATATACATGACAAAGTTGTGTTAAAGTGAGAACATTTTGAAAAGCAACATACAAACTGAGATATCCCATCAAAACTTTGTTTCGTGTTCATCAACAATTGTGCACAACTCTTATACTAATATTTAATTCTTGACAGTCATGTCACCCAAGTTTAACATCAATAAACAATGCTACAAGTATTTTGGACACATTCACAATGTTCTTCTCATCAACTAACAACCTGTTACATCATGATTTATGTTTTCAGGACCTCCTGAGGTAGTCTGTTGGTTTACATCATGTGATGCAAGACAAACTGCTTGATGTTTTGTAAACACTTTACTCCACTCCCTAAGAGAAAGAACATCATACTTATTAAGAAGCTCATTGGGCCTGACAAAAAATTGATGTAGAAGAACTGGGATTCATGAAGACAGAGCCTATTTATTTGTGGAGATTGTCTTTGTCCTTTTCTGTTTTAAAGTTTGCCCTCGCCCCTCCTTCTGCTGTTCCCTCTTCCCACAATACGCTTGTCCCATCATGCATTCTCATTCATGTTCCTTCTTTCTATATATGACTTGATTTGTCACTTGTTTGTTCCTTTCCATCACCTAATGTTGTCCAGCTCCATGGCTAAATGGTTAGCGTGCTGGCCTTTTGTCATAGGGGTCCCAGGTTTGATTCCCAGCAGGTTCGGAAATTTTAACCGCCTCTGGTTAATTCCGTTGGCATGAGGGCCGGGTGTATGTGTCCTCTTCATCAACATTTCATCCTCATCCTGAAACCTAGGACATGTACGGGCGCCGGTCGGTAGATGCAGAGTGGGTCTTGGCCCATAAGTGGCCACGGCTGGCCCATGGTCCAATAGCTCTGCACTCTGACCGGCCAACTGAGCAGAGGAAGGGTGGTCATGGCTCTATCATGGCTCTATGCCTCTGCATTCGGGAGACGGGACAGGGCTGGACCTCAGGCTGGCCCCAACCGTCGGCTGTCCTGAGAATGGTTTTCCGTGGTTTTCCATTCTCCTGTACCAAGGCGAATGCTGGGACAATTCCTAGTACAGGCCACGGCCGCCAAACGTCTCACCTTCTCCGAGCATCTCCTTCACCGTAACATATCTCCTGGCCTGAGAGCCGGCGTCACTGTCTAACAGGCCTGCCTTCCCCTTCAGGGGATGAATGAAAAAATTTTTAGTATTAGTACAGGCATCAAATCAAAAGCCCTGCACTTGACAAGCGGAACATGTCCTCAGACACTCCCAGCACTACAACCCATACACCATTTCATTTACGTAGTGTTGACCCTTGGGTTCGGTTTCTCCTTTGGTGTTTGTCCTGTGTTTCCAAGTCTTTTAGCACTTGTATTCACCTTCATCTTATGTCTCTTCCCTTTTCCTGTGTTTATCAAGCCTTCTTATCCTACAGTTTTCACAAAAATCTGAAGATCTGTCCAGATGGCGCCTTAATGAGTCTTGAAGCTTGCCTTTCTGATAAAAGCTCGGAAACAGAAGTGAGCTCATCAGGGGAATGGGTGCAGAAGAATATGAGGGGTACGTCTATCTATCTGTAGACTGCAGTGTATGCATGTTTACATGTCTGTCCTTGTCTCTGCTTTCTATTGTTCCCTCTTTCCACACTGCTTATACAGTGCATGGCTAACCAGTCTCCACAGTGAACTCAGAGGCCCAGGAGCCCACTTAAGTTGGTAAAAATGTAGCAATGAAGCACTGACCTAGTACCTCGAGCAGGAACTGAATAGCATTCCAGCTTAATGTGAAATTTGTGCTTTTAACAAGCAGTTGTGCATTTGAAGCCAATATGTTAACGACTGAAATGAGAGCATGTTTAGTGGAGTACGTCTTCCGTGAAGGTGATAAGATTTTGTAAAATGTAAAACTTAAATTTCCTAAATGTTTTCCAAGTTCACTATGTGCTAATCATGATGCAGTGAGACATTTAATAAATAAATTTTATGAAACCAGATCTGTGTATGATGCTCCGAGGCGTGGTAGATCTAAAATTTTAACCGCAGCAAAACTAGACGAAATTTCTGATGTAATGTTGAGGAACCCCACTAAATCAATTTGGAAATGAACCCAGGAGACAAATGCTTCTGTATGCCTCTCGATTATTTCCTCCAGAGTACCACAATATCCTCGGTATATTAGAATAAGCCCAAAACAATTGATGAACTTAAGGAATAAATTACCAATTACTTAAACTCAATAACACTGGAAACCCTTCACAGAGTGTTCAAAAACAAGTGCAAAAGAGTCGAACTCTGCCTTCAGAAGCAAGGGTGACATTTTCAGCATCTCCTATAATAGTCGTAAATTAATTTTATTTAGTACATCATTATTCCTAATAATGAATATGTTGCTAAGTTTAGGAGATCCGGTGCCAATGGAACTGAGTGTCCTTGTGCATCCACCCCACAGGTAAGACAGTTTTGCCATGCACTGTACTATTATGCATTCCTTTTCCTGTTCCTATCCCTCTACGAATGACTTGACGTTTACAAACCAGTTATATGTAGGCTATAATGTAGCTGGTATTTCAGAGCAAAGCCATCACAGGTTTGTCTCATTTCACACAGTATTAACCTTAAAGACTGCCATATCTAAGCTTTTGTATCTGTTTTTAAAAATTCTCAACGACAATTACCTTTAACACGAGTATAAAATTCACAACATTAAATTTATTTTAAGCGAGTCTCTTAAGGGTCTAAATATAATGTTGTTTTGTATGCAAAAGACTAAAATCTTTTCCAATATAAAGTTATGGCTGTCTGAAATATATCAGAGATTATCATCATCGCAAAGAATATACAGGAAGCTTTAATGTTTCAAAATGTTTACACAAGTTCCGGTTTATTTCTCTTTGAAAATTCCATAAATCAGTAATGGGTTATCTCAGTCGGTCAATCTTGTATTTCTTATATTATACACAATTTTGAACACTGCTGGTATTTCAGTTGACTGTTGATAAACTTTAGACATAGGCTGTAGTTCACAGATGTTATCTACTATGTTCCAGCTTTATTTAAAAATTATTTGTAAAGTATGATATAACTGCAATAAAAATAGGGATAAAAAAAAGAGGGCCCATACAGTCAACAGCAGCCTAATGCACAAATATTGGGTTAATCAGTAAATAAAACAGAAAATCATTCACAATTTCCAAAAGTTTTCTATAGTATCAGCATGAAGGATATAAGAAACAAACAGAATACTGAAGATTGGTATGATTTTAGCTATAAAATGCTCTCTCTTTATGTATGATACTTCTAAAACAGCACTCAACTAATACACGACTTCAAGACTTCTTAGCTTACAACTAAATTCACAATATACTCTCCTTCACCAAATTAACAGCATACACAAGTTAAGAGATTCATGCAAGCATTTCCCATTACTAAAATGTTTACAGTACATGCACCATCAACAGTGAGAGAAACAGAATAAAAGTCACTGTAAGCTCCCAACATGCCCAAATACAAGACAATGATAACAACCTACTTTTTCATCAGTCTGAAAGTACATTAAAGACAGATATCATACTACAATTCCTGATTAAGTTCAACAACTCCTACAAAGAAGCTACACAGTTTTCTTTCTTCTTTTAAATGACGCTCAGATAAGCAGAAGAACTGAAGATAGTAGAACCTGGCTATGTTTAAATGAAGTATCAAGCTGTTATTTTGATAAGACTACCCATGAGTAATTTCAAACATGTAATCTGAATAAAAGTATTGCACAGTACTAGAGGAGTAGGTCTTCCAGCAGATGACGGGATAAAACCTGGAAATTTCACCAATGTTTAATATGTAAGTATGTATGTATGTGCGTTTGTATGTATGCTTGAAAATATTGACTTTTCAACTTTTAAACATGAAAAAAATATGTTAAAGGGAAATCCAAAGGTAATTTTCACTGTCATAAATTAGCTTTGGAACAGCCCAACAGAGGCTGTACACAGTGATCACAGTGTAATGTTGTTTCTATTTACCATATAATTTCAGAGAGTTCACTAACGTTTAGAACTAATGATTGGACTAAAACAGTTACAAACATTTGCAATGATCAATCCCTCCTAACATCATTATTTAGTGAATGTTTAAAAAGTTTATTTTTAAATGGATGGAGAGCACCATAAGAAAAACTCTAATAGTGACCTCCTCAACCACATTAGATTCTGTAGAAGAGATTCTAGGGACATGGGAGTGACACTGAGCTAAGAAATAGACTGTAATCGAAACCGACTTTCAACCTATTAGGTCGTGTTACGTACAGAACAAAAATGGCCAACTGGACACCAGTGGGATCCGAACCCACAACCTCCCGATTTTGCGTTGGTTGAAGTGCCAGACCTGTAGCTTAGATCTTTTCCAACAGAACAAAGATGGCCTAGGCCACCATAGCTCAATTCAAGGTAGATACTTACTCCTAGCCCTTTGAAATGTATTTCCTTATGATTATACTGGAGAACAAATTTTTAGGTATTAATATAGCAGATTTCTTGAACAGGTTGTCGATGCTATTTGAGTAAGTTATGAGTTTTAACAGTTTTCAACACGACAGGTCACAGGAAACATAGTTCTGAACTCATTGTAGAGGCAGTCCGCCTCCATAGCATAATGTGCTGTCCTCAGAGACCCGAATTCAATCCCTGTTACTGCCAGAGATTAAAGAATGGTACGAGAGCTGGTATGTGGTTAAAATGGTACATGCAGCTCACTTATATTGGGTGCCTCAAATGAGCTGCATCACCTTGGGACAAGGACACAAATTTACATTGTAGAGATGCTGAGTATATCCTCCAAGACTGAACAATTAAGCAGTGGATTTTGTTTTTAAATTGCTTCTATATTTTTGGCATTACTTAATATGATCATTATAGTCCACATGATAACTAGTACTACCAAAAGATATACTGATATTGGCTAAATGATGAACATATCAGTTCAGAATGAGGCCCATTGTTAACCTGAATAAATTATAGGCAAAATTTAATGTGTGCCTATGAATGG
Source organism: Anabrus simplex (assembly GCF_040414725.1). Lineage (NCBI taxonomy): Eukaryota > Metazoa > Arthropoda > Insecta > Orthoptera > Tettigoniidae > Anabrus > Anabrus simplex. The sequence goes on along the minus strand of NC_090269.1, from coordinate 237,473,987 downwards.
CATGAAACTTATGAGCAGTGAGAATGTTTTTATTTAAGAGGGCTGAAACATGAGTGATTTTTATAACAGTTTATGGAAGAGAATGGATTTATTTCTCATCATTAGGATATATTTTCAATTATAAGAGATGAAATAAAATGAAACTAAAACATCAGTGCACATCTCTTATCCCCAGACAACTACATCTTTTCCTATGTTCGGTCACCAAGATCATCTGATTTGATCCCCTGTGACTGAAGGGAACAACAATCAATCATATACTCTGAAGAGGAAAATATCAAGATGGTTCACAACATCCACATAGAGATGCTTCATGCAAAAGTACAGCAAGCATCTGACTATCTTGAATATTGATGGACAAAACTTTGATGTTTCAGTGAGAACTTCACATACTTTACCATACTTTTTTGTTTCTTCTTCACTGTTTACCAACGTTGAAGTATTTGCATCTGTACACCTATACCAATCGTGGTAATGAATTTGACATCCATACTGGTTTTATGGTATGTTAAGAAACAAAAAGAGAGATCAAGTAAACACACCAGATTTGTGAAGGATGAAAGTGGCATAATATTAACAGAGCCAGAAGAAATAAGAAATAGACAGAGAGAGTATTTTCAGAAATTGCTGAACATGAGAACTAATGACAGTCATTCAACGGACCACCAGGAAAGGCAATTAGTTTATGAAGAAGTGGATGAAGAAATTACAATGAATAAAATTGAAATGGCAGTAAGAAAGACGAAGAATGGAAAAACTGCTGGAATAGATGAAATTCCAGTGGAGATGATAAAGGCAGCTGGAGCTGTAGGCCTGCAGTGGACATATCGAGTTCTCAGGATTGTCTGGGAGAATAAGGAGGTCCCTGAGGATTAGCAAAAGGAATAATCATCCCAATTTTCAAGAAAGGCGATAAGAAAGTATTGAAGAACTACAGGGGAATTACTCTGATATCCCACGTTGCTAAGGTAATGGAAAGGATACTGGAAAGTAGGATAAGGTTTAGGGTTGAAAATCAGATACAGGAAAATCAGTTTGGTTTCAGAAGTGGAAGGCCAACAATAGAGCCCATTTTCATTATGAGGCAACTAATGGAAAAGTATGGGAATGATATGGTGATGACATTCATTGACATTGAAAAGGCATATGAGAGTGTCCCCAGGACTAAGGTTTGGGACAGTCTGGTGCAAAAAGGAATTGGACAGGAATTAATAAAAATGATCATGGCAATGTACAACGAATGTTGTAGTTGCATGCAAACATAAGTTGGCAGGACAAGTTGATTCAAAATCACTAGTGGGCTGAGACAGGGAAGTGTTCTATCACCAATCCTATTTACAATAGTAATGGATGACATCATGAAAATAGCAAAAGCAGCATATTGAGGGAGAGAAATGAACATCATGTTGTTTGTAGATGATATTGTGACTTGGAGAGAAGACGACATGAATGTTCAAGAACAATTGGGTGCGGTGAATGGGAAGATCGAAGAATAAGTGTAAAAAAGAGTTAAACTCCTGTTATGGCTAGAGGGGAGAAAGAAGGGAAAGGTCAGATTAGACTTGCAGACAAGCCCATGGAAGTAGTGGAGACGTTCAAATTAATGTGAATTAATGGAGAATGCTCAACTGGATGCTGAAATTAGTAAGAGGATTCAAGCTGAAAAATGTTTCTACTATAGTGTAAGAAATATGTTATGGGACCAAGATATGCCAACAGAAGCAAAGGAAACTATAAACAAGATGTATTACATACCCATGACAAAGAGGGATGAGAGTCGAATACAGGGAGCCGAAATAAAGTTCTTGAGGAGTATGATACAGAAGAGTAGAAGAGAGAAAATAAGGAATGAGAAAATCCAGGAAGAAATTGGAGTGGAAGGGGAGGCCATGGACGACCACGACTGAGATGGAAGGACACAATCCAATGCAGTATTAGAGGAAGAAACCTGGACTGGTACACAGTGTTGGAGGAGGAGTGGTAGAAAGACCGAATAAAGTGGAGAGGAACCATATTTGCCCCTACCTGGATACAGCTGGATAATGGGAAATGATGATGATGATGTTGATGATGATGATGATGATGATGACTGGCTTTAGAACTTCCATTCATTTCTGTACTGTTCTGTATGGAGGTTAATTCAAACTTGGTTCTTTCCAAAGGTCCTACATAGCCTCAGAATTGAGAACAAACGACAAAGCAAACCAGGAAATGTACAATATGTCCAAAATATTTTATGAGCATTACCCTATCATTAACTCTATTCTGTATGCCCTTCTCAACATTCGTTGAGAGTTTCATGTTACTCTGATCACTAATATTCCACCTTAAACCTCCCAAGTAACAAACCCTTCTCACTCAGGCTTGAGTTATGAGTTAAGATCAGATGCTCTTTCTGCCACCATGCGCTAGTCCTACTACAGCAAAGCAATGGGGTTTGAGCCTGACACACTCAGTGTGGAAAATGAATGGTTAAATCACTGCACCTTGCTAATAACTTATCAGGAATACCTATAAGTGGTCTGAAGATCTCCTACGCTCAACAAATTCCAGGGGGAGAAATATGAAACAAATCCATGAGACCCTCTGAATTGGCTGAGAAAGTTTGGAGTATTTACAAGTTCTGAGCATGCGTTCTATCTACTAATTGAAAACAACAGGGTAAAACCAGTGAGGTACACCAAGGCAAAGAAACTAATTGTAAGAAGGTAGACTACAGAACGAAACTAGACAATTGTCTAGAAGTCTTTGTTTTTCTTAATAAACCTTTCTGGGTTTTACATCTTCTGTCTTTTATAGTTTTTAGTTACTTCTTCTCACATCGTCTCTACAGACATTTGATCCTGTAGCAGTGCTTGGTGATGGTACAGTACGGCAACAATGATGATGTGAAGGATGGTAACCTTGACTGGAATGTGGTCTTTTTTTTTTTTTTTTTTTCTTGCTAGTTGTTTTACGTCGCACCGACACAGATAGATCTTATGGCGATGATGGGACAGGGAAGGGCTAGGAGTGGGAAGGAAGCGGCCGTGGCCTTAATTAAAATACAGCCACAGCATTTGCCTGGTGTGAAAATGGGAAACCACGGAAAACCATTTTAAGGGCTGCCGACAGTAGGGTTCGAACCTACTATCTCCCGAATACTGGACATGGATTGTGGTCTAGCTCCATCAAAAGCCAATGAGAAGGCTCAGTTATTTTATCGCTGAACAAATTATCACCAACATTCAAGCTCTGGCTTTCCTATACAACCTGATCTTTAAGCCTATATGACCTTAGTGAAGAACTAAGTTTGAATTAACTTCCATACAGAAAAATTAAAAAAATTAAGGTTGTTTAAGTTCTAAAGCCAGCATGTCAAATTCTATACCACTAGTGGTATAGGCGTAGAGATGCAAATACTTCAACAGTGGTAAATTGTGAAGAAGAATAAAGGAATGTACTGTGAGTGAAGTTAAATACCTAAACTGACTGAAATATCAACATTCGTCAACAGTCTCATCCAGTAAGTTTGATATACAATTAAATGTAGACATGTAGACTACCAGTGGAATAATATCTATTCTACTGAGTTGGCTTCCAGTTATTTCAAATATCTGTCCTCCCCATCTCAGTAGGAAAGCAGCACTTAAGAAAGAGGGGATAACTTCTGGAGATAACTCCATTCCACTACATCCAGACCTTCATTGCTCTCCTAATGTGACTAAGATCCATAAGACCAGCCTGAAGAAGCAACACAACTGATGATGATGATGATTGTTGTTTAAAGGGGCCTAACATCAAGGTCATCGGCCCCTAATGGTACGAAATGAGATGAAATGTAATGTCAATTTAAGAGTCCAAAATCATCCACTGACCAGGATTCAAAACGTGATGATGAAAAATGAATGGATGGATAGGAATTTAAAACAAACAGTGGATCAGACCTGCAATGCCACACATTCCCAGAAACTAGCATTAAACAATAGTGTTACTGACCAAGGGACTCCTTCTAAAGCACAATCCTGAACCAATGATGTTTGTAGTCTACAGGGGTCCAAAATCCAGTTCATCGGTCCCTCATAATGGTACTTATTGCTAGGAAAGTGGAACCATGGTATTTGTCTTGCTGTGGTACTAATCGAAAGTAGTATAGACCCACGGTATTTCACACATTATGGTACTACTCACAGGTAATGTAATGCACGCATGTTACAGAGACCTATGGTGTTTCTCACATGGCAGCCCAATTTATAGGCAATGCAAACCTACGGTGTTCCTTACATAGGTGTACTAATCACAGTGACTCGTACTATCCTATGGTGTTCCTCACATAGCGAGTACTAATCACAGGCAAGGCAGACCCAGGTACTGTAAAACCCACCCTGATTCACACACTGTCGCTACTAATCACAAATCTATTGTGTACCTAACATAGTGGTACTACGTGCAAATAAAAGCGACCCATGGTGCTCCCCGCATGATGGTACTAATTACAAGTAGTCTTGTGGTTCTAATTCGTTCATGCCTTGGTCGCCCCTTTTAATTCTTTGCCTGCGTCCCCCACCCACAGGGAGACAGACAACTAATAGAAAGGGTGTATGATCTAAGAATGGGCACAAGAATGACTGGGGGAAAATCCAACTAACCATGAAATAAATAAAAATCCATCTGCTGAAGTGCCTGGTTTCTATAAACCGAGACAGATATGGGTACAGCTGAATTGATACCATATTGGCCAAGGAATGTGCAAACACTTCAAGCACAAGTGGAGTAACTGCAGGGAACATCTATGTGACTGTGGTGCAGTTTAGAGAGTACACCACAAAATACAGAAGATTTCCTTGAGGGCTACATAGTTTAGAAGAGGAGGCCATTCTATGGATCAAATCCTGCAATTTAATTACAGTATATGATTCTGATTTTCCTTATTGTATTTCTAAAATCTTATTTTGCAAAAGTATGATGATGTTGATGAAAATCAGCCTCTTTCAGATGAAATTTAGTCCTATTTCTTAATTCCATACCTTTATTTATAACAACTGCAAACTTTATGTATTAATATGTATCATCCAGTACAAAAGGAAACAGATCTTCCTGGTATAACACAGGACTAAGTTAAATAAGGAACACGTAAGAAAATACAGAAGGTAAAGCTATGACAGCTAGAAAAAAAAAATTATAATTAGACTGCTGTTTTACAGAGTTCAACAGCCTATCTGTAGGTCACTGGTGTAAATGGTCAAGATTTCCTTTTAGTAACATGGAAGTTTATGAAATTTATTCACATTTTCTAGATTAAAAAGAAACCCTCATATTATTATACATGATATAATAAAGTCTAAAATGAATGTCTTAAGTTGCTTATATTTATACATATGTATTCATTTTATCAATAGCTGTAAATATATGTATGGGTATAACAATTTAGAAAAGTCATAAATGAAAAATGCTAGATAATACAATAGGGTACTCACTCGGACCAGTAGTGAAGGAGACGACATTCGAGAATGGTCCATAACCTTTGTTGTTTCGAGCTTGGATTTTAAAATAATACGTTGTATCGGAGGTCAGACCTTTGATGGTTGTTGTCATGCGATCACCAATGATACCCTCCACCACCCAGTCGCGATCACTCTGTGAGCTATCAGTCGTGTACAGGATCACATACCCTGTAAATCACATTACTGTTTTAACAACACTGTTAAATAAACAAAGAACAGGAAACTTATCAATCAGTAGAGAAAACAACATTTTTTACCGATTCAACACAACATTCTCAATCATAACTGTTCTGCTGCCTCACCGAGTGAGAAGATTTCTACTAGAAATTTGAAAACTTAGGGTAAGAGGCTAATATTCCTTTGCATTATTTATTTGTTCTTCAGTGCTGATGTTTATAATGTAGTGAACCATATCACATGTTCACGGTCCAGTAACCATCATACTATTCTATGATATAGTCATTTTACAGCATTTATTCAACATTTATTCAATCTACGTATTTCAAATACAGCGCCGGTGGACCACGAACTCCCTATTTTACAAGGTGTCTCCCACCCCTCGAACCAGTATCCGTCCATGGGATTACTCATGATTACGCTATGAGTGGCCGTTTACTTCAAAATTATTTGAACGAGCCAGTGACGCAGAGACCGCTGAGTTCTGAATGAAACAGAGAACTTCAAAACTGTCACGTGGAGGTGTGTGCCAACCCTATGCAGTGGAATACGAGAGATCGAGGCTAGGCAGATCGTCAGATGTTATTGGTATTTTAATCACACAAGCCTGTTGTAAGAGTATGCGATTGATTGCATGTATCAAATTAATTTATGAAGAGGTTATAATACCATTACAATGGTATCCTAATCGATCTGACATTTATAGATTTAAATGAGAAAGCTGTTGCCGACCAACTGCCTTCACACAAAGGAAGACTGACGTCACCAAGGGGATTTCCTGGCCCTAACCATCCAAGCCGACCCTTATAATACACCGGCAGACATGGAGCCTGCTCTCATTCATTCTGATTATTTTGTCAAGTGCTGTTCGTCCGTGATCAAGAGTGTGACGCCCGTAAAACTCTCATGAGCAGTGAACATGATTATAAACAATTTACTCTGATATAATTAGCTCTTCCAAGCTTAGACAGTGAAATGCAGTTATTGTAGACAAATTGAGTTTGCGTGTATTTGAGTGCATGTCACGGTGTCCATTAGCCTCATGAACTTGTCTGTGATTGGTCGTTCAACCTTAATTAGGCGCTGCCTTTAACGGACTAAAAGGTGGTGAGACTTTGCTAATTGGTCTCGAAGGGGCAATGATTAATGACTGACAGATGAAATGAAATGATAATAGAGAGTGTTGCTGGAATGAAAGATGACAAGGAAAACCGGAGTACCCGGAGAAAAACCTGTCCCACCTCCGCTTTGTAAGAACTCTGGAAGAACGACTGAAAATTATAGAAGAAGTTGAATTGAATCCGTTCGAAAAACGAGTAGATACCGCTTAACGTCTTGGGTTAGCATCTTCAACTTTAAACTCCACTTTTGCTAAGAAGAACGAGATGAGGGAGCAAATTGATAAATGTGGCAGTTCAAGTGAAAGCAGAGAAACTGGAAGAGAATCTACATTCATTCAGCTGGAGAATGTCCTTTTCACTTGGTATCAGCAAGCAAGGGCTTCCAATATCCCTATAGATAGAACGATATTATGGGAGAAAGCTAAGAAGATAGCTGCAAGATTGAAAATTGATAATTTGACTGCATCGAATAGATGGATCGCTCGATTTAATGTGCAATATGGACTAGTCTTCAAGAAGGTTTCTGGAGAAAGTGCTTCTGTGGACACAGAAGCTAAGGAGCTGTGGACGAGAGATTGCTTTTGCTACTGGAGGGGTACGAGCTGCATGACATATATAATGCAGACGAGACTGGACTTTTTTACAGGGTCCTTCTGGACATAACACTGGCACTGAAGGGTGAATCTTGCCAAGGGGGCGGGAGGGGAAGTTCAAAAGAAAGACTAACCGTTCTGTTGTGTGTGACCAGTGATGGCAGTGATAAGAGATGGCCAATCATAGTGGGAAAATCATTAAAACCATGTTGTTTTAAGAACACGAAGAAACTGCCCGTGATGTATCATTCAAACAAAAAAGCTTGAATGACCACTGACATTTTTTCACAATTTTTAAGGTCATTTGATGCCTCTGTGGGTGCACAAAGGAGAAAAGTCACACTCTTTGTGGATAATTGTGCTGGTCATCCACAGGACACGTCATTTCTTCGCAATGTGAAAGTTGTGAATTTCCCTCCCAAATTGGGTCACAATTTTTAAGGTCATTTGATGCCTCCATGGGTGCACAAAGAAGAAAAGTCACACTCTTTGTGGATAATTGTGCTGGTCATCCACAGGACACGTCATTTCTTCGCAATGTGAAAGTTGTGAATTTCCCCCCCAAATTGTACCAACGTGGTATTGGTGTATTAAAATGCTTCAAGCAACTATACAATAAGCGCCTAGTGCAAACTGCTGTGTGCTTGTTGGATGCTGCAAAAGAAATGAGCAAGAAAATCAATTTACTACAGGCGATTCATTTCGCAGTAGCAGCTTCGCGGCAGGTATCCCAGCCAACTGTCGTGAACTGTTTCCATAAAGGTGGTTTCAGCTGTCAGCTTCGCATGGCGGAAATAGACTCCGCTGAAAATCTCTATACTAATGGTGAAAATAGTGATGTGACGATCGATGTAGCCACATGTGGAGTGGAAACAATTGAAGAGCTGTGTAATGATGGCATTGGGGAGAGGAGTGATGAAGGGGAGGAAGATGATCGTGAGCCCGAAACCACCCAGAGTTTTGCCAAAGCGCATGCTGCCTTAGCTAAGGCGAAATCCTTTATGTACTCACACGATATCATTGAACATGAAGAGGAGAACATGCAAGTAGAGAAGGCTTTGTTTCATCTGCAACACAAAGCTTCAATGAAACAAAAAACAGTTAATGACTTTTTTACTAAAAGGAGCAAATAATAAAATGACAGATATGGCATTGCACCATAATTTTGTTACGTTTATAACGAGATTGATACATATTAAAATAAGCATTATGTAGCATTAATTACTTAAAGCAATATCAATTATAACCTGTCATCTGTTTTGATATATTAGGCCTATTTGAGAGAGACAATCGAAATTCAAATGTTATGCCTATACAAATGAATGTACATAACCTGACCAACATTACAGTGTTCTGTTAAATAACTGGACCAGTAATAGTGTCGATGTTGTTGCCAAGAAGATCAAATGATGTAAGGTTTGTTCGTACATTTGAATTAAATAATAACATTCCACAAATTTCAAGAGTTTCTTCTGTCAATGCTTTCCAGTATAAATACCGAATGAGCGTTTGTTTTTAAATTTAACAACTGGCAATTATTGTAAGTATATTTTGAAATTTGACAGAATATTACAAACACCGCTATTAAACAAGCCTCCGTATTGGTGCATCCCTTCATTCTTCCCAAGATAACAAATGTCGCTCACTGTCCTCTCTACAACGCGCGATTACGGATCGTCAGCTGGGAGCTAACTTCATGCTCATGATTACAATTTAAATGTCCATAATTAAGTGTTCTATTTTTCACAAATTGATTAAACAATTTATGGCTGGTGAATTGAGAACGTATACACAACGTTTCTAATTGAGTTGTTTGTAAGTTGTAAGTACAGTAAAGAACGAAACAACCGAGCAAGTTGGTCTTGCGTTGAGAGTCACGCAGCTATGAGCTTGCCTTCGGGAGATAATGGGTTCGATTTCCACCATCAGCAGCGCTAAAGATGGTTTTCCGTGGTTTCCCATTTTCACACCAGGCAAATGCTGGGACTGTACCTTAATTACTGACATGGCCGATATCTTTCTAATCCTAGCCCTTCCCCATCTTTCTGTCACTGAAAACCTTCTAACGTGTTAGTGCGACATTAAACAAGTACGAAAAATAAAAGAAGGAAACAAAGTCTACAAACTTCCTATTCAATTCTAAATAATGAAAAATTACACATTCTTTAAAATCGTTCATAATTTGCTGAAAATGGAGGTTATAGCTGTAATATCCACTATAACAGTAGTTTGCAATAAGAAAACTGACCTTAACGGTTTTCAATTATTACGTGATGTAAAGAAAGTGAAAAGAAACGCCGTAAAAATTATGCTTATTATTTCCATCACGTATATCATGGTTGCAATATTTTGATGCCTCTGTGATGTTTACATACAAAAATATGTCCAAATACAGTAACTGTATTTTATTATTTTGCTTTCCTCCAATTTTTTATGTTACCCGCATTTATTGTTTTCCTGCATCTATCGTAATTCCCCCCCCCTGAAAAATGATGCATCGAGGTTTTACTGTACCAATTTTCATTAAATTCTGTTCAGCCGGTTTCTCATTATGTACAAACAATAGAATTTCCTTCTTATATGGGTCATGACAACACACAAATACCAAATTTTAAATATTCTGACGGAAGTACATAAAACTCTTATTATATTTATTTAGATATTAGAATTCTTTGTTGTCTTCTGACAACCACATATTGACTTTTGAATAGGAAGATTGAGTAATGGGGAGAATCACCGTGGAGGAAAAGAAGTCAATAAGATGAGAGTGGAGGCCAAAGAAGACCCAGACTACAGCAGAGCTGGAATGTTATGAGGAGTGGTGGAAAGTATAAAATGGACAGGAACCCAATTTTCTCTGTCCCAGCTGTATCTGGGTGAAGAAAACTAATAATGGTGTTGAAGATAATGATAATGAAACTGAGTGATCAATTTACTGACTCATGCATTTTGTAAAATGATTGAACTTCAATATAAACAAACCTGTAATAGGACCATTGGGTTGTTTAGGTGGTTGCCAATTCAAGTTGACCATGGTAGGGTTGTCGTTGATAGGTACTACCGTCAGATCACGAGGCTGAGTGTATGGACGTTCCTCCTGAGTCATATTCAGTACTACCATGCTCCATGGGCTTTCACGTCGTCCCTGAAATTATAAATTATTATAAACAATGTAATTAATTAAAAGGGCATAAATTTTCATCAACAGAGAGATCCAGAGAAAATCCAAAAAGTCCCACTTTCACTTCCTTGTATTGAGGTCTTCTGTGGTTGGAGATTACTTGTCTTATGAGAGAGCCTTGTGTTTGAACAATTTGCTTAATGCCGCACCGACACAGATAGGTCTTATGGCAACAATGGGAGTAGAAGTGGCAAGGAAGCGGCCATGGTCCTACTTAAGGTTCAGCCCCAGCATTTGCTTGGTGTGAAAATGGGAAACCATGGAAAACCATCTTCAGGGCTGCCGACAGTGGGATTTGAACCCATTATCTTCCGAATTCAAGCTCACAGCTGCGCGACATGAGACAATACAAGATACTGTAGATGTGAAAGGAAAAGAGGGGGTGAATGCTTAAAGGCGGGTTCCCATGGAGTCCAGTAAATGACTCTCTACCTGGCATATCTTACTCAACTTATGAGTCGTCCTTGGTCATGCGTGACTGTCATTCCTACGAGTACCCAACCCCTACGCGTACCCAACCCAATTCATTTTCAGTCAAGTGGAGACTGATATCGTGTCTTTGTGCAGTATGAAATTTTGGCTATGTGTGATTCATTAGCCCACAGAACAAAGTAAATTCTACAACGCAAGAGAAAGAGAAGTTTGTAAGCTTATGATTTGATAAAAAGGAGATTTGAATACAATATGTAATAAGCTGACAATATTAAGAGAAAACTGGTTACAGGAACTTCTGCAGGCTAAATTGGAACCAGTATTTATTGTTGTTCAACAAAGTGCAAATGGTAATCAGAAGAAAGACTCAAACATGTACAGATACTGATAGGAATCTTCCTTTGATTCCTGTTCATTTTGTATAATGACGTGACTGTCTTTCCATAAGAATCGCCTGAGATATACAAACTAACCAATTCAATTCAGAGAAAAGGCTCCCTGTGAGCACTGGGCAAGTGTGTTACTCCCCAGATTACTCGAATATAGGCATTCCACGAGATGATGTATACCGGGTGGTCTTATGCAATCTGCCACGTATACTACAATTCTGAAATACATCGGTCCCATTCTCTAAAATCTATATATATAAAATAACTTGTCCTGACTGACTTACTGACTGATTCATCATCGTCGAGCCAAAACTACTGGACATAAAGAAATGAAATCTTGAGGATACATTCATATTAACATGTAGGTGCTCACTAAGGGAGGATTTTTGGATATTCTGTTGCTAAGGGGTGAAAAGGGGGGTGAATTTTTAAAATGAGGATATCTATATCTCAAAAACTTAAAAGTTTACAGGCGTAAAAATTGGTATTTGGAATCTTCTTTAAAAATTAAGAGACACATATTTGTTTGTTTTCAGAAAATCCCATTAATGGGGGTGAAAAAAGGGGGAGGAGACTTATATCTCAAAAACTGATGGTACAGACATGAAAATTGAAATTTGGAATCTCCTTTTAAAATAAAGAAACACGCATTTTTGTGTTTTTGGATAATCCGATGAATAGGGGGTGAACAGGAGTGACAAACGGCGTGAAATTTTAAAAAAACTATATATGCAAATTATCTTAGACACGTAACAAATTACAGATTTGAAAACTGGTGTTTGGAATTTCCTGTAAAAGCAAAGAAACATGAATATTTTTTTGGAAAATCCACTTAAGAGGAAATGAAAAGGGGGGTGAATTTTTAAAATTAGCATATCTACAGTATATTGTATCTCAAAAACATAACATGTTGCAGACGTGAAAACTGGTATTTGGAATCTCTTAAAAATAAAGAAACATGCATTTGGTGGGGAATCAAATTGGTAAGGGGGGGAGGGGGGTGAAAACGGAGATGAATTCCTTTTACGAGCGTACATATATCTCAAAAACTGAAGATGTTACAGTCTTGATAATTGGTATTTGTAAGCTCTTTTAATGAAGCGGGTACTGTTTGATTTTGGAAAATTCACTTGTGTGGGGAGTGTGAAAGGAAGTAAAAAAATTGAATTCTTTTCGGGAGAGATATCTCAAAACTGAAGGTTACAGATGTGGAAATTGGTATTTGGAATATCCTTTAAAAAGAAAGAAACACGCTATTTTTGGGTGGAGGAACCAACTTAACAGGCGGGGGTGGAATGGAAGGGAATTGCACAGGGTAGTATAATCGGTCCGTTACTTTTCTTAATATACGCAAATGATTTAGGGAACAATATAACATCAAAAATAAGATTGTATGCAGATGACATAACTGTTTATAGAGAAATAAACAACATTGAGGATTGTTCAGAATTACAAAGGGACCTTGAAAGTATCCAACAATGGGTTGAAGAAAATGATATGAAGGTTAATGGAGGCAAATCAACTGTTACAACTTTTACAAACAAGAGCTTTAAAACTGAATTTGAATATACTTTGGATGAGGTAGTTATCCCAAAAGATGGCAAGTGCAAATACTTAGGTGTGAGATTTGAAAGTAATTTGCACTGGAAGGGTCGTATTGATGACATTGTTGGGAAAGCATACAGATCGTTACATGTCATAATGAGGCTACTTAAAGGATGCAACAAAGAATTAAAAGAAAAAAGTTACTTGAGTATGGTAACAGTGAGACACTTTTATTTTGGATCATCACAAAAGGAAAACAAATTAAGTTATTTACTTCAAATATGGCACATGCAGTTCTTCAAAGATTACTCCTTTGATGCCTTACAGAACAAATATCCTAATCTGTATCAACAAATTACAATAATGATATATTTGAAGACACTCACATTGTCTCACTCTTCCCCACCGATGGGGTACAATGAGACACAACCGGGGGAACAGTGAGACACTCATCAACGACCATCAACGAATGTCAATTAGTGAAAAATCAACCTGAAATGCAAAACAAGACTGCTGTCTCTTTGTTATTCCTGTTATTTTTAGCACTTGTAGTATCATTTTAATGTCAGTTTCAGAAACGGAAGCCACATCAAGAACATCTGGAATAGTAAATTTCCCTGCCCTATTTTTCCTTAAAAAGCTAATCCCTAAATCTCCACTTTCATCTTTTCCACTTAAAATCTTGCCAATGTAGTAAACAAGCTTATTATTCTTTTGTCTGAATTCTATCAGAACATAATCATCTACTGAAGGCGCCCTTTCAAGTGCTCCAAATGCCGAGGGATCGATTTGTGGACCTGCATCCTCGTCAGATTCATCATCTGAAGAATCATCTAATCGAGAAATTTCTTTTTCTTTGCTATCTTCATCAAGAACTAACACTTTCTTGGCTTCATTTCTTCTGGGTTCAGTTTGCTTTGCCATCATTTTGTTACACCGTTCTTCAATTGCATTTTTCTCTGGTGTGTCAGTTGCGATCATACTTCTTCCTTTTTGACTTTTCTGACTAAGTTTCCTTTTCTCAGCCTTTGGGTATCCTCTTATTTGTTCTGGGCTTACAAATTCAGTCCTTTCAAAAGAAGGTGGAGGAGATGCACTTTTAGTTTCTTGCTGTGAACTGTCATCAAAAGATTGTATCCTTCCATCTACCACATTTTCATGTTCAGGCCTTGAAGATGGACCAGGAAGACTTATTGGTGAAAATGGATTAGGCATCAAGTTGCTGCAGTTTTTTGGTGTAGTTTGAGGCCGGTCAGTAACAGAACAAGGCAGAAAGTCAAGCTCACTGAAAACGCCTCGATCGTACGGAAAGATACCACACTTCTTGAAAGCTGACATGATGTTACTAGGAGTGCCTTCTGGTGAGCATATCCAACACACGCCGCGACATCATAGATTGAGAAAGTTTTACCTGGATGCTGCATCATCCATGAATCTACTGCGCTATCATAAGCCACGGCGAAAGGCGTAAAGACACCAACATCTAATGGTTGCAGCTTATTTGTAGAATGAGGTGGCACTGTCAGCAAAGTTACACCATTGGACTTAGCTAAATTTAGCACTGCAAGAGAAAGATGACTCTCATGGTTATCAAAAATTAGGAGAGAAGGATCGTCTTTTGAGCTGTGGGAATATTTTATGAAGTGTTTCATAACATGATAGAACAATTCACTGTTCATCCATCCCGAAGGTGTTGCTAATCCCAGGGCACCTGGCGGAGCACCAGTGATAATGTGCTCCTTAAAATGTACCCTCGGAAATACCATAGCAGGAGGCAGACTATTTCCAGATGCACTCACAATGCAGCATGTTGTTACAAGTGTACCTTTCTCACCGCTTGTGACCTTACTGACTTGTTTGATTCCCCTTTCTGCTATCACCTTTGGTGGTTTCTGGACAGTGACTGTGCTGGTTTCGTCCAGGTTGAAAATCCTTGTTCCATCAGCAAATTTATTTGTCCTGGATAAGACAATGTGAAGATTGTCATAGAAGATCATACAATTATGTTTATTGAAAGAGGTTGCCCTTGACAGACTGCATCCTTCTGGTGTACGGAGGGATAATTCAGGATGGCGTTTAAGAAATCCTCTCATCCATTCAATTCCTACAATCCTATTGGTTTCCCATGTTTTTGACATTTTGATTTTGTTTTCAACAGCCATTTCATAAGCTAACTTTTGACATTCGATTATTGGCAAACTATAAAACATTTTAGAGCATGTTATTAAATAAGATGAAATACTAGCCTCTTCATTATCAGTGAAAATTTGATTGATTCTGTATTTTGGAGTCATACGAATAATTTCCCCAGGGTTATCTTTCCTTTTCTTGACATATCTAGCCAGTGTCTGGAATGATAAATTGTATTCTTTTGCAACAGATCTCAAACTCCTCCCTGCTGTAACTTACTCAACAGCTGTGCTCATCGTCTCACTTGAAAATGTTCCTACCTGAGTCTTTCTCTTTGGATTTCGCGGCATTTTGATGAGATCTGCAACAATAGAAGCCGTTCAGAATACCTATTCTTGCCTACAGATTATTTAAGAAGCGACATTCAATAATAGTTGCATTACAATTTAACTCCTCTGTTTATGGGGAACAGTGAGACACTGTCTCATTGTTACCCGCTAAGACTTGTCTCACTGTTCCCCATCAGCCATCGTCATATGTATTCCTAATTCCACCATAACCTGCCTGCATGAACAGATTTAATGTTTCATGAAACCAAAGCTATAGAAGGCCCTTTCTATTTGGAAGTCCAGCTCCATGGCTAAATGGTTAGCGTGCTGGCCTTTGGCCACAGGGGTCCCGGGTTCGATTCCCGGTGGGGTCGGGAATTTTAACCATCATTGGTTAATTTCACTGGCACAAGGGCTGGGTGTATGTGTCGTCTTCATCATCATTTCATCTTCATCACGACGCGCAGGTCGCCTACGGGTGTCAAGTCGAAAGACCTGCACCTGGCGAGCCGAACATGTCCTCGGACACTCCCGGCACTAAAAGCCATAAGTCATTTCATTTCTATTTGGAAAATTATTTCCAATATATTCTCGTCAGGAATACAGATATGTACTACAGAGGACACCACGGAAAATATACTTTGCTCACCCTAAGAACACAATGGATCACAAAAGCAAACTTGCAAGAAAGGCAGCCATTTGCAAACAGGATTATGGGTATGAGGTGTGTTTCAAAATGCTACCACAAAAACATCACTTCATAATTATTCTCTGGAAGCGGTTAATTTGAAATGTCTCACTGTTCCCCATGTCTCACTGTTCCCCACCTTCCCCTACCTAATAAAAGAGATAGTGTGCAGAGGAAAGCAGCAAGATTTGTAACAGGGGATTTCAGGAGAAAGAGTAGTGTATCAGAAATGTTAAAGGAACTTGGGTGGGAAACTTTAAGTAAGAGAATGGAGAAAACTAGACTTACAGGATTATATAGAGCCTATACAGGAGAAGAAGCATGGGGAGATATCCGTGAGAGGCTTCAGTTGGATAATAATTATATCGGCAGGACTGACCACAAATATAAAATTAGAAGGAATTTTAGCAGAAGCGACTGGGGTAAATTTTCATTCATTGGGAAGGGTGTGAAGGAGTGGAACAGTTTACCAGGGGTAGTGTTTGATCCTTTTCCAAAATCTGTACAGATATTCAAAAAGAGAATAAACAGCAACAGAGAAAATAAATGAAGTGTTAGACGGCATTCGACCAGTGCAGGTTATTGTAAATAAAAAAAAATGTGTGTGAATTAATTAATTCCATCCCCTGGTCTAAGGAGTTTGGACAGCCAAAGTAGGGGACTGCTTGTAGGGGTGAAGTACAGTGGGGACTTCGAGGGCCCTGGGACCGCTACGGTAGCTGTGAAGGCCCTTCAGGAACTCTGAAAAGTGGTGGCAAAAGGGGCTCTGGTTAAGACGCAGCAGGTCATTATGCTACTTAGGATCCAGAACGGGTAAAAAAAAAAATAGTAAATAAATAAATGCAATGTAAATATTAATGTTATACCAGTTGTATAGTATCATTTGAAGTAATTCCACATACTGTATATCAGTTGACTATATTTGTTAGTACAGGAGATATTATAAGTAGAATTTTGTAAACAATATAAATTTATTAAGGATGAGCTGTGTGTTTAATAGAAAACATTGTTAGCGTAAATTGTATAATATTGTATTATAGGAAAAATTTTCTTCTCTTGTTAATTTAATATTTAGTGCTTGACAATAATGTATTTTAGTGTACCATTTGCTACCGAGGTAGACACCTCATTTGCAAATAAAGAGATTTTGATTTGATTTGAAAAAGGAGTTGAATTCTTTTCATGTGGATACTTATATCTCAAAAACTGAAGATGTTACAGACATGAAAATTTGTATTTGGAATTTTCTTTCAAAGTAAAGAAACACGTTATCTTTTGTCTTTGGAAAATCAACTTAAGGGGGGGTAAATTAATTTAAAATTATTTGAAACTTTTGTATGAGGATACTTATATCTCAAAAACTAAACATGAAAATTAGTATTTGGAATCTCCTTAAAAATAAAGAAACACACAATTTTTAAGGAATTAAACTTTGGGGCGGGGGCAGTGAAAAAGGAGTTTAATTCCTTTTTATGAGCATACATATATTTCAAAACTGAAGATTTACAATCGTGATAATTGGCATTTGGAAGCTCCTCTATAAATAAAGAAATAAGTATTTTTTGGTTTTGGAAAATTCACTTAAGGGGGGAGTGTGAAAGGAAGTGAAAAAATTAATTCTTTTTATGCAGAAAATGATATCTCAAAAATTTAAGGTTACACACGTGAAAATTTGTATTTGGAATGTCCTTTAAAAATAAAGAAACAAGCAATTTTGGGAGTGGGGGGAAACAAATTTACAGGCTGGGGTGAAAAAGGAGTTGAATTCCTTTTATGAGGATACTTATATCTCAAAAACTGAAGATGTTAGAGGCATGAACATTTGTATTTGGTATCTTCTTTCAAAGTAAAGGTACAAGTGTTCTTTTGTCATCGGAAAATCCACCCAATGGGGGTGAATGAATTGAGAAATTAGTTGAATTCTTTGCGTGAGGATACTTATATCTCAAAAACTAAAGGTGTTAAAATCGTGAAAATCGGTATTAATGAATCTCCTTTAAAAATAAAGAAACACATACTTTTGGGGAGGGAGGAATGAACTTAACGGGTAGGAAGGGGGTTGAAATAGGAGTTGCATTGCTTTTAGGAGGATACTTATATCTCAAAACTGAAGATATTACAGACGTGAAAATTAGTTTTTCGATTCTTCTTTAAAAATAAACAAACACGCATTTGTTTCTTCAGAAAATCGACATAAGGGGTGTGGGGTTGAAAATAAGTAAATAAGGAGTTGAAATATGTTTATGAGGATACTTTATCATAGAAACTGAAGCTGTTACAATGTGAAAGTTGGTATTTTTAATTTCCTTTCAAAATAAAGAAACACGCATTTTTTTTGTTTTCGGAGAGTCCACTCAAGGCGGGAGAGGGGTGGAAAGAAGTGAAGTAGTAGAAGAAGTTGACTTATTCTTATGAGTATCCATTTGTCTCAAAAACTGAAGGTGTTACAGATGTACAGACATGAAAACTGGTATTTGGAATCTCCTATAAAATAATGAAACACGTATTTTGTCGTTTTCAGAAAATCCAGTTAAAGGGCTAAAAAGAATTGGAAGAGCGGGTGAATTTTTGAAACGAGTACCGATATATCTACATTATATGTCAAAACATAACATGTTAGAGACAAGGAACTCGGTATTTGGACAGTCCTTTAAAAATGTGGTGGGGGAGGGGGGGGTGAAAAGAAGTGAAAAATAGTTTAATTATTTTGTGTGAGGATACTTATATCTTAAAAACTGAAGATGTTACAGAAGTGAAAATCGGTATTTGGAATCTCCTTTACAGAAGTGAAAATCGGTATTTGGAATCTCGTTTAAAAATGAAGAAACATGTATTTTTGTTTTCGGAACATACACTTAGATGGGGGTGAGTGTAGGAGAAGGACTGGTCAAGGGCTTGAATTATTTTTATGGCGATACTTATGTATATTTCAAAAACTGAAGATGTTACAGATGTGGGAATAGGTATTTGGAATCTCCTTTAAAAATAAACATGTATTTATTTTTTCGACTTGAGAGAAGACTGTTTCTCACATGAACAGTTGTAGGTCGCATGGTCGTCTTAGCCCGAAAATGTAATACCACAAACATGGTTTACAAAGAATTTCTGGGGTAAATATAACTCCATTTTTGGATGAGTTTTTATATTTTAGGATTTTTCAGATAATGTGCGAGGAACGATTACTTTGACCAAATTACTAAATCCACGCGAGCGAAGCTGCGGGTAAGTGCTAGTCTATATATATAAAATAACATGTCCTGATTGATTGACTGACTGACTGACTGATTCATCATCGCCGAGCCAAAACTACTGGACATAATGAATTGAAATTTTGAAGATACATTTATATTAGGGTGTAGGTGCTCACAGAAGGATTTTCGGGTATTCAGTCGCCAACGGGGTGAGAAGGAGGGTGAAATTTTAAAATGAGGATATCTATATCTCAAAAAATTAAAAGTTTACAGACATAAAAATTGGTATTTGGTATCTCCTTTAAAAATAAAGGAACACATGTTTTTTTGTTTTTGCAAAATCCCATTAAGAGGGGTGAAAAAAGGGGGAAAATTGGTTGAACACATTTTATGAGGATACTCATATCTCAAAAAATGAATATGTTACAGACATGAAAATTGGTATTTGGAATCTCCATTAAAAATAAAGAAACACAAGTTTTTTTTGTTTTTGAAAAATCCAATGAATAGGGGGTGAACGGGCGTGACAAACGGGGTGCAATTTGAAAAAAATATATCTAGGCCTACAATACATCTCAGACACTTAACATGTTACAGAGTTGAAAACTGGTACATGGAATCTCCTGCAAAATTAAAGAAACATAAATAATTTGTTTTCAGAAAATCCACTTACGGAAAACTGAAAAAGGGGATGAATTTTTAAAATGGGCATATCTACAGAACATCTCAATAACTTAAAATGTTAAAGATGTGAAAATTGGTATTTTTAATCTTTTAAAAATATATAAACATGTTTTTTTTTTTCAGAAGAAACTACATAGGGAGAGGGGGGTATAAAGAACTGAAAAGAGGGTGAAATTTTTTATTAGGATAGTGATATCTCAAAAACTGAAGATGTTACAGATGTGAAAATTGGTAGGTATTTGGAGTCTTCTTTAAAATTAAAGAAATATGTATTTCTTTTTCTTGGAAAATCCACTTAAAGGGGGTGAAGGAATTGAATAATTGAAAAATGAGTTGAATTATTTGTACGAGGTACTTATATCTAAAAAATCTAAAAATATTACTGACATTAAAAAATAAAGAATCACGCATTTTCGGGGAAAAATCAACTTGGGAGGGGAGGGGAGGGGAGGGGGAGGAGTTGAATTCTTTTTATGAGGATAAATATATCTCAAAACTGAAGATGTTAGGGTCGTGATAAATGGTTTTTGGAAGGTCTCGAAATAAAGAAACACGTATTTTTTTTTTCAGAAAATTCACTTAAGGGGGGGAATGAGAAGGAAGTGAAAAACGTTTAATTCTTTTTATCGAGAAACTTATATTAAAAAGACTGAAGGTTACAGACGTGAAAATTGGTAATTGGAATCTCCTTTAAAAATAAAAAAACACGTATTTGGGGGGGGGATGAAGTTAACGGGCAGAGGGTGGGGTGAAAAATTAATTGTATTCTTTTTATGAGGATCTTTATATCTCAAAAACTAAAGGTGTTACAGACATGAAAACTGGTATTTGGAATCACTTTTAAAAATAAAGAAAACATGCATTTTTGAGTGGGGGGTGATCAAATTAACGGGCGAGGGTGGAGGAGGCTGAAAAAGGAGTTGAATTATTTTTATGAGAATACTTACATCTTAAGAACGGAAGATGTTACTGACATGAAAATTTGTATTTGGAATCTTCTTTCAAAGTAAAGAAATACCTATTCTTTTGTCTTAGGAAAAACCACTTACGGAGGGGAGGGCGTGAATGAATTGAAACATTGATTTCTTTGTATGAGGGTACATCTCAAAACTAACGATGTTACAGACGTGAAAATTGATACTTGGAATCTCCTTTAAAAATAAAGAAACAATGTTTTTTTGTTTTTGGAAAATCAACTTAAGGGGGTCTGAAAATAAGTAAAGAAGGAGTTGAATTCCGTGCATGAGGATACTTACATCTTAAAACCTGAAGCTGTCACTGACGTGATAATTGGTATTTTGAATTTTCTTTCAAAATAAAGAAACACATACTTTTCGTTTTCGGAAAGTCCACTTAAGGGGGAAGAGGGTTGGAAAGAAGTGAAGAAGCATTTGAATTCTTTTTTATGAGAATACTTATATCTCAAAAACTGAAGGTGTTACAGATGTACAGACGTGAAAACTGGTATTTGGAATCTCCTTTAAAAATAATGAAACACGTATGTTTTTGCTTTCGGAAAATCCATTTAAGGGGCTGAAATGAACTGAGAAAGCGGGTGACTACAGTATATGTCAAGAACTTAATATGTTAGAGACAAGAAACTTGGTAGTTGGAAAGTCTTTTAAAAATACATGAACAGGTACGTTTTTGTTTTCAGAAAAAGCATTTAACGGAAGTGAAAGGAATTTGAAAAGCGAGTTGAATAATTTTTTATGAGGATACTTATATCTCAAAAAATTAAAATGTTACAGACATGGAAATTGGTATTTGGAATCACCTTTAAAAATAAAGAAACGTGAATGTTTTCGACTTGAGACAAGACTGTTTCTCACATGTACATTTCTTTGTCGCATGGTCGTCTTAGCCCCAAAAGGCAATACCTCAAACGTGATTTACAAAGAGTTTGTGGGGTAAATGAAACTATTTTTCGGTGAGTTTTTATACTCTAGGGATTTTCAGATAATGTCTTAGCACAGTGCCGGGAACGATTACTTCTATCAAATTATGAAACTGACGCGAGCGAAGCCGCGGGTAACTGCTAGTGGGTTAATATAATGAGATGTATGGTTATGGGCTAGAAGATAGCAGGAATTGTGAGCAACACTATTAATTCATCTAGGGTAGCCCAAATGAACCCGTAAAATGAGCATAGATATGAAAAACATGTACCTTACAACAGGGGGTGTACATACTGTACATACCAGGAACAGGTATTGTATAGGCAGGTAACTACTCACTGCATGCGAAGCCTTGCAATAGCTCACTAGACAGGAGCATGGTCCGAGATGTGATATTGGACAGTGCTTGAGGATACAGTAGTTCAAATCCCACACAAGTAATTTATTATTTTTTTACTGCCAATTGCCTGGGATGTGGCAAGATTGCATAATAAATAGTTTTCACACATGGATTTGTTTATTTGGCCCTGTGGAAGAGCCATGGGTATCATGGCATATGGTATGGATCTGGGTTGGATGACTATGACGAGGTGGTGGTGTACGGCTAGGACACGGGCAACTAGTTAGCTACGTCATGCGTGTTCCAAGTTTCGTACGACACTGGTAGAGCAAAGAGTGTCCCATTGGAACAATAACAACATGCGATGGCAGGTAGATCTAAACTTCTTCGAGACTCTGGAGAAGTCACTGTGACTCAATGCAACGCGGTTACAACAGGAGGTGCACACACGGAACAGATATTGCATAGGCTGGGAACTGCCTGCTGCACGTCAAGCCACGTAATAGTTCACTTGACAGGGACATGGTCAGAGATGTAATAGTGGACAGTGCTTGAGGGTACTGAGGTTTGGATCCCATACTACTACTACTACTACTACTACTACTACTACTACTGCTGCTGCTACTGCTACTACTACTACTACTACTACTACTACTAGAATTAGTCCTATCAATTTTACACTTCTTGTATTCTAAAAATACTGTATATCTTATAGTAGAAAAATAAGTTAGGAACATTTTAAACATAACTTTTGCACTGGTGCAGGCTTTCATAATCAATGTCAACTGACAAACTTTGATGGTTTTCTGGAATATTAGGCCATGAAGACATTTTTATCCTTTTACTTTTATGATTTATTCTTAGTTTGCACTTATAGCTATTCTTTGTTCCCCAGAATCAAACGATCTTCACTTCAATGTCCTCCTTATGTGATGAGTTTATAATATTATTAAATAATTATTAAATAATAATCATCAGCATCATCATCATCATCATCATCATCCTAGGCATTCACTCACTGGAATTAACAAATGAGCAAAGTCACTAACCTTAACCACCTTCACAGTGAATTCATATTGAGTGTTTGGCTTGAGGTCATCAATCATGCAGTTGAGGTCTGTGGCGTTGAAGTACTTGTAGCGTGGATTAGAAGAATGATGCGAGGAGGTATAGCGGACAACGTAGTACCTGTTGTCTGTCACATACTGAAAGACAAATAAACATTGTTACATAACTGTATTAAAACCATCAACATATATCAAGGAAAAAGAACAAAAAGCAAAAAAGGAACAGAATACAGGAAAAAATATGAAGTTGGAAAAGGTAAGGAATAAAAGATGAGGACAGATTAGAAATAGAAATTGTAGAGACTAGTTTCTTCTGATTACTAGGAACAGGACTTGATACTGAGGTGTGTGTTTGTTTTTGTTTGCTTGCTTGTTTGTTTGTTTGTTTGTTTGTTTGTTTGTTTGTTTGTTTGTTTGTTTGTTTGTTTGTTTGTTTGTTTGTCTTTCTTGTCAAGATTACTTTGAAAGTGTACAACAGTCTACATCGAGACCCTTCAACAAGGGCAACAACATTAAAAATACACTGTGTCGAATGAGAGTTCTAAAACCTGCGTTATTTACCATACGGTCTAGCTGGGGTGAAAGAAACAAAATATGTCCATTTCTGTCAAAACTGTTATGATTAACAAGGTTTGTCTAATAGTACCCCTATTGTCTGACAGCCAGCCATCTGTTTGTGGTGAATGAGAAGCACAAGCAGCAACATTGCAGTAATGGGAGCGCTTGGCAATCTATGCTTAGTGTTGGTCTATGCACATACTGTAGTAACTGCTTGGTGACATGCATTTCATCTATAAAATATAATGGTTTCTGTGCTAATTATTTTTCTATAGAGGACAAGGAAAGATAATATATTAAATGAGAAAACGTACTACTGAATATACAAATAAATACTATCCAATCCAACAGGAATATGGAAACACTTGATAAGATTTTTCTATATGAGCGCATTTTACGTCGTCTATGTATGGGTACAATGAAACTTTGTCTTTCTAAAGATGAGAAAAGAGTATTAACACACTGGAGACCAAGCACGAGTGTGTATCGGGGTGGAATAACAGTGCAGACTGACCACGCCTGAGGCTAATTCGGGCCCGCATTGTCAACACAGCCCGAATGAGAATCGGGCGGAAACTATATATAACACTTTGTAGGAACTTTTATAACAGTGAAACTTTATCTATACCGCACACTCATGTCCTCTATCGTTGTTTTATTGAACTTATAGCAGCTTATTTTTTGCACGTGATCGGTTCTGAACTCCATGCTTCCAGCTGCTGAAGGCGTGCACTTTCAGCATTTTGTTTACATTATGCGAAGTGTTTAGTCTGTGATTTGTGATTTGTTGCTGCTATCATAAGTGGATCCTTGAATTAAAGTGGAATTGTAGAGATGTTAGAAGGGAGTTTTGATGACAGTGGTTCAAAAGAAGAGGTATATGATTCAGATCCAGACTCTGACTTCGAAGTTCATGTTAGTGATGGAGGTTTTGCACTTTGTAGTTTATTTAGGTAATGTTTTATGATCTTCATATGACTGGAGATTCATTGAGAAATAAATTTAATGTAGTTTTCTTTATTTTAGAATGAAGTGACGCAAGTGATGATAATTCAAAGGCAGGGAATGATTCACGTTTGCCAGGTACTTCTGGTGTTTTGGATGTGGTTTCTGACGTCGTGCCAGCTCCAAAAAGGCGTAAACATTGTGCTTATGGTACTAAAACTTGCAGGAAGCCTACAGATACTGAACTAGGTTAGACTTTCACTAATTCTCCACCTCAAAATCCTATTTTTCAAGAACAATTGGGTGTGTCTGCTCTACTGGATACAACATCGAGTGCGCTAGATTGTTTTTCAATTTTTGTTCCTGAAACAGTGGTGAAACTCTTCAAGGCTAAGACTAACAGGTATGCTGCCTTCGTCACCAAAAAGCTAAGATGAACAATGAAATTGACACTGAAAAGTTTGTGGAGCTTGTGGCAGCTAGTCAAGTTGTGAGATTATGCATTTTTCGCAGTTGTCATTCACATGTGCCTCGTCAAGAAACCAAAACTGAGTGACTATTGGTCAAAAAGTGCATTTCTTACGACTATTTCAGTCATCTGTTATGAACAGAAACTGTTTCAAGGTGATTCTTTCAGACTTTAATTTGAATGACAACAGAACATACAGTAGAAGTCCGTTATAGAGAGAATTCATAACAGCGAAAACTTTACTCGCTCTAATGGATTGTAGTTATATCTGACTTTTTATACAAATTTTAAAAAACATACACATTAGAATCGGTATGAAACGACAATCAGTTTGTTCAAAACTTGCGTTTTCGCGGATGATATCCACACTACGGCTTACTAGTTTGTTATTTTTTGAAATCTGATATTACGTGAAAGTGTACGTTTAATTTAACAAGCTGGCAAAATATGGTATAAAGTTATTTGTTGTTTGATGCTTTTGCAGGGCATATTTTGAAAATGGAAGTCTATTCTGGGAGAGATGGAATGATACATAGAGGCGAATTAGTATTTATGCGCTGATTATCATCTACTTTGTTTGAAGTGGAAGGACACAAGTGATGTCTTGCTTTTGTCAACTTATCACAAGACGACCTTGTCTGATGTTATTCGCACCAGAGAGGACTCCAAAATTAAAACCAAACCAGATGCTATCCTTGATTACAATGTGAATAAAACAGGGGTAGACAGTAGTGATCAGATGATGGCATATTATCACTTTGGAAGAAAGCAGCTGAAATGGTGGGAAAAAACTTTTCTTCCATATATTTGTTATGGCAATCACAAATGCTTTTGTCTTGTATCATGAAACACGGGATGCAGGCACCAGAAAAAAATGACACTACAACAGTTCATGGTTGAGTTAGGTGAAGCTCTTGTAGTAAAATCTGGAACAGATGTCAACCAACAACCAGGATCAAGTACAGCCTCGAAAAGATTGCTAGGATGGCATTTTGTTGAGAGGATTGCTCCAACAGAAAAAAAAGCACAACTCACGCACACTTGCAAAGTCTGTGCAAATAAAAGAAAAGTGAAAAATGGGAAAGTAACAAAAAAAGAGACATGCTGGTGGTATGCAATGTGTTCTGTAGCACTGTGTGTACCTGAGTGCTTCAAACTATTCCACACTCAAGCTCATCATGTGTAAGACTTTGTTGTCAGACATTTTTTTATTGCTGTTGAAAAAGGCATACTATTGGAAAACGTGTAATGTGCAAAGTATTCAACAGATCTTAATGCAACTTCTTAATCTGTAAAATATATACTTTCAACTTGTTGATGATATAAATATGTTACAATTGCAACCTACCTACTATTTTCTACATTTTTTTTTAAACTTTCAAAATAATTATCGACCCACATGGAAAAAAAAACGGTAGTATGTAGTTTGACACCAATGAGGATGAATGTGACTTGTTTACAGCTCTCCTTCAAAGAACTTGTACTATTATTTATTGCCTAATTGTAGCCTCAGCAAGCACAGGCATTTCATCAGGTGTCAGTCATTCTCTTAGCCATGTCTCTCGGCACAGTATAGGTAAGTGACAGCAGTGCTATTGCTGAGTTAATTGGAAGTGTTTTAGACAGTGATGCCAATTAAGATAATAATGAAGAAAATATTTTAAGTGAAAGTGACAGTTCATCTGATACAAGTGACTGAAATCATACCTAAAGCCCAGCGTGTGAAAGCAAAACATAACGTCTGGGTTGGGTTAGTAACAGTGATAACCAATGAATTATCCATCACTTTACAGACTCTCCAGGGGTATAAGGAGAACTGAGAGACAAATATTTAGATAATTCTGTATCAGAGTTATCTGTGTTCTTGGAATTTGTGGACCCATCATTTGCTACATTGTGCGGGAAAAAAAATTTTACGCTATGGAACAATTATCGGACCCACATGGAAAAAAAACTGTAACATGTAGTTTGACACCAATGAGGATGAAATTAAGGCCTAATTTGCCCTCTGTGTTCTGAAGTCCCAGGTTCGTAAGCCTTGCATCCAATTATACTGGAGCAAAGATAAATGTACTGAGACCCCGAATTTTTTGAGAGACAAAGAGTAGTGTGAAGTGCTTCTACATGTAACTTACCTGAATGTTCAGAGATTTACCTCACAAAATATTTGTTCTAACAGCTTTGTTGTTGAGTACAATTATTTTGAATGCTTCATTGAAAACTGTGTATGAAAATTCTGGTTGCTGTTCCATTTATGGCATTTATTTCAGAGTGATGAACGTAGTTTTGACCAGGTGGCTTACTGACTCGTGTTGAGGGTGATTTATATCTGATTTCTAAGCAAGTGTGTGGGACCATTAAACCTGAAGCGATTGTGTTAAATAAAGATGTGGATGCCAGTCCAAATCCTGAAGGATTTTATTTTTGTCTGAACTAGTAAGCAATTCCACAATTTCTTCCATATCCATGACTAGGCTATCACAAGATATATATGTACCACGCTAGTCAGTTTTGTCACCGGTTGGTGGGACGGAGAACTGAAACTACAGTGTGGTTGGAAATGTAAATTTTAATTTTTTTATTTGTCTGAAGGATTTAATATTTTGCAACTCTGGACTCTACTGGAATTTTATGTAACAGCAAGAAATATTGAACTGTATGAACATTGCAACATGCTAAAGTGTTTTGAAGTGATTTTTTTTTTTAATGTAGTTTTTATGTAATCTGATGTAAAATTTGTAAGGTGATTTATTTTGGAGCATCCTGTACCTGTACCACACGTGTGGTTTCCAATGATGAAATTTTGGTGTTGTAATCGTAATGTTCCAGAACTTGTGCAATTGCTAACGATGTTAAAATGACCATATATGGACACGAGAGTTCCTATTGGCAAAAAGGTCCAGGAATCTAGGGTAACTTTGATCTTATTGGCTAATTGTAATCGGACCATTTCCGGCCTTGTGGCCGGCTTCGTAAAATGATGCGTGAGCTCGGCGTCAATTTCCATCCAACCGCCCAAGCGAGCGTTCGCGCTCGAGGGCTACTGCCCTCGGGAACTCCTGCCTTTCCAAAGTAAGTGTTATTTCATTGTTTTTGCAATGTTATTCTCCATGTTTTCCGGTTTTGTTTCATTTAGTTTAATTCGTTTTGTGTTTCATTATTTCTTCACTTAATGTCATTTTAAAAGTTTAATTTAATGTGTCCGAGTTTACCCTAGGTTCCAATTGCCGTACTTTCAATTCTTTCATCCATTATATACTTTCGCTTTAAACTATACCTTTAATATAGCATCACCTTCTTTGTTAAATCATATTTTATGTTAAGTTACTTAAGTATGTCTTGTTTCCGTGTCGTGGAACTGTATTCTGTAAAACTTGGTCATTTTTAATATAGTTGAGCTAGAGGGTGTTACTTGTAAGTCTTTTCTCCCCCATAACGTCATACGTTCCCTTGGACCTCATAGATAGGGCTTCCCAGCACGTTCCACTATCCTGTCTTAGTTGTCATTTTTAGGCCTGTAAGTGTTCCCTGTTTTGGTGCGAGTTCACTGCCACTGCGTCATATTTCTACCTCCTTATTCATATTATTAAGTATTATCTTATTTACTACAGTATTATTATATTATTTACTACTGGTATTATGTTATTTACTATCTCTATTATTATGTTATTATTATTTATGTATGCGCTCGAAGTCCCGTACTTTCTATTATTATTCTTATTTTATCATTATTTTTTTCTATGTTATTATTATTATTTATGTGTAACTGTAATTGTCCCGAAACGTAGCGGTTACATTTGATATCAGAGCGTGTGTTATGTAAGGAGCGAAGACTTACAATGATCATCCTCGGCTAACTTTTCTAAAATAAATTTTAATTATTTTCAGTTTTAATATAGGTTGTAAGTGTTTCGTGTGTGTTCTTAATTCCCGCTTTTGTTTTCATGATTCTTGCGCGAGTTCATCTCACCACGTGTTTTGCGTTCCACGATGTGCAGTCTTGTGTTACTGTGTTTACTTGTAATTAACGGTTGGAGGAAATGGTGTGTCACTATTTGTAACAAGTTTTTGGTTTCGTTAATTTCAATAATTTTCTTGTGTAGCAAGGTTTCGCTTGACCACGTGTTTTGTAGTAAAGTGATATCTTCACATTTCGTGTGCTATGTTCGCCTTCCGAATGTCTTCTTTGAAAAATTTCAATATGTTTGATTATGTCTAGTTTTCTTCCATTTGTGTTCTGATTGTAACATTTGTGTAATTTCCGGTTGTTTTAAACCGCGTCGTAATATCGTGCTAAGTTTTGTCTCGATACTGTAATTGGTACTGTACTCCAGTGTTTGAATTCAGGTTATCTCTTGAACAGCTGAAGTGTGTTGAAAACAGCTGAGCGTTTGACCAACTGCGAAGTGCACACCCTACATCCTTAATAAAGTTATCGAGTGTCGCGTTCTGCTTGTTTTCCTTCTAGACCACGTAAATTGTAGTGTGAATTGTCAGAGTGATCATTGTGTTCTGGTTAAATTTTAGCACGGAGTTTTAGTTTTTCTGTAATTTCTCTTTTGGTAAATTTTCGCAACAATTTTGAGGTTATGTTGTAAAGTTTTGTATATTTCTTAGTGTTTTCCTGTTCGTAAATATCGTGTTTCGGCAAATCATTTTCTAAATTTTGTTTCTTGTCGCCTGGTATTATATTTAGTACTATTCTACGTGTGTGATCTTCTAAAGTAATTTTACGTTGTATTTTAGCTCAGTATATATTTAAATTTCCGGTCATGTGTTGCTTTTGGTCTTTTGCTGGATCTGGGTTCGTTTCCAAGTAGGTATGGGACTATTTTGGTGATTGTTTCCCAACTAGCTGCTAATTTCGAAAGTTTCCTAGTTTGTCTTGTGCTTTTCCATCGTGTAAGTGTCGGTTTCCTTGTCACGTATATTTATTTACCCGTGTATTCCTATATTTGCTAGGGAGGGTTCTATGAGGACTTGGATAGGCTCATAGGGTGACACGTTTTCACCATATCTTTAGACCAGGTAATGCTGAGGCTCATTTTGGGCAAAATTGACGGGTTACCGATCTGCACTTGTGCTCGTGACATGTTGGAAATCTAGTGTATCTGGTATGAGATTCCTCGTAATCTTTTTCTTGGTATTAGGTGCCTAGTTGGAAAATGATGTCCCTTGTTATTGTAGAATGATTACTAGGAAGATTTTCTGCAAATGTTCATTTTGGTGTCCTTACGCTGAGCTATAAATTGTTGTTAAATTCATAGTAGGTCTGCAGATGGCCAAGATTTAACGTTCTGTTAGTTTAAATTTGTCACTAGTGAAATTTTGAGGGTATCGTAATTTAGCTAAGCCATTCAGTTAGTTTTTCTGCTTGTTTTGTCTTGTTCGATTTTATTGATATTAAAAATTTCTTGCATTACGGGTTCGTGTCTTCCAAATTTATGTACTCAATTTGTAGAAGTATGGGATTCTGTAGACTGAGTACGGTTCTAAATTTGTAGCTGTGCTGTATCTGTCCTACGATTTTTTAATATAATTGTGCCTTTGGTAGGCATATGTGTGTGTGTACTGAGACTTAGGGTTAAGGTGCTGAGAGGCCGTTCCTCTTTTAGGAGTACGATATTGGCCCTAAGAGTCTCATTGTCGTGTGATAAGTTCAAGGGTACTTGAGGTCATGTTCTGATGTTCTGTCCTTTTATTTTGTGGGTACTTCTTGATGTGTCATCGCACGGGTGTTTTTGTGTGTGTGTGTGTATGTATGTGTACTGTGTTTGTATGTCATGTGATGAGAGTCAGTATTGAGGTCGTCCGTGCCTTTTACCATTCGTTGGTTATGCTGATTCAGGGATCGTCGCACTTGTTTTGGTGGTTTGATGTTGTCTGTGTGTATGTCGAAGGACAGATAAGCTTGGTAGTCTTGTGTGTTGTGCGGTTATCTGGTAATCTCTGGTATGAAGGTTGTACTTGCACCTTTTTTATTTCTTATATCAGTGAGTTGGATGTCTGCATGTGCACTCTTGCATCGCTTTTGTTTTTCATTTTCGAGTTCCTGTCGGTAATGTGATTTTGATTTGATATTCCTGGCTTAATTGCGCCTTAATTGGACTGTTGGACTGGCGTGACACGTAATACGTAATGTGAGTTTATCTATGTAAAAATTTTATGAGTACATGACATGGTAATAAATAGTGACTTACTAACCTCAATTCATTGAAGTGGTTGCAAGCTAACGTAATTAATTATTTCTCGGTTTTGAGTTCCCTTGTAACATTCTAAATTCTTCCTTTTATTTGTTTTGTTCTGTTCCTTAATGTTGGGTGATTAAGAATGCACACGGTAACTTAATTTGGTAGTTATAAGGAATTAGTTGTAAGCAAATTTTAATTAATTGGTGCGTACCATTTTTCAGGTTCTGTAGTTAATAATTTAGTTAAGTCACTTTAGTTGTAATGGGAAGGGTTATTTATAATCATGTTAGATATAATTTAATGTAATGTCTGTTGGGGTAAGTTTAGAAGTTTATTCATGTTTAGTTAGGGATTTTATAATGTTTTTGGCACTAGGGTAAACTCTGGCAAATTTTCTTTTAGTTTTTTAATTTTCCTAAATTTTGAAATTCTGAAATAGCACTTGCCAGGAGGGCTGGGGTTTCCCAGAAACATGAGAGGGAATCTCCCTAAGGAGGCTTGTAATTGTTAATGAAAAAATACAAAAATCCCACCCTCGGAAGTCAACTGTTATTTCTTCGATAGTTCAGGCCAGTGGCCTAAGTTCTTCAGTTCCAAATTTCTGCTGCGTATGTTTATGTTCCAGTTACTGCTATGCCACTGACTTTTGACCTAGGATATCTATTTGGAGTCTGCAACGCACCTATTGGTCACTAATGTCTGATGGTGGAATGGAAAGCTGTTTAATGGTGGCAGTAGTCTGTGCTGTGCCACCTACCTTCGCCAGTTATGGACCTGTTCACTAAGTTGGGTGGGCTGTGCTGAGGCTGTAAGTGAGCTATGGTTGGACTGCAATTGGGATGGAGACGTTGGCAACGGCCACGGTCAGCGACTTCGTTTGACAGCGATACCAACGCTCTACTTGTTTTTGCTTGTATGGACGTTCCCGAAGAGAACTAAAATAAAAAGGTGCTGTGGTGCAATTTGTGGCGTTGAGAGAATCTTCAAATCTCCATTAAGCCTCCCATTTTGAGTTCATTTAAATTTTGTTATTTTTGGTAATTTTTTTTTTTTGTCGAGCTGGGCTCGACTTTGGGAGGAGGAGAATGTCACCGGTTGGTGGGACGGAGAACTAAAACTACAGTGTGGTTGGAAATGTAAATTTTAATTTTTTTATTTGTCTGAAGGATTTAATTTTTTTGCAACTCTGGACTCTACTGGAATTTTATGTAACAGCAAGAAATATTGAACTGTATGAACATTGCAACATGCAAAAGTGTTTTGAAGTGATTTTTTTTAATGTAGTTTTTATGTAATCTGATGTAAAATTTGTAAGGTGATTTGTTTTGGAGCATATTGTACCTGTACCACACGTGTGGTTTCCAATGATGAAATTTTGGTGTTGTAATCGTAATGTTCCAGAACTTGTGCAATTGCTAACGATGTTAAAATGACCATATATGGACACGAGAGTTCCTATTGGCAAAAAGGTCCAGGAATCTAGGGTAACTTTGATCTTATTGGCTAATTGTAATCGGACCATTTCCGGCCTTGTGGCCGGCTTCGTAAAATGATGCGTGAGCTCGGCGTCAATTTCCATCCAACCGCCCAAGCGAGCGTTCGCGCTCGAGGGCTATTGCCCTCGGGAACTCCTGCCTTTCCAAAGTAAGTGTTATTTCATTGTTTTTGCAATGTTATTCTCCATGTTTTCCGGTTTCGTTTCATTTAGTTTAATTCGTTTTGTGTTTCATTATTTCTTCGCTTAATGTCATTTTAAAAGTTTAATTTAATGTGTCCGAGTTTACCCTAGGTTCCAATTGCCGTACTTTCAATTCTTTCATCCATTATATACTTTCGCTTTAAACTATACCTTTAATACAGCATCACCTTCTTTGTTAAATCATATTTTATGTTAAGTTACTTAAGTATGTCTTGTTTCCGTGTCGTGGAACTGTATTCTGTAAAACTTGGTCATTTTTAATATAGTTGAGCTAGAGGGTGTTACTTTTAAGTCTTTTCTCCCCCATAACGTCATACGTTCTCTTGGACCTCATAGATAGGGCTTCCCAGCACGTTCCACTATCCTGTCTTAGTTGTCATTTTTAGGCCTGTAAGTGTTCCCTGTTTTGGTGTGAGTTCACCGCCACTGCGTCATATTTCTACCTCCTTATTCATATTATTAAGTATTATCTTATTTACTACAAGTATTATTATATTATTTACTACTGGTATTATGTTATTTACTATCTCTATTATTATGTTATTATTATTTATGTACGCGCTCGAAGTCCCGTACTTTCTATTATTATTCTTATTTTATCATTATTTTTTTTCTATGTTATTATTATTATTTATGTGTAACTGTAATGGTCCCGAAACCAACGGTAACAAGTTTAACACAATTATATTCTTAATCCATAGGTAGGCTATCATGTGACAAATATTTGCTGCCCTTCACTGTACCATTCAGTACATAAAAACATTTCTGACATCTGACTGGAATACAAGCACTTAATAGGATCACTGAGTTTTCAGCAATCTCACTGCTAACTAGCAAGCAAAATTAAACTTTCCTGAGGCTAACAGCTTCCTCTCTGAAGGTACAACTTACCCTGTGAAGTTCAGAAATTCAAGGCCTTTTCCTGTCATGCACAACTTTCTCTGACCTGTCACATGTCGCAAGGGCTCTTATCTATTTTGGATATCACATTCCTCTCACAAGAGATGACAAAGAACATTTTCAAGGCTAGGAAAAATGTGATCATACTGAGAGGTAATAGCAAACATTTGTGACTCGCTACGTGAGGTATTTTTGTATAGATTTAATACGATGGCAATCAGGACTCAAATTTACAATGTGCCAAGCAGGAAAACATGTTAATGAGGAATGCACTAACGAGGTTTCACTGTACTGTACAGTACAGACATGAATAATGGCTAGAGATGGGTAAGAAAAACAGGAGTTGCAACAAAGAGTTTAAATTAATAGTAATTCCATTCACAGCAATCGTGCTGCAGCACACAAGTTTAAAGTAGAGCCATGACATGTATATTACTGGCACAAACAAGGAGATAGCCTTATTAATTCAATGAAAAAAATCAGGCCAGAATCTAGAAACTAAAATGGAACTGTTAAAATATGTAACTGGATCAAGAAGCAATGGTTATTCAGATTCCCACGAAAGCTACAGTTAAAGGTGGTGGAGATTGCAGAGAATCTCAAAGTTTATAAAGCAAGCAGAGGGTGGCAGTGTAGATTCATGAAGAGGAACAACCTTTCTCTTTGAAGGAGAACATCTGTATGCTAGCAATTGGCAAAGGACCAAACCGAAAAACTGGTGGAATTCAGTCAGTAATTTTGATTCATTATTAAATTTGCATAATCTCCCCCATCCATTTTTCGAGGTTAAAAATTGCTAAAAAAGTAGGATAATAAAGCAAATAAATACCATGATTTTTTTTTTTTTTTTTTGCTAGGGGCTTTACATCGCACCGACACAGATAGGTCTTATGGCGACGATGGGATAGGAAAGGCCTAGGAGTTGGAAGGAAGCGGCCGTGGCCTTAATTATGGTACAGCCCCAGCATTTGCCTGGTGTGTACCATGATTTCAGTGAGATGTGGACATAGAAGGATCACACAGTACTGGTTTCGTATTTA
The DNA here is from genome assembly GCF_040414725.1 of Anabrus simplex. Classification (NCBI taxonomy): domain Eukaryota; kingdom Metazoa; phylum Arthropoda; class Insecta; order Orthoptera; family Tettigoniidae; genus Anabrus; species Anabrus simplex. The sequence continues at coordinate 237,438,937 of NC_090269.1, read as the reverse complement.
ATTTTCAGTGAGCTTACTGAAGTAAGACAGCTTTAAGTAGTGTGCCATATCCTGGCCACTTCTGCCATTATCTGGTTCGGTTTATGGACAAACTACTTGTGTACTCATTGATATCGGTATCATGGCCGACTCTTTGAAATTTATTGTACGCGCAGACTTAGACCAAGGAGATCACAGATGTCACCTTTGTCGTCCTGTGACTTTACAACATTTCTTCCCGATCTCCTCTATCTAGTTTTTTCTCCATGGCTCTTCTTTAAAGTCCTCATTTTTCGTGAAGGGTTATGGCGGGCAACACAATGTTTGCAAACACTTGTTTTTACAAGTGTTATCTTAAACGCTTTAAGAATATACATATTGTTTTGGAGGTTTTCAACTTGCCTTTACACATATATGTATGGCCTGATTAAGGTAATGTGTCATTCATTAAATGCCCCAAAGGAGTGTGACAGGCTTTGGCATCTGTATCACGTGAATGAGTTCTGTTGTACCTTGGATATGTTTTACATCAATTTTATTCCACGGTTCATGTGGTGGTGGTGGTGGCGGCAGCGGCGGCGGCGGTGGTCTTTCTTTTTTATCAATTTTGGCCAGCTGTGGACCACGTAAATAACTCCTCATGATTTAAACTTTCTTTGGCACCAGTACTCCTTTATCCTCCTGCTTGCTGCTTCTTTTCTTTCAGCCGTCCATTGTTGTTTCTTCTTGGTCGCTGTTTCTGGCTCTAGGAAGCCCTTAAATGAGTGTAGCTTTTCTGAAGGTGGTTCTATTGCGGATGTCTTGATGTGTGATGTTCATTTCTTGCAAATCCTTCTTCGTGTTAACAAACCATTTTTCATAAGAGCTGCCTTTCCTACTGGGCTTATTGAAGTGGTTAAAGATTTTCTTGGCAAGTCTGTCATCAGGCATTCTTGAAATATGTCCCAAAAATTTAAATCCCTGATGACTGGAAACTAGCTATCATACACCCTTTAAATAAGAAAAGTGACCGCAGTGATATCAACAACTACTGAGGGAAATCTCTGCTGTCAGTAGCATACAAAGTGCAAAGTGCTATCAAGGATTTTGCTGGACAATGTGGAAAGCCAATGTAATCGAACGATTGGTGAAAATCAAGGAGGATTTTGGCAGGGACGATCCTGTACCAAGCAGATCTTCAACCTAAAAACCATTCTCCAACTAAAACAAGTAAGGAGTATGAAAATCACTGTGGTTTTTGTCGACTTTAAAAAAGCTTATGATTCCATCGACCGCCAGACACTCTTCTGCGTACTGCAAGAACGAGGTGTCGACTACAGCACACGCACCCTCATCCAACAGACTCTTATGGATACAACATCTAAGGTGAAGTTCAGGGGAGAACTATCTTGGAGTTTCAAGATAAAAACTGGAGTTCGACAGGGTGATGGCCTTTCACCCATTCTGTTTAATCTAGTGCTTGATAAAGTCATCAAGAACTGGGAATGTACACTGAGGAGTCTAGAAATCAAATCAGTTGCCATTGGAGCCGGGGCCCGAAAGATTCAGATCAGGTGCCTAGCATTCGCAGATGACATTGCAATCCTAACCAACAACTCTAAGGATGCTGTCATTGCTATCGAAGCCCTGCACGAGATAGTGGTAAAGGCAGGATTACAGATATCGTATGACAAAACCAAGTACTTTGAGACTTGGCATCCTGGAAACCCCCCTTTGACAACCATATATGGAACGATTGGGAGAGTTAATCGTTTCCGCTATCTTGGTGAATGAGTCCACCTCAATGATAGAGATTGGTACATCCATCTTAGAAAGATGTAAGAAACTCAATGCAGCGTACCAACTATCCCACAACCATTATAATAAGAGGTGCATTTCGAAAAATGCTAAGATCTGTCATTACAAAACTGTTGTCAGACCACAGTTTTTGTACACCTCAGAGACCCTCCTGATAAACAAAAAAGGCACCATGGATGATCTAGAGCAAGCTGAAAGACATATCCTCAGGAAAATTCATGGACCGAGATTGCTACCAGATGGAACCTATAGACTTAAATCGAACTCTGAGCTGTATCGACAGAATCAGCCAATACCATCATGCGACGTAGGAGGCTTAAGTTCTACGGACACCTACAATGAATGGACAGCAACAGGCTTACCAAGATGATCTTCTCTTTGGTTAAAAGCTACAAGACTGGAAGCTTGTGGCTTAATGAAGTACAGAAGGACTTGGATTCAGCTGGGATTTCAGACACTGATTTAGAAGAACGTTCCAAACTTTGTGCTATGGTACAGTCTTGGACCCCACCACCTAGAGTCCCTAGAAGTCGGAAGTCCCTTTCACAGGAGAGAAAGGATACAGCAGGGCTCAAGAGATATTGGGAACGAAGAAGAGCATTGAGGAAGAACTAGTCATCAGCACTCCTTAGTGGGCTTAAATCAATAATAATAATAATAATAATAATAATAATAATAATAATAATAATAATAATAATAATAATAATAATAATAATAATAATAATAATAATAATAATAATCATAATCATAATCATAATCATAATCATAATCATAATAATAATAATAATAATAATAATAATAATAATAATAATAATAATAATAATAATATCAGGCCATGAACAGCAGATGCATCAAATTGGAAAATGCCTACCACCTATGTAAGAGTATGTACAAATCCAAATCCCTCTCCCTTAACCTCAAAATCAGGCATTACACTACTGTAGTGAGACCGTCAGTACTATACGCCTCAGAATGCCTAAACATGGTAAGAAAAGGGCAACTTAGAAAACTGGAGCTGAAGGAAAGGAAGATCCTGAGAAAAATCATGGGCCCCATTAAAGAAGAAGGCAAGTACAGAATCAGGCACAACAACGAACTGTACCAACAATTGGAGAGCATTACAACATCTACGAGGAAGAGGAGATTGAACTTCTACGGTCATGTCATGAGAATGGACAATCAGAGGCTCACCTCCAGAATCTTCCACACCATCTCTAGAGGGAAAGCGACTAATGCCAAGTGGGCAAGACTCGTCAGAAAAGACCTTCAAGAATTGGACATTGCTCCCGGTGAAATTTATGACAGAAATAGGTACAGAACATTGATCAGAACATCAAACTCTCTCCAGTCACTAACAGAAAAAACAGTACGTCTGGGAGGAGGTGTGAAATGGACTCAGGAGCGAAAAGACATTCACAGTGCAAGAATGAAGGAGTACTGGTCAAAGAAGAAAGCTGCTAGAGATAAGAACCACGTGGTCCATAGCAGGCCCAAACGGAACTTTAAAAAAAAAAAAATAATAATAATAATAATAAGAAGAAGAAGACATACAATCCTTCATCATCATTTTCTATCTGAATGACCTATGTTGGTATGTCTATGGAGATACCTGAAATTCTTACTCAAAGAATGATAAGGCAGTAATGATAATTTTACCTGGGTTTTAGAGAGTGTTGTGTCAGTCCAGTATAAAACAACCGAACGAGAGGACAGCACGATGGCCATAAGTCCAACTGGTGGTACCAAGGGTGTCATTGGTTCAGGTGCCATCTCTTCCCGCGTCCGCACTGAGGTATAGATTGGGCGGCCATCACCCATTTCATTGTATGCCCGTAAGCTGATCACATACTCTGAATTTGGCTCTGCAAGGAAAGAATATGTTTAACCTATCAAAATTTAAAAATGTACAATATAAAAATGACATGATGAAAATGATAACCTTGAGGACATTTGACAATTAATATTTATCAAACAATGTAACTTTTAAGAACATTAAGGAAATAAGAATGTACTCCATGTATATTACATTCATTTTCATTAAGCAGTTCTGTCACTGTTTATTATTTAGTGTCTATAATGCTAAGTCTAAGAAAATTAGATTTTTTACACCAATAGAGCATATCAAAAAAGGCTTTTCAGGCCTTACATCTAACATTTACTGTTTGGCAATTACATAGTATGAATGTCAAAAGTGGTAAAAGATTAAATAAATATTATACATTATTTACACTATTTATAATTTGACTTTTAGGTTACTAATACAGTCTATTATATCTGAATTTGCCTCCACAACTGCATTCCAGGGGAGACATTTGTTCCCTCTTGTAGGAGAGATCAGAGTATCTGTCTCAATTTGTCCTCATCCTGTTTTTGGTGGACATATTTTCCACGGCAGACAAAACCACTCAGTGTTGTTGAGGTACACATTATGCTGTGATATTATATTTTTCAACCCATCCTTCTTTTCAGGCATGCAGTAGGTTAAAACTGCTGTCTGTCAGATGTCTTGTCTTTTTAATGGTGGGTTTCAAGATCACAGCCAAATGTTTACAGCAGCAGTTAAGTCTTGATGCACTGGCAGTTGGTCATTGGCAGTATAAAATGATCAGTGTTCTCAGTCATACTGTTACATACAAATTCACTGTAATTTATTTGTTTCTCTTTAAACTGAATACATCTAGTCTTTGATATCCTCCCATCACAATAAGCACATTGTAGTATAACAGTATAAATGAACTTTACGTTGTCCTGCTTTTTACAAAGTTCTAATTTATTTCTACCAAGAAGAAATTTTATTTTGCAAGATGTTAGTAAATAAGCACAAAGCCTTCTTCAAGATTACTAGTACATAAAGAAATCAGCAATGAAATGCACAATTATCTCAGTCTCCAAATATCATCACTGGATTATTGCAAAGGTAATTAATGTTAGCCCAATTAAGTTTATTCAAACATTTATATAGCAAAAGAAAGCAGTCTTTGCATACACCTGATAACACAACTTTCAAGTATGTATTTCCATTCAGGAGGGCTTCTGTGAACTTTGATTTACAAAAAAATAATGATACAAATAAGATGCTTAACATTCTAGCAATCGTGCCCACACATTCTACAGGCCTCTGTTCTTTCAAAATTGATGAAGCCCATAATTTCTACCCCCTTGTGGGTGGGGGCAATAGAATAACACCCACTGTATCCCCTGCCTGTCGTAAGAGGTGACTGAAAGGGGCCTCAGGGGGTCTGAACTTTGGAGTGTGCGTTGACAACCACGGGGCCCTCAGCTGAGTCCTGGCATTGCTTCAACTTACTTGTGCCAGGCTCCTCACTTTCATCTATCCTATCCGACCTCCGTTGGTCAACTACTGTTCTTTTCCGATCCCGACGGTATTACGTATTTAGGCCTAGGGAGCCTTTCATTTTCATGCCCTTCGTGGCCCTTGTCTTCCTTTGGCCGATACCATCATTTTTCGAAGTGTCGGACCCCTTCCATTTTTCTCTCTGATTAGTGTTATATAGAAGATGGTTGCTTAGTTGTACTTCCTCTTAAAACAATAATCACCACCACCACCACCACCACCACCACCACCACCACCACCACCACCACCACCAAGTATTATGCAGTAGAATATTGTTGCTTGATGGCACTTCATAGTGGTTTTCATCACAGCTTTCACACATCAAAGATTCAGTGCAATGTAATGTATGAATGTCGAAGCGAAAGATTTTCATCATAGTTATACAACTGTAGTAGTAATGATGGTGCAGAAAAGGCTAAGTGAAGGTAAAAATAGTCTAAAAATACGCAAGATGGTCTAAATTATAACGTTTTAAATCTAACTCTTCAAAGTTCAAGTCTACGGTTTGTAATGAAAATGTGTATGACCAACATTTTTTTAAAATTCTAGTGGGTGAAAGCAGTGGTAGCAGCTCTTCTGGTAATGAAGAAATCTACATTCATTATCAGAACAGTAAGTGTAAGCCTCCTAGTATCAGTAGTGGGATATAAATATAGAGGACTGCATCTTTCAGATGATGTAATACAAGTTACATGCTTGTTGTTTAAAAAGGTCCTAACATTTAAGGTAATCGGCCCATACAAGTTACATCCATCGAGTAGGTACAGAGGAGGAATTTCTTCTTTAAATCAATAAAATGCCTGGTTTCTGGGGACTACTATAAAATAGGGCTTTGTCCTGAATTTGAGCAAGAAACTGCTAACTTTTCTGAGGTCTTTGCATTTTAATGTCCTTTCCACAATTTTCTTCCCATTAAATATGTTGAAGAAGACACAACTTACCCAGGTTTTCAATGACGTACAAGCGCTGTTTGCCGTCTAGAAGTTGAGTATAGACGTCTGGAATGCCTTTACCCCAGCCAATGGTGTATCCACGGACCATGATGTTCTGATTGTGAGGAGGACTCCATGACACAGTGATGCTATCAGTCATGGCACGAGCTATAAAGTATGAACAAAATAGATGATCAGAGCAAATTCAAACAGGAAGTAAATGGTATGAGATGGGTGGTCTTCTGACAAAGGTACAATAGTCACTTGTGTACAGTTCTGACCAGTATAATACCATCCAAAAATTAAATATATTCTTTAGGAAAAAGAATGTAAATAATTTCTCAATTTAAACATTTTTGCACTATTCAGTGTCCTACCCCTTCCCATCTCTCCACAAGATACACAAACCCATTTGTTATTTCTTCAACATGGCAAACGAATACACTATCTTCTCAGTCAGAGGGCTATCACCTGACAGTTTCAGGTAACAGGTAAGAGAATAAGACAGGAGCGATACTTTTCTGTGTCTACTTATACGAGATTTTGTGAAAAATGGAAAGAGATGTATAGGTACTTTTAGGCAGAAACAGCTTCCAGGAAGGACATTACAGGAATTACAAATGACCAACGGGAGTGTATACATAAGAATTTACAGAAGTCACAGATCTCTATCGATAGATTAGATTCAGTACAACATAAATTTCTTCATTTATTTTCATGTAGAGCAGGGTTCCCCTATGGTAATGTTGAATATACAGCCCTATAACAGTCATTTAATCTGCATAATCTGTCACAAATCTATGAATTCCTGGATACATTCATTCCTGGATTCATTTTTAAATTGCTTGATTCCTTGGTGGCTTTCCCACAACTCTACACTAGGAGCATGCCGTCCGCTCCAACTTTCGTTCAGTAGTGGGATCACCAACAATCACATCAAACACGGCACTCCATTGGACTATGAGGTGAGACAACCCTTTCTCTATTTCATCATTTTATGAAAAATCTCAACTTTCTCCACAATTTTAAAAGAATTTTTCCTTCTTATAGGTTTTATCTCTCGGAACAGTAACTCTTAGAAGATTGATAACTACAAATCAACCTTGGTCTGCATTCGACAAAAATATTAAGACTATTAGTCATATAAGGTCCAACAAAATCCCACTACTTACTTTTAATTTCCTCAAGAACATAAACCAAAGAACATTTTAACGATTTACATATCATAATAAGAGATACGCAAGAACTCACTTAAAAGAAGATCACACTGAGAAAATATATTCTAAAGAGACTTTCTCACACAATGTTTTTATACTTTTATATTTTAATGTTCCTAAAAGTTTGTATGTACTGATGATTGCCCAAGGGGTCAAAACATGTCTACATTTTAGAAAATTATGTATTAATTTAAAAAAATTGTTAACATTGTGTATTGAACAAGGTGGACTAAATCCTATTTTTTTTTAACTGTTTCAGCGTTACACATCTGTTCACCCATGCATTTCCATCAATGGCATTAACAAATGTGTCTAATGTTGATGGATGACCACTCCATTCTTCATCTTTCACAGTTGTTTCACGCAACCACTTCCACTCTTGTTGAACAGTTATCACTTTCTCTCCTGTAAATGGGTTTCATGTTCCAATCTATAGAGAAAGGATTACTATACAATCATTTTCCCATAACCATTCGTTCAGCAAATTTGTCATTTTGCAACTGTCACTGTGCCAAGGTTCTGGTTTACCGACCTGAGCACCAGTGCACAATTTATCAGCGAGACAACAGACTGTCAGACATATAAGTTGGAGCGAGCTCTGTTCCTTTCTTTCTGGGAAATGAAACAGGAAAACATTTCTTGACTTACTATTGCAATGGAAAGGAGCAAACAACTGACAAACCAAGCCACTAGAATATATATATATATATATATATATATATATATATATATTTTTGCTATTTGCTTTACGTCGCACCGACATAGATATGTCTTATGGCGACGATGGGATAGGAAAGGCCTGGGAATTGGAAGGAAGCGGCCGTGGCCTTAATTAAGGTACAGCCCCGGCATTTGCCTGGTGTGAAAATGGGAAACCACGGAAAACCATCTTCAGGGCTGCCGACAGTGGGGCTCGAACCCACGATCTCCCGATTACTGGATACTGGCCGCACTTAAGCGACTGCAGCTATCGAGCTTGGTAGGAGATATATATATATATATATGACTCAACACTGTCATAATTATGAAGACAGGTCTTGAAACTACACCCTCAGGGTAAAAGTTGTCCAATCAGGAGACAGAGTTTCTGTCGTTGTTGCAGTTATTTTGTTAAATTTTACTTAAACTGATAATTCATAACTATCATTAACACTTTTAAGACCGGGCGAGTTGGCCATGCAGTTAGTCGCGCGCAGCTGTGAGGTTTGCATCCGGGAGATAGTGGGTTCGAATCCCACTGTCGCCAGCCCTGAAGATAGTTTTCCGTGGTTTTCCATTTTTGCACCAGGCAAATGCTGGGGATGTACCTTAATTAAGGCCACGGCCGCTTCCTTCCCATTCCTAGGCCTTTCCTAGCCCATCGTTGCCATAAGACCTATCTATGTCAGTGCAACGGAAAGCAAAATAGCAAAAACACTTTTAACACTGCCATATTTTAACATGGACCGTGGCAGTGAACTGGGTCTTTTTCCTAAATTTTAATACATGATTACACAACAGCAGAACATAATACATAGCTGATATTTGTATCATATAAAGGTGTCAGCCATCCAAAACGGAGATGCTAATCAGGAAGTACATATCTAAAGTATTTTAATTAAACTAGTCTTATGAAAAACATAAAAAGATGTATGAGAAAACACTTTTACATTCAAACAATGATTCATTGAATGTGGCTACTTAAGCCACAAATAAACACAATTACATTTGAAATACACAATTTACGTATACAGGAACAATTTGTTTTGGTATAGCATCCCTGAAAACATTGGGCTATACACAATTCAATCTTGCACTCCTTGCACCAACATCTACTTTCTTTTCGCAATACAGGTGAATCATCAGCCTGCGTCTCTTCGTCTAAATGAAAAATAAACCAAAATTTCTGGAGAGGTGAAGTATTTCTATTGTCTGTATTTGGAGCAACATAATGCAGCTAAAAAACATGCACTCAAAAGTATTCATCACTGTAATCTATTGTGAACCCCTTCCTCCCTATAAAATATCCAAGATATCACTATCATTGAGCCGGTATGAGGACAAGTTTGTACGAGAATACAACTGACAATGCAACAGATTTGATGCGCTCAGCACCCAGCGCATCAAGTGCTTCGGAAGAGGTCACGGAAAGGAGAAACTACCCTTTTCATCGTTTAGGTTTAAACTTCCTGGTAACTGCTGCTTTCTAGTGGACACTAGCTAGATACACTACTACCTTCAAGCAAGGGAAGGGAACCATGTGGGATACATGCAGCTGCTTATAAACATGAGCAAAAATCATTCCCGTATGGTGTATGGGCACTGTCCACAACCAGGAAAGCAGTGCGTCCCTGTATCCCCTACAGGTATAGTGCTGAAAGTGTTAAAATGGTGCACAGAAAATATTGAAAGTAAATTTACTGTCTTTTCAGGAAATTTTAAAAAATCATGAAAAAAAAAAAAATACTGAATGGAAATGTTTCTGTACCAAAAGTTAATCAAAGGAATATCAACCTACATGGACCACAGAAGTCTATGCCAGATCCTTAATGGATGTTGTCTCCTTGAGAGTGGATAACAGCTGTATTTGTAGTGGTATGCTTTGAATTAAATGTCTGACAATGTACTGCAGCAGAGCTTCCAGTTCCTGCAGGGTGGCAGCTCAAAGTACCTGTAGGTGGGTGTCCTTTTGTTGAGAAATTTGCAAAATAGATCTAAGAATTCTGACATTGTGATTCTTAATATTTCAAATGAGATTTGATGTGATGTGATCAGAGAAGAAACTTCTTATCGGACAAATAAATTGTAATGAAGCCTTGTGATCAGGTGATTGCACAAATTTGCCAGTGAGTGGATATTCATACACTAATTTGTTCCATTAACTAATAACAAAAACATGAAACAGTTACTATCTCTCGTGACTAACCTTTAAGACCTGAAGGGGAGTCTGGTACCTGACTCTCATCCAGATCGTTTTCATAGGTCTCCACAGTGTACCACTCAGATGGGGGTCCTGTTCCATTGACGTTCAGAGCCCACAGTCGCACCTGATAGACAGAACGACGCTCCAGACCGGTCAGGGCATATAATCGCCTATCCCCAGCAGTGCTTACTGTGTTAGCAGCATCTCCCCGTCCTCGGCGATCCCTCTTGCGATATCTCAGCTTGTAACCAGTGATGATGCCATTCTGACCTTCCTTTGGAGGAGGTTCCCATCGGACAATCACACTCTGAAAAAATCATAAAATATCTCAAAATGTTTCTTTGAAAATAACATAATACCACAGGAAATTAATGTCAAACAAGGAAGGCCAAAAGAAGGCATTTAAACAAGTGGAGGTACATACTTCCCCTAATGCTCCGTCACTGCATTGTGCTACAAAAGAAGCTTGCAGTAGTGTCTCAATGGGGCACTAGCTGCCAGTGTCTTGGAAGGTGTGGCAATCCAACTGATGAGCTCATTGCCACACTGAAGTGAAATACTGGTAATATTATGAATGAAAAAGCCTGAAGAACTTGAATATTTCAATCTTTGCAATTGGTGAATTAGTTATAGTTTCCTTCTGGGAAATTAATTTCTGATACAAACGCCAAAGGCAGGCTTTCATACAAGTGGTTATATACTTCCTCTAGTACTGGTATCTCAATGGCACACTAGCCACGAACGTCTTGAGAGGTGTGGCAATCCAACTGATAAGCCCACTGCTACACTGGGGTGAAACATTGGTAATATTACGATTGATAAAGCCTAAAGGATATGAATATTTTGAGAGAGGATATTATAACAGCAATATAAATGGTCTGTTATTGGACATTATAAATTTTCCAGCTAACTCATTCCTGGTTACCAGTATTTCACCCCTGTGTGCTAAGTTGGGCTCATCAATTGGTACTTAGCACACCCACTAAGACGCATTGCTAGTGCGTACCGTGGAGGACACTGCGTAGGCTACTTAGAGCCACCAGCAGTGCCAATGCACATCTGATGGCCAAGCAAGCATCAATTTTTGGTAATGAGACAAAGTCTCTCATAGTGCATTGGCACTGCCAGTGGCTCTAGGTAGTCTACGCAGTGGCCTCCACGGTATGCACTAGCCATGCGTCTTGGTGGGTGTGCCAAGTACCAACTCATGAGCCCAGCTTAGCACACAAAAGACTTCAGTTTTTTCATATGGCAAAGAACGTGGACAGTTCTTGTGTAAATAGAAGCATCCAAGCATCTGATGTGGATTATTAAAATCTTACATGAGCATAACACTTTAAAGTGCAAAACTGTTCTTTAACCACTCCAGTTCACGTGTTTTGAAAGCGATCTGGTATTATTTCAGCTTTGTTGGAGTGGAACATCTTTCTCGCTAACGTGTAGCCATCATGGCGCCTTGAAGTATACATTCATCTCTTGTTGACGAAGAAACTGAATGTTTCCTCTTAAATAGTGATTCTGGAGGGCTATATTTTGATAACGAAGATGAAGAATATACATGGAGGGGGGGGGGATTGAACTACAAGAAAGTGCAAGGCAAAGTAGTAATGATGAATCTCATGTGGAATTGTCACCCTCTCCTTGGATAAATTATTTTTCCCCAAATGTAAATAATTTTCATAATGCCAGTTCTTGGATCAATAATTTTATATTAAATTTCAGTAATAATATTACAGAGTGGAGTGGCCGTGCATGTTAACATGCTACCGCTATGGAGCCAAGCTCTGCATTCGGCAGGCGAGTGGGTTCGAACTCCACTGTCAGCTGTTCTGAAAATTTCTTTTTTCTTGTTTTTTTTCATGGTTTCCCTTTTTCACTCCAAAGCAAATGCACGGACAGTTCCTATTCATAATCCACAGCTGATTCCTTCCACTTCCTTACCCAGTTTCATTCACCATCATTCATTTCACATTCATTATCTTCTCAACTGAGGTTTGCATCAGAAAGGACATCCGGCCGAAAAAATATACTGTAAAATATAATCTCACTTCATCCCCGACCCCGTATTGGGCTGCGGGGCTAAGGGAACAATATGTATTCCATTAACAGGATCAGTAAAAATTTATCTGTAAAAGTGCTTCTTCCTAAAAAAAACACAGCCCAGAGGGTTTGACTGGTCATCAAAACTCAGCAGTGAAAAGGTTAACAAGGATTTTTTTTTTTTCTCCATTCTTGTTCAGTATTTATGATGAGATTAGTCTTAGAGGAATGGAATCAAAGAGTAACGGTAGATAATCAGAAAATGTTTAATTTATGGTTCCCTGATGAATCTCCTCTCATTGCTGGGGATGAGGAAGAACTAGTTTTCCTACTCAACAGAGTTGATGATGTAATTAGCACCAATGGCCTGGAGATCAACTGCTAGAAAACAAAAATTAGGAGGGTACAAAGGAAACTTGTTGAAAGAAGTATCATGTGAGGATTAGAAAGCATGTCCGAAAATAAGATCACCAGACAAAAAATTAGTCATCCCTGGAGAAATCATTTCAAGCACCATTAAATATCGTGTAACTCCACCTGGATTTGGTTAGGGACTGAGTCCACAAGGTTGTGCAGATGCATCGCATCCAGGTTAAGGCACTTGCCGAGGATTTGATCGCGCAATTCCACCAAATTGCGGGAAAGCTGATGCCGGCGTTTTACCCGCTGTTTCAAAATGTCCCACAGATTTTCAGTGGGGTTCAAGTCAGGTTATTTTACAGGCTAATCGAGATGTAATAGCATGGGGGAGTGTTCATAAAACTGGTCGCACATGCATTCAGCCCAATGAACTTTGGTGTTGTCATCTTGAAAAATCGGGGTATCAATTGCATACTCATGCAGATATTGACTGAAAGGCAACACCTGATTGTTCAGAATATTTAAATCAACAAGCTGGTTCATGTTCGTGGTCACCTCGGTGAGTGGGCCCAATCCATGATACGAAAAACACCCCTAAAACATCACTGAACCACCTCCAGCTTGAACCTGACCTTGCACACATCCAGGATGAAATGTTTCATTTGGCCTTCGTTGCACTCGACGACATGCGTCATTAGAATAGAGGCAAAAGTGTGATTCATCAGACCACATTTCTTTCCGCCAGTCAGATACTGTCCATGTTCGATGATTTCTAGCCCAATGAAGATGCGCAACTTTATGTGCCTGTGTGAGCAATGGCCTCTTGCGAGGAGACCAAATCTAAATGTTCATTGCATGCACCTCCCGTCGCAATATTCTCTCGCTAACGGGTTGGGATGGACCTTCATTCACTGACTGCAGCAATTCCTCTTGGGTTTGAAAGAGATTTTCATTCACAAACAGTGAAAAGCATCTCTGGTCCGTCTCAGACAGGATCTTTTTCCGACTACAATTCTGACTAATAAATTAAAAGAAAGTATAAAATGGTCCAACCTTTCAATACTATTAAAATAAGAAATGTAAGTTTACATTCCTATTTCATTGAAATTGGTAGGCCTACTGGTTTTGACCAGTATTTTTGGTCATCATCAGCCGATCACAAATAAGTGTAAAACAATGCACAGATAAATAAATTGTGAAGTATAAGGAATTTTGTAGGTTGCTGTTAGTGAAGCACTAAAATTTTTAGGGAGTACTGTGCATTGAAATATAGTATATCACAAATAAGATGCACACGTAAAAATATGAAGCTTAGATGATACTGTCAGATGCAGTTTATAAAGCACTATAACACAATGTTATGAAAAAAGTCTAAAATCAAATACGTATTTATCAACTGCAGTTTATAAGGCACTGTATAATTTTAAAGATCAGCACTGTGTGTCAATCATGAAGAAGTCATGGATCAAGAACGTTAGTAAGACATAAGCGTTAGAGAGCACTGAATGGGAAGAAGTCCAGAATGAAATATGTATCCAAATGTAGTACGGAGCGAATTCTTGAAGAGTTCAATTGCAGTTTATGAGGCATTGTATAATTTTAGGGACTAGTACTGCCCGTCAATAGATTTAGAAATTATGAAGAAGTCGCCGATCAAATACGCACATGTACTACAGTGCAAGTTCCTGAAGAGTAGATCGGCACAGTGCTTCTAAAAGTCTCTTAAGTTAGATGTGTTAGAGAGCACTGCGTGTGAAGAGGTCCAGAATGAAATACGTATCTAAATGTAGCATGGAGTAAATTCTTCACTGCAGTCCATGAGGCACTGTATAATTTTAGGAATTAGCACTGCTTGTCGACAGAACCAAAAATTAATGAAGTCGCAGATCAAATATATAAATGTATTACGGAGCAGGTTCTTGAAGAGTAGATCGGCAATGAGCTTCCAAAAGTTTTGTAACATAGATCAATGAAGTGCCTCATAAACTGCAACTGATAAATACGTATTTGATTTTAGACTTTTTTTCATAACATTGTGTTATAGTGCTTCAAAAACTGCCTCTGACAGTATCATCTAAACTTCATATTTTTAGCTGTGCATCGTATTTGTGATTGACTATATTTCAATGCACAGTACTCCCTAAAGATTTTAATGCTTCACTAACAGCAACCTACAAAATTCTTTATACTTCACAATTTATTTATCTGTGCATTGTTTTACACTTATTTGTGACTGGCTGATGATGCCCAAAAATACTGGTCGAAACCGGTACCAATTTTAATTAAATAGGAATGTAAACTTACATTTCTTACTTTAATAGTATTGAAAGGTTGAACCATTTTATACTTTCTTTTAACTTATTAGTGAACTCACTTCAATACGGAACAATATGAAATTCTTCTCTCTTAATCACAATTCTGACGTCGTGTTTCATGGCCACGTGTAGTACACCACTGCTTGCAGACATGTTGAAAAATCTGCTGCGAAACACCAACAAATCCAGCAACTTCATGCATCGTATGACCATGGGCATAGCCAAACACGATTGCCCCTCTTTCCTACTCTGTCACATCCTTACATCTACCCATGTTGACGCACACTGTCCGTATGAAACATCAATGTCTCACTGATCACTACTGCCTTATGCTCAATGTATAGGCAGTGTGCGTGCAGTTGAACATGTGACTCGTTCTCTGCGCCATCTTTACAGGCTTAATGATCCAGCTGTGCTTGCGTACTAGGGTGACTCATTTTTTATCCGGTGAGCTTACATATCTTGGCTCAACCGTCATTGGTAATGGAACTATAACAAAGAGATCAGGGGAAGAATTACAATGGTGAAGAACACCACTCCCTTTCCATCTCACTGAAGACAAGGCTTGTTTGAACTCTCATCTTTTTTTACATCCTTCTTTTTTGGAGCTGAAACATGAAGTGACAGCTCATCTGACAAAAAATAGATTTTGAAATGTGTCACTATAGACAGGAACTATGAATTTCGTGGATAGAATTTACTTTACAGTGACTACAAGTTGAGAAGAGTTTGTCCAATTCGAGAAGTGTCTGTGCAACATGAATTGAGTTCCATCATACTGGAGCTCTTCCCAGAGGTTTTCTTTCAGGTATCTGGCCAATTATTATAATGTCTTCCATATGCTCTCCTCCTCAGAGATATCATGAAGCAAAAGGAAATGCTCACAGGAAAGTGTAAGACAGAACAGCATACAGTTCTCTTACGAGATATAAATATGAACAGGTAAGAAGAGAAGAGGTATACCATAATAATTATGCAGATAAGAATAGGTTACTACACCATGGGGAGGAACAGACAATTACAACATAGAAAGGAACAAACAAGAGGCAAATTGTGTCAAGAACAGAAATATAAGATTCTGAATGGAAAGGGAGAACAAGATCTGTCAAGATGGCCACACAATGAGGCTGGGAAACAGAAGCAAATTCATCAGTGGCTCAGAAGAAAATAATGTAGAAAAAGTTGGGATTGATAAGGAGAGAGCCTATCTATTTGAAGACAGGTCCTTTTCCTTTCGGTTATATTTTTATTTTTTCTTGTTAGTGATTTAACATCGCACTGACACATAGGTTTTCAGTGACGTAAGGTTGGGAAAGGGCTAGGATTGGGAATGTAGCAGTCGTGACCTTAATTTATTTGTCTGGTATGAAAATGCGAAACCATGGAAAACCATCTTCAGGGCTGCCGACGGTGAGATTTGAATCCACCGTTTCCCGAATGCAACCTCTCAGCTATGCGACCCTTATCGAAAGGCCAGCTTGCTCTGTTGTAATAATGTTATTGGTTTGATATCACACTAACTACTTTTATGGTTGACGGATATATTGAGATGTAGGCCTACCAACACGAAACTGACATGTTTAAGCATGTTTAAATGCTACCAGAACGAACCAAGTTTGAGCCTGCCAACTTGAGCTCAGGAGGCTAGTATTAAACTCTCCTTGTCTTTTTTCTGCTTCTATGTTTGTCTCTTCTTTCGGTTACCTCATCCTTCTACACTGATTGGTCATTGTGTTTATCCCATTATATGTTCCTATTCATATTTCTCTCTTCATATATATGACTTAATGTCATGATTTCTTGAAGAATTACTGTGTCTGGTTCCTTAACAGAAGATCAATGTACAGGCCTATTAGTTCAGAGGGCCACAGGTTATTTCCTCTATATGGGTCTTAATACATATCTTCGTTTACCTAAAACATATCACACTACAAACCACCAGAGAAATATGTAATAATGCGCACATCCCTCCATATGTCAGGAAAGGCATCTGCTAATTTTCCAAACAAAGTGCTGACTCAGGGTAACAGGGGAATGAAGGTTTCATGAACAGCCAAGTCCCTAGTTTTTGCTTGTGATACCACAAAATGTATAAAATATTCAATGACCCAAACAGCATTAACAGAACATTTCACTTCACACTCCATCACATCTGCTTGTATCGTGTGTAAACAAATCCGCATAGTACTGATAACAAAATAGGAGTTTTGTCTGTACGTTGCTCAGAATTTTAAAATCTTTCTGTATCGGTCATGCACACAGTAAGAAAGAAAAGCAATTTTTAATTTTCCAGTCTGTCTGTCTGTCTGTCTGTCTGTCTGTCTGTCTGTCTGTCTGTCTGTCTGTCTGTCTGTCTGTCTGTCTGTCTGTCTGTCTGTCTGTCTGTCTGTCTGTCTGTCTGTCTGTCTGTCTGTCTGTCTGTCTGTCTGTCTGTCTGTCTGTCTGTCTGTCTGTCTGTCTGTCTGTCTGTCTGTCTGTCTGTACCTCAATGAATGTACATGCACCACAAGAAAATGGCAAAACAGAATTTAATGAAAATCAGTATGTAAAGTCAAGGAATAAGGTGCTACACTTAAGGATATGAATAATTTTTTTCAGGCTCAGTGAAATGGCAGTTTATGGGAAGGCCTAAAATTTAATTCTCTAATATCGATGCTATTAGTGGTCTTACCAATAAATACTACATAACAAAAGTTGTAGAGAATACAATTTCTGATCATTTGTCCCATACAGTTTTACCTAGCTATGATCACAAAGATATTCATAATTTTGACTTTTATTGCTTAGTCCATATCAATGCCAAGCATTGCCAACATGGAAATACTGGTCAGTAGTGTTAACTGCTGATGGTGGTGCTTTTGTCATGATTGTCTTATGATGAAAAACCATGTGGTCATCAGTCCATATCGGCAAGGAAAATGGTAAAGATGACTATCGAAATGAGAAAAAGTTGTGAAGGTTCCTCTTTTCAAGTTTCTTTACGTTGCACCAACAGGTAATAGGTCTTACGACGACGATTGGACAGGAAAGCACTAGGAGTGGGAAGGAAGCAGTCGTAGCCTTAATTATGATACAGCCTGATGTGAAAATGGGAAACCAAGGAAAGCCATGTTCAGGGCTGCCAACAGTGGGGTTCGAACCTACTATCACCCAAATGCAAGCCCACAACCATGCACCCCTAACTGCACAGCCAACTCAATAGGAATGACATGAAAGGAGGAACAAGGACTGCCTTAACCTTGGATGCCTTAACATCACAGTTAAAAGAAAACTAGATGTGAAGGCCTACAACACTGAAAGTCCATAAAAGAGATCAACAATAACATTACATTGACTATTGTTTGTTGCAATGTGCTTTGTCCCTTCTGTTGCCACTGATCTCTGATAGATGGTATTACTGTTGCATGACAAGTAGAACAGCCTGCCTGAATATTGGTGGGAAGTAACTGGGGAGTTAGATAACTTTCTTTTTTCAGCATGCCATTCCTCTGGTTCATACATACTCTGATAACCACTGGTATGTGACACACTGTTTCATGATAGTATTCCAGCTATTTTATCTCTGCTATGAGGCTCTGAAAAGAGTGGGTAATGTGCACACTTAACAGAAAATGGCAGAGGAATATTCACCTGTGTCTGTGGCTGGGTCATTCCAGCTCTGGATCTTTGCACTGCTAGAATGCTAGTGTAGTACTGTTTGTGAAAAGTGAGAAAATGTGCCGTTTTTCATTTCATTGAGCATTTCATATGATAGCATTCCTTTTAGACATTCCAGTCTGCTCAAATTGTATTCTGACGAACATAAAATCAATGTATCACTCTTATAGTTGGTTTTACAAGAAAATAGTTCATAGCATTCTTTTGTTCTATACCTTTTTCCAATGGAGCCAAAAATAAGGGAATTATGAGGCGTGTTTTTTAAATATGGTCTGCTCGAAAATAAGTACACAACGAAAGGTTATTTCAAAAAAGTAAAGTTATATTCAGAAAGTACATACTTCACTCTATTTTTCGACATAGTTGCCAAGTTTGTTCAAACACTTATCATACCTCGTAACCAATTTTAAAATACCCTCTTCATAGAAACTTGCCGCCTGCACCGATAACCAAGAGTTCACTGCCGTTTTCACATTGTCGTCATCATTGGTTGCCACTGAGGTGATGTTTGAGGTGGAGGAACAGATGGTAATCGCTCGGCACAAGATCAGGACTGTAGGGTGGGTGGTCTAAAACTTCCCAGCCAAAACTGTTCAATAAATCATGGGTCTGACCTGCAGTGTGAGGTCTTGCATTGTCATGGAGAAGGACAATTCCCTTTGTCAGCATGCCGCGTCTTTTGTTTTGAATCACTCTGCGTAGCTTTCACAGGGTTTGGCAGTATGCTTCTGCATTGATAGTGGTTCCTCGTTGCATGAAGTCGACCAACAAAACACCACGCCTATCCCAAAACACCGATGCCATGATTTTGCGCTGGGACAGAGTCTGTTTGGCCTTCACCTTTACAGGCGAGTGTGTGTGTCTCCATTCCATGCTCTGTTGCTTCGATTCGGGCGTGATATGCGAAACCCATGTTTCGTCTCCAGTTACGATCCGACTCAAGAAGCCGTCACCTTCTTCGTCATAACGAGTCAAGAACTTCATCGCACACTCAAATCTTTGGTTTTTGTGGTCCTCTGTTAGGAGTTTCGGGACCCAACGGGAGCAGAGTTTCCTAAACTTTAGGTGTTCAAAAACAATGTTGTAAAGCACTGATTTCGACACGTCAGGAAATTCGTTTGAGAGACCTGTTATTGTAAAGCGCCTGTTCTCACGAATCTTTGCTTCAACTGAAGCCACCAAATCGTCCGTAATCAAAGAAGGGCGACCGGAGCGGTCCCCATCATGCACGTTGTCATGGCCATCTTTGAACTGCCGTACCCACTTACGCACTTTGCTTTCACTCATAACAGTATCACCGTACACTTCGCAAATCTGTCGATGAATTTCTGCAGCAGACAGGTTCCTTGCTGACAAAAACCGCATCACTGACCGAACCTCAAATGCGGCGGGTGAGTTGATAGTCTTAAACATTTTGAAAGCATAGAACAGAACCGTACAGGTTAGCTACAGAGCTGAAACTGAGCACAGTTGTTCCCGAGGCATGCCAGTACACGACGCACGTGCTCGTTGCGATATGCGCGCGAACTACTAGTGTCTACAGAAAAACGGACCTTACTTAAAAAACACGCTTCGTATCAGTGGCGGTAAAAGGTGAAATCCAGGAGCTGGTAACTAACTCTGTAAAGAGAGTTGCTATGGAGATTGTTCCAGCAATGTTTTAAAGACTTTGTATATATGACAGCATTTTTTGAAAACTAACCTGATACTTGGCTTTCTTTTATATTAGAAGGAGGAGATCAAATCAAGATTAGCAATAATACAAAACAATATGAAACTGCAAAGGATTAGGCCTACAGACAGCAAGGAAGGGAGTATGTCATGAAAAGCCGCTGACAGGGAGAGGCATGCCCCCTTAAGCGCCTTAAGTGGCTCAGAATGTAGGGAACAATATGAGTGGTGGACAAAAATATAATCATGCACATGCTAGGTAACCGTCTCGTCAATGACAGATATTACACCTAGTTAATAATAAAGAAACAGCATACCGTTGAACTGCTAGCCTCAAGAGTGACATTCTGAGGTGGTTCTGAAGGGACGTCGGATAAAGTTCGAGCTGTTATCTCTTCTGTACTAGCACCTGGACCATTCTGATTAAAGGCAACTACCCAAATGCTATATTCGGTAAACTTGTTGAGGTCCGTCAGTTCGTACTGGAGATCTGAAGTGTCGATGTGATGCTCTTCAATAGAACCTTCCTAGAAAAAGAGATACTGTAATTTAGCACTATTCATACATGATCAAAGACCATCAAAAACAAGTTTAATTAAACATTTAGCAGTCTGAAGTAGAAAATAACATGTACTACCACACTGTGAACTAAATCTTTTTCGATCTCCAAACTATGCAAAAGCAGTAAATGCCATATTCATGAATCTGTACCAGATAACAAAATATTGGAATTTAAACTGGTAACAATAACTGCCAATCTATAAACACTGATTTGTAAATAAGTGTTCAAGCATCTTACAGTATAAAATTTGTAAGATGTTCAATTTGGTAATATATTTCATCAGAGGGGATCTTTTCCAGATTGTTTCCCCAAGGTTTTTTTTTTTTTTTTTAAACAGTAGAAGGAATCAGTAAATTGAAGATCATAAATAATTGAGATGAAGAATATTTTTAAAATATGGAAGAATTTGTTTATAGCTTGCAATGTAGGCAATGTTCACAGGGTCCTGGATGAGTCCGGCATTGGCACAATATTTCACCTCTGCCAGGCTTCTCCTGGTATCTTTCCTCACTTTTGTTATCGTCCATCCATCCGTCCATCAGTCATCACTAGGGCCTGGATATGCATGCTCATATGCACTAAAAATGTTGTAAATATGCACGAAAATAAGCATTAAAAATAAAACAAAATACACTTACCAGACACATTACTTAATTTTAACTCAGTGTTAAAGTCATTGCAAAATGATGCATGTCAGTAGGTTTCAACAGTTTTTCAATATTTTCGGGAATCAATAACTTTCTGTTGTCGGCCAGAATTAATTTATACGCTGAAAATGATCATTCTACGTCGACGGATGTAAGTGGGTAATACTTGAACACTGGCACCGACTGCTCGGAATATTCTTCTGGCAAAATCTTTAGGGATTTTTTCAGTTTAGTCTGGTGAAACACTGCAGTAGACAAAAAGCAAGTTAACAGATGAACGCACTTGTTTGAGCAAATCTCGGGAGGCTAATGTAAGGAGAAGGAAAGAGGAATGTCAGAAAGAAGGAAATAGCTATTGTGAATAGTGTCATTATCTGTCTACCTGCTTGTATTGCGACAATGAAAGCTTTTTCCTAGGTCAGGGAAGGCTTCTAATGTTGCCAAGGGATGTACAACAAACAAGAGTTCATTAGCTTTTTTATTTCGTTCAGAAATCTTAGATAATTGAACACACATAAGAGAAAAATATGTCTGTATATGCACTAATGCTCAAAATATGCATTTTCATATGCGTGTATGCATTTTTTAAAATCCTGGCCCTAGTCATCACTGATCTGCATTTAGGGCTATTGCCCAGTTGGCAGATTCCCCATCAGTTGTTTACCTAGTCTTTTCTTAAATGTGTTGAAAGAACTCTGAAATTTATCAAACATTTCCCTTGATAAATTATTCCATTTCTTAATTTCTCTTCCAATAAATTAATATTATCCCAATTTGTCCTTTTGAATTGCAACTTTATCTTCATAAAGATAAAGATTTGATCTTGACAATGTTGTGCAATGGACAGCAGCAGACAATGGTATGATGGTAAATGGGATGTAAAACAAAGCTGTAAGTTTCGCCAAGAAGAAAGAGTGCTGTCAGTTTTAATGACTGTGTTGATGGAGTGATAATATAGTACCTCATAGGGATCACTGTGTTAATATAAGGAAAGATCTTCATTGAGGTAATCACTTTAAGAGTTGGTAAAGAAATGTTACAGATCACTTCAATGGTTATGAGGGTATTTACGGGTTGTGTTATGATGAGGATGAAAGATGATAGAGTTCCAAAGCAGGTATTTACATAGAAAATAATAATAAGACAATGAGGAAGGCCCAGAAAGAGGTAGATTGATATGGTAATGATTGGAGTAAAAGTAGCGGAAATATTGGAGAAATGAAGAGATTGGTGAAAAGATAGACAACTGTGGAGGTCCTTGATTCACAACCCGACCCATAAGATTGGAAATGGGAAATTAAGAGGTAAGGATGAAAAAGGAGAGAGCGTACAAGTCTCTTGTAAGACCACAATTAGAGTATGTTTCCAGAGTATGGGACCCACACCAGGATTACTTATATGAGAACTGGAAAAGATCAAATGGAAAGTTGCATGATTTGTTCTGGGCGATTTCTGACAAGAGAGTACTGTTACGAACATGCTGTAAACTTTGGACTGTAAAGACTTGGGAGTGAGGAGAAAAGCTGCTTGGCTAAGCGATATATTCCAAGCTGTCAGTGGAGCGATGGTGTGAAAAGACACTAATACACTAATAAATTAGAATTAAGTTTTTAAAAGATAAAGTTGGAATTCAAGAAGACAAATTGGGGCAAATATTAATTTATAGGGGGGGGGGGGGGAAGAAAGAAGGAAACATGGCACAACACCCCCAAAGAGCCCTGGCCTACCAAGCAACGAAGGCCAGCAGATTGCAAGATGTTACGTGGTTGGCACGATGAAACCTCTCGGTCGCTATTCTATGCTTTCTAGACTAGGGAGCTATCTCACTGTCGGACAACGTCTCAATTATAATCCTGTAGGCTGAGTGGACCTCAAACGAGCCGTCAGATTCAAGTAAAAATCCCTGACCTGGCCAGGAATCAAACTGAGGCCTCCAGGTAAGAGACAGGCATGCTTTTCCTACACTGTAGGACTGGCAAGAGGAATTGTGGATTGGAATAATTTAGCAAAGGAAATTATAAATATCTGAGTTCTTTGAAATCATTTAAGAAAAGAGTAGGTAAACCGTTAAATATGATTCCAATCAAACTGCCACCTAGTAGTCTTTGGTGTTTACTCTTTGGTTATGAGCAGGCATCTTTTGTTCAGTTCAGTTTGCACCGCTCACTTGACTTGTTCAGATGTATTAATTGTATTAAACTTGTTTCTCTTAGTATTCAAGAAACCTGCACTATTTCTTCAGTCCAATACGCATCATGTTTTGCATCCATCCCAAACACAATTGGCCCAATTCTTCCAATATGAAAGACACACTTACTATTATAGCATAAGTTGAACAAACCATATTCTACAAGAAAAGTTTAGATTGGAAAACAAAATTGCACAATGAGCACAAAAAACAAGATTCAAGAGTGCCATTATTTTCTAATACACTATTAGTAATTTTCAAGTGTAAAGTTAAAGACGATTCAATTTAAAACAAAACATTTTTTCTGACAGAAGCTTTTCAAAAGTAAATTAAATCCAAAAAATCCTAAGAAACATTACTTTTCTTTTAAACAAACAAGAAATCACCAAATTCTTCAACGTGAACCCCAGGCTCCCAAAAGTTAGAGCAATGCCTAAGATCCATAAAGAAAATACCCCATTAGACCCAATATCAACTTTTTTTTTGTTACAAGTTGCTTTAAGTACACCCTCGTGAAAATGGGAAACCATGGAAAACCATCTTCAGGGCTGCTGACAGTGGGGTTTGAACCAACCATCTTCCGAATGCTGGATACTGGCTGCACTTAAGCAACTGCAGCTACCAAGCTCAGTAATATCAACTTTAAAAACAGTCAAACATATAAAAACTTCTCAATTTATTCATAATTTTTTAAAGAAACACTACATCTGTAATATCTCCAAAAATCTAAAATTACAACCTCATCACACTATTCACCCATTTGACATTACTAACATGTATTCCAGCATTCCTACAATAAATACCATGAACTTAAGTAAGGGTAATCTAAACAATTACAGTAAATTAAGTAAACAATAAATTGAATTCATGATTGTCCAGGAATTTATTAATCTAATAATTATTTTTCCTTCAATAATTCAATAATATGACAGTGTCCCAAGGAATTTGGTATGGAAAACATTGTCAGAGGCACAGATTGGGAATGAAACAATGCAGATGGTAATAGCACTGTATTAAAATTGCAAAAGCTGTGTTAGAACCAAAGTGGGTCAAACTGAATGGTTCAGAGTTGAAACAGGCTTAAGACAGGGAAGTGTACTGTCTCCTTTACTCTTCATTATCATCATGGATATAATTCTACATAATATCAAGGAGAAGATGATGGGCAAGCAAGTCAAGTCTATGCTATTTGCTGATGACATTGTAGTTTGGGGAGATAATGAAGAGGAAGTACACACACAAGTTGGTTTATGGAATGAGGAAATAAGAAATTTTGGAATAAAGATTAGTACTATGGAAAGCAAAACTTTGATCATGACGAGAGGTAAGTGAAAATCTAGGGGAGTGATAAAAATAGGAAATGAACCTACTCAAGTAGTGAAAATTTTTAAATATTTGGGTAGCATAATGTCACAAGATGGAAATTTGGATGGAGAAATTTATTTAAGAATACAGCAGTCTGCAAGTTTCTACCAGTGTGCGAGAAACATTGTATGGAACAAAGATGTGCCAATGAAGTGCAAGAAGGTTTTATACTCATCCTATTATAAACCTATACTGACCTATACTTCAGTAGCCTGAACGTTGACTAAGCGGAACCAAAGTAAGATACAAGCAGCTGAAATGAGATTCTTGAGGAGTATACAGGGAAAGACAAGACAAGATAGAATACGAAATGAGGAAATAAGGAGAAGTGTGGGAGTGTATAAACTTCAAGAAGAGATTGATATAGGAAAGCTAAAAAGGTTTGGACACATGATGAGAATGCCAGGAGAGAGAATACCAAAGAGAACATTCATGGATACAGAGACTGCAAAGAGGCCTAGGGGACGTCCTAGAATGAGATGGAGGAGCTCTGTTGTGGACTGTATTGCAAACAGAGGAGTTGATAGCAATAAAGTACTAGAAGAGGAATGGTGGAAAGATCGAGTAAGGTGGAGGGCTTTGGTGCACTACCCTACCTGGAGAGAATCTGGAAAAGGGAATGGATGAACAAGAAGAAGAATTCAATAATTCACCCTTCACCCTGGAGCACTCTTCTAAATATTTACGCAAATATTTACACCCACATTGATCAAAGAAATGATCTTAATGGCGACCTCAATGAAATTTCTGAAGGAGGAAACATCCTTTCTGATGAAATTATAAAAGTATTTTTGATTCAAAGTAAAACCAATTCAGCTTCAGTTAATAACATGCAAACTTCTCTCTTTCTCCTCACTCCTGCTCCTGCCACTTTCTTCTCCGCTGCCCTTTAACAGAGACTGCTCTCGGTAGCCAGCAAGCAACTTCCAGTCGAGTATAGGCTCACCAGCTGAACAGTAGCAGGTCAATGGAACCCACAGTTCTTTGAGTTCTGTATTGGTTTCTCCACCAAGTTGCGTTTCCTTCAAGATTTTTCAACATTATTCACTTTTTTGACAGGTGTTTGTTTCCCCAGTTAAATTAGTCCCCATTATATACTAATCTGTACTACCTTAGTTAAATAGGACTGTCAATTCCAGAACGTAAAGTTTGTGTTTTTCCACATGTTATGTAATTGAGATGTCATATGGATAATCCATTTTAATGCATCAGATTTTAAACTCAGTACATGTTCTATGACAACAGCAATCCATTTGCCTTTACATAGGCATTCTGATTATTATTTTTATAAAAACAAACGTTATGCATTTTAATTGTCAATTAGGAGGTTAATTTTAATCCACATACGTATATCTTTTTTAATATTGGAATCTGTATTCTAATGTGAATTAATAGCTGAAAATGTCGTTGAAATGAGGACAAAATATGTTCTACTAATGTAATTGTATATTGCTTTAAAACTAAGTGAATATATAATATAGTATTGAAAAGTTGGACCACTCTCAAAATGTGTATTATTTAATCATCGTCAATAAGAACTGTCAATCAAGAAATATATTACTTGTACTTTTACAGTTTTCAGAGATGCCGAGTTGCAGGAGTTTTTTACCAAAGGAGTTCTTTCCATGCAAGTAAATCTACAGACACACGGCTGGCGTATCTGAGTACCTTCAGATACCACTGGACTCAGCCGTGATCAAACCCACCAACTCGAGCCAGTGCTTTACCGTCTCAACTACTCAGCTCGGCTTTGAAATGTTAAGAAGATCCCTTCATTGGTACATGGAAATCAATGGATGAGGATGATGATGATGGAAAATAAAGGCAACAGCTAACCTCCATATAGAACATCTTGTAGACCTGAACAGGTCCATTACTCAGTTCTGGTGGCTGCCACTGTACAAGGAGACTGGTAGGACTCGTTGCTACAGCTCTCAATCCAACTGGTGGGCCCGGAACATGAACCTCTGGCTGTGTCCGCACCTCCAGAGTCTCGGAACTTGCTCCAGGCCCATGCTCGTTGTATGCCAAAACTCGGAAATGATAAATACGATCTGGCATCAAACCTGGGATGTTTACTTCCTCCAAGCGTGACCGTGTGGTGTTCACGATTCGTTCTCTGAAATCAATAACATAAAAGTTCATAAATTTTCATTTTTTTTTTTTTTTCATTTGGTACAGAAACATTCCATTCTCCTATATGCAATCTGTCAATCACTGAAGTCAAAAGTACATTTTTTTTATAAACTACTGTAAGTACAGTCTACATGTAAGTACTGGAAACAGAAAAGTAATATAATGCAGTAATGACAATGGAGTACACATGTTAACATTGCACACAAATACCTACAACTTACAAAATTCACTCTTCATTATTATGTTTATTATTTTCAGAAATGCATCTTTCCTCTCACTAGAAGTTTATTACAGCAACAAAGATAAGTTTTCGTTGATTTTGTCAAGCATATTTAGTATTTTATAGGAGCGCAAAATCAGACCCCTTACTGAAGAGGATTTCTTCGAAGAACAGTATGGATTCAGGAAGGGGAGATCAACAACTGATTTAATCTTTACAGTATGTCAGTTAATGGAAAAATACTACGAACAGAACCGAGATTTGTGGTTAGCCTTTCTGGATATCAAGAAGGCATTTGATGCTGTGAAGAGAGAGAAGGTGTGGGAAACACTGAAGAAAATTGGAATACAGGATGACATGATACACAGGATCAAGAATTTGTATGAAGATACCCAAAGTAGAGTCAAAACACCTGTAGGAATGACTGAAACATTTGATATAAAATCTGGGTTAAGACAGGGTGGTGTTTTGTCTCCTCTTCTTTTCATCACTGTGATGAACGAGATACAGAGAAAAGTTCACCAAACCATTGGAGGTAAGAAAAATGAAAGTTATCTTGTTTACGGATGATATATGCTTGTGGGGAGACTCTAAAGAAGACCTTCAAGGACAAATAAACTCCTGGACAGAAGCTGCTAAATCGCCATAAGACCTATCTGTGTCAGTGCGACGTAAAGCAACTAGAAGCTGCTAAAGAATATGGACTCGTCTTCATCCAAGAGAAAAGTGGGGTTATCATCATGAAGAGATATGGACAACCAATGGGACTGGGACACATTGAAATGGAAGGGAAACAGCTACAGATTAACCATCAATTCAAATATCTTGGAAGTGTTATCTCTGATATTGGTTCTATAGACAAGGAAATTTCCCACAGAATTCAGGCAGGTAGAAAGTTTTACAAAATAGTTAAAGACATAATATGGAACAAGAAAATACCAACAAAATGTAAGAGAGTCATATACGAAACCTATTACGCATGGACCATGAGAAATAAAGACGTTAGTAGAATCCAGGCAGCAGAAATGGGATTTGTCTGTAGCATGATTGGTAAAATACGGAAGGACAGAGTCCGTAATGAGGAAATCCGCAAGCAGGCTCACGTTGTAGGACAGAATAACAGCACAGCGACTGAGATGGTACAGACATATGCGACGCATGGGAGATAACAGATTACCGAAAAAATGTATGATCTAAAACTTGAAGACAAAAGACCAAGAGGGCGACCAAGACTCAGATACAAGGACATGGTGAAGATTGACATTCAACAGAGAGGACATACTTTGGAAAGCATCAAAGAAGGAGAGAAGTTCAGAGACCGCAGGTGGTGAAGAAGCCTCGTTCGCCAACCCATCGCTT
The DNA here is from genome assembly GCF_040414725.1 of Anabrus simplex. Taxonomy (NCBI): domain Eukaryota; kingdom Metazoa; phylum Arthropoda; class Insecta; order Orthoptera; family Tettigoniidae; genus Anabrus; species Anabrus simplex. The sequence goes on along the minus strand of NC_090269.1, from coordinate 237,410,235 downwards.
AAGATGGAACGACGTAGGATATGTATGTATGTATGTATGTATGTATGTATGTATGTATGTATGTATGTATGTGTGTATAGGTAGATAGGTCAGAAAAATTTGAGCGAGTTCCCATTTTGTAAAACACATTGATTTGTCCTCTTGTGCTTCCTCTCAAAACAATAATCACCACTGCCATTAGAGTTAATGGAGGACTGTTGCGATTCTTCCTTCTCCTCCTCGGTCCTTTTGTCCTCGAAAGGACATAGTGACTTTATGAGTCTCTCAGGGAAGCCACGTGGATCAATGCTTGGAAACTTAATCCGATATGATTTATGAAATGAATAATACAATGCATCGGAGGGTGGCCTCTTGTGTGCGAGCCTCTCTAAGTGCCCGCAATGACCTACTTTCCTAAAGAGTTGGCTCTCGCCATATGGCCAAAGAATCTCAGAGCGTGTTGTTGGATTCTAATGGACAGTCAGATTGAAATTCCTAGTTCTTCCAGCTCAGAATCATCAGTGCAATGTGGTATCCATGGAACGTGTAGCATCCTTCTGCAGCACCATATCTCAAATGAATCAATTATTTTTTTGGTCCCACCTATTTACTGTCCATGTCTCAGCAGCATATCTGGCAACTGGAAAAATGAGAGAGTTGACTGGTCTCAATTTTAGCGACCTGTGTTATGTGAAAATCTTTCCAGATGTTTATCATTTCACCGTGGCTGTTCTGGCGATTGTAGTACTTCTTTAGATTTCATTCCCACATTTACCGGAGTTTGCTACAGTGGATCCCAGGTAGATAAAGTTTTCACCACTACAGAATCACCAACATTTTCAAGTGACAGAAATTTTTGAGCGGTTTCTTATCATTTCCTTGGGTTTATTAGTACTCATCTTGAGCCCAAACACTGCCCTTATTTTGCTCAGTTGCTTGTGAGTTAATTTTCATTATATGTGTTGATAAATTATTATAGATTAATATTTATGTATCATTTGATTAATTTAATCTTAATTTCCCCACATAAATTAATCATAAGTTACGTATTTTCCTCTTTGAGATCCTTTTTTATGTGCCTCTATCTCATAGTAAAATACTAGAAGAAATGGGAGAAAGGCACGAACATCAGAATGAATAAAATACTAGCAAATGTACCCGTTCTTCGCATGGGAATTGGAAATCAATTTCACGATTCCTTCATGAATTTATGAGAAGCTACATGCCTCTATTCAAATGTTTAATGCAGCATTTTAAACTGATATTCTTTTACGAAAGCATGTGGCAGTAACATGAAGTACCATAAAGCAGTACAAACTGGGGAGAGAATCAGGACAAGCACAGAGTTTATGGAACGATACAGTTCCTGGTCCGAAGTTGTGCGCATATTACATATTGTTGATCCTTAGAAAACTGGGTGTGGCACTGTAGCTGAAAACTCATGAAACCAATCGTTGACAATAACCTCTATTATTATTTGTTCTTTTTTTTTTGCTAGGGGCTTTACATCGCACCGACACAGATAGGTCTTATGGCGACGATGGGATAGGAAAGGCCTAGGAGTTGGAAGGAAGCGGCCGTGGCCTTAATTAAGGTACAGCCCCAGCATTTGCCTGGTGTGAAAATGGGAAACCACGGAAAACCATCTTCAGGGCTGCCGATAGTGGGATTCGAACCTACTATCTCCCGGATGCAAGCTCACAATTATTTGTTCTACCAAAAAGACTAAAATGGCTAAAATGACTCTTTAGTTAAACCCTTCAACGAACCTTGAAATGATATGACAGTCCGTAAAACGGTCCGTTAATTATATTTCCCTTGTTATCCTCCTACTGAAAAGGTGCACATGCAAATATGCTTTTAGAAATTGAATTCCATTAAGGCTGGTAGTTTTCCATTAAAGTTGGTCACGTATACATTGTGGGAGGGTAAAATCACTGTTTCAACTTCATATTACCCCCTCAAACCAATCTGGGATTTAGAAATAATACTGCCCCTAAAACCTACCCAGGGACAGGTGGATTCTAAATATAAAGTTTGACAGAAATATATCCAATAGTTCCCAGCTATAAGAACTCGCCAAACAGACAAATCGACAGACAGACAGACAGACAGACAGACAGACACTAAAGTTAAAAAATATGCAGATGATCATTATTAAACTTAAAATGGTAACTATAAACAAATTTCGCCACAATTATTCATGTACACACGGTCATTACGATTTTATTTATATAGATAAGGAGACTCCTCCACATACAACACCTTTCGGGCTATGCCCACTGAATTTAGCCTGTGAAATCCTCCATTAAATATCACCCTTATTAACCATCCTATCGAAAAAGTGCACATGAGAAAAATGTTTTTAGAAATGAATTTCCATCAAGGCTGGTCGACTTCCATCCAGGTTGATCTGGAATATTTTGTGCGAGAGTAAAATCATTGTTTCTGTTTCCTATAAACCCCCAGTCCACTCCGGGAATTTGAAATGGACAGGAGGATGCTAAATATGAAGTTTGGTTAAAATATTTCCAGTAGTTTTGCAGGTATAAGACATATGCTTTACATACACCCGCTTTTAGGCAGGTTGATTTCCAATAAGTTTGGTTGAGTATATTTTGTGGGAGTGCAAAATCACGGTTTTGGTTTCGTATAAATCCCCAGTCAATTCAAGGATTTAGAATCAATAGTGGCCCTAAAACCTACCCAAAGACAGGTGGATTCTAAACATGAAGTTTGGGCTGATGACTTTGATGTTAGGCCCCTTTAAACAACAAGCATCATCAACATGAAGTTTGGTAGAAATATATCTGGTAGTTTTCACATTATAAGAACTCAGACAGACATACAAACAAACAAACAAACAAACAAACAAACAAACAAACAAACAAACAAACAAACAAACAAACAAACAAACAAACAAACACCAAAGCTAAATAATATGCAGATGATCATCACTACACCTGAAATGGATAACTGAATGAAAATTTCGTCAAAATAGTCAGTGTACAGACACATGATCATTATGATTTTATTTATATAGATAAGGAATCTGCTCCATGTACAACACTTTTTGGGCTATGTCCACTGGACCTAGTCTGTAAAACCGTCCGTTAATGATATCTCCCTGTGATTGTAAAAGGCAGTCCCTCCTTGGGTCACTAGCTCACTGGGACATTCTATAACCAGTAAATAATAAAACAAAAAGTCATCCTATCAAAAAAGTGCACATGAGAAGAAAGTTTTAGAGATGGATTTCCACCAAGGTTGGTTGATTCCAATCCAGGTAGGTCTGGTATCCTGTATTTTGTGGGAGCGTAAAATCACTGTTTCGATTTCCTATAAACCCTCAGTCCATTCTGGGTAGGTATTTGAAATGCTATGGAGCTTAAAACCTACCTTAACGGGCGAGTTGGCCGTGCGCGTAGAGGCACGCGGCTGTGAGCTTGCATCCGGGAGATAGTAGGTTCGAATCCCACTATCGGCAGCCCTGAAGATGGTTTTCCATGGTTTCCCATTTTCACACCAGGCAAATGCTGGGGCTATACCTTAATTAAGGCCACGGCCGCTTCCTTCCAACTCCTAGGCCTTTCCTATCCCATCGTCGCCATAAGACCTATCTGTGTCGGTGCGACGTAAAGCCCATAGCAAAAAAAAACCTACCTTTGGACAGAGGGATGCCAAATACGACGTTTGGTTAAAATATTTCCAGTAGTCTTGGAGTTATAAGAAATATGCTTTACACGGACCCGCTTTTAGGCTAAGTCCGCTTGAACTTAGACTGAAAAATGGTCCATTAATGATATCGCCCTTATCAATTCTCATCTCGAAATGATGCAAATGAGAAAGAAGTTTTAGAAATTGATTTCCATTAAGGCACATAGATTTCCATTAAGTTTTGTTGTGTGTATTTTCTGGGAGAGCAAAATCATGGTTTTATTTTTATATAAACCACCATTCAATTCAGGGATTCAGAAACAATATTGACCCTAAAACCTATCCAAGGACAGGTGGATTCTGAATATGAAGTTTGGTACAAATATATCCAGTAGTTTTCAAGTTATAAAAACTCAGACAAACAGACATGAAAGATAAAAAATGAAAGTTTTGCCAAAATAGTCAATGTACAGACATATAGATTTAGTGCGCATATAGATAAACTTAACTTTTGGAAAAGGTATAAAAAACAAACAAAAAAACTTAAGATTTTATAGCCAGTACTGCAGTATTTTTTCAGTCCAACTCGCTAGCTAAATGGTCAGCGTACTGGCCTTCGGTTCAGAGAGTCCCGGGTTCGATTCCCGGCCAGATCAGAGATTTTAATCACTTCTGATTAATTCTCTGGCTCGGGGACTGGGTGTATGTGTCTGTCCCAACACTCTCCTCATAATATTTACACAACACAACACAACACAACACACCACACTACCAACCACCACAGAAACACGCAATAGTAATTACATCCCTTCATATAGGGTTGGCGTCAGGAAGGGCATCCGGCTGTAAGAAAGGTCCAAATCCACATGTGCGACGGAGTTCGCACCCGCGACTCCACAAGTGTGGGAAAAAATGGTTGGAAAAGAAGAAGAAGTATTTTTTTCAGCTTTCACTTAGAATTAGAATCATTATATTAACAATTGCCACAGTTATTTATTTTTGAAATCAGTAAAAATATTTAAAAATTCACATTTGAAAAAATCAATTTGAAATTTATCATTCTATTCTGATGTCTTATAAATAACTACTCTGTAAGATTCTAACTTTTTTCAAAATGTTGACCAAATTACTAGTACACTAAAATATGATTTTGTTACAGTATTTAAAAATTGATACTTATGATTACATTGATAACACTGAAGACTGGCAGGAAGAAGATAGAGTTTTGTGTTTCGTACATAAATATATCATGTACATCTTGATGAGGCTGTGAACTGACTTATGATTCCTCCACAGTTCGTATCACATGAGGGGCAATGACCATGAGCACCACCTCCACATTCTACCAACAATGGTTTCTACCATTCTCTGTCCTACACAGGCTACACCATTACAATGTTCACCTCTTCCCAACCGATTGTGTTGTGTCTTTTGTAGCCTCCCTTGTACAAGTCACCCTCCTCTCCATATATTTCCAATATAGCATGAATTATTACAACAGTTAAAGAATTAGATAAAGGAGAATGAGGAATAATAATAATCCTTGTTTGATCTTCAAAAGTTATTACTATTCTTCAATAAATCCACAGGTTATTATTCTTGAATTACCCAATAATAACAACTACTTTTCTAGTCTTTTAAAACAAATGTAACCAAGAATGAAGATTTATCACTGTTACCGACAAGTGCGTTACTCATTTCACATATGTGCATTTCTGAAATGGCTTCCTAAGTCACTTGTGTTACAAAAGTACATTACAATCTAAAGGACTGATATAGAAATAAACCACAAGCATTTTCTTGAAATAGAAATAAAGCATGCACTAAAGATCATAGGAAATACTGCAAGGTCAATATTATTGTCTCAAACTGTGTATATTAAAACTCATTCCTGAAACAGTAAACATCACGTTCGTTACGTGAAGACTTAGAACTTACCTCGGCGATCCTTCTTTCCGATAGTACACAGAGTACGTCAGGATCTCTCCACGGGCATTTGCAGGTGGCTTCCAGCTTAGCGTTACAAAGCGCGTCGAGACGATGACGGCAGTCAAAGCCTGCGGTGCCGACGGAACATCCTGGACGGGCGCCACTGCTTCATCCGTTGGAGGCGCTGGGGAATGAGTGGACAAGAAGGAATGGGATGGGGCAACAGTTAGTGTTTTGTCATCGTCTGATCGTGAAAATAGCTTGTTCTCAGGATGGGCAGAGCCTGGGAGGATGTTTTTGTTTAGAAACCACACAAGGATTTGTACACAGTAGGTCAGGTTAGAGTACAAGCACCAACAAAGGAGAATAGACAGAATAGGTTTCCATTGGGTAAATTTTACAAGACAGAAATGCACACCAAAGATTTGTTATCATATTACAAAAGATATCCCAACACCAGATTATAAATGATATACGAATATATAGAAAAATATAATAAAAATATAATGATGATAAGTCCACATCCAGAGAAACCATATACCATCAAAACATTTACACAGGTGCATGGAAGGTAAATAATAGATGTGCAGCATTACAGAGATGCAGTTAAGATATAAGCATCAAAAAAGAAGAGGGAATATGAAATATGAAGTGCATAAGAAAAGAATAATATGTTAGTGAAGAGTTATGGCAAATATTTAGGTGAGGAGAACAAAGCAGAAAGAAATTGTGTTAAACAAGAAATGGGAGGAAGAATATGTGAATAAAGTGGGATGGTATGGAAGAGGTGGAAAAAAAAAAGTAAAAGAAAAAAAATCTGGTTAAAAACAAAGCAACAAAAAATGTACGGTAATTTAAATTAATTCAATAAAATTATTAAATATTAAAGCATATGTGTTAATAAATAACAAACAAATAATCTGCAAGTTAAAAAGGAATTGTGTTCACACTCATTCACTAGCATATTCCCATTCTTCAGATTGGAAAATGCCTGAATTTTAATTATAATGAACATAAAGGAAAGGGACAAGAAATAAATTATGGATACAGGCAGGAGCAAACCCATCACAAAATTTGGAAAGACAAGATTATTTCATACATAAATTTGAAAACTTCAATTACGGTAGAGGAAATCTTAAACTGGAGTGTTAGGAACATGATATATACCCTCAATATTCCAAAAGTGTTGTAGTCTTTAATGAGAGCAAACATCATACATGAGCCCATTGTAGTAGTATTGTGAAGTAAGGTACTTCATTAATCTGGACCATTGAGTTTTGTATAAAACTAATTTAAACCTCAGCCTGAAAAGGAGATTCTTTAATGTGAGGTCTCCTGCTCTTTTAATTATTACCAAGTGATACCACAAGATGGTAATTCAGGAGTAGGAGTTTAGTTCTCAATTAATGGTGAAGAAAAAATAGAACTATTTTTACTTTACTTTTTAGTTTAAAGATACTTGTGTGATCATGGTTCTTAATAAGTTATCAGAGAGGGAGTATAACTTTGTCTATTGTAAACAGAGTTCTATCAGAGACAATACATATTTCCCTGTAAGCTATTCATAAGTTTCTTACGAGAAAACGTTTAGTAATAATGGGTGACCTAAAGGCAGTGTGGAAATTACCTCCAGGAAAATTTGAAAGATATAGTGAAGAACCAAACTAAATATGTTGCCTTCATATCTGAAATAAGAAATGTTACAGCAAATGGATAACTGTTAGGATGATGAAGGCATGCATTTTGAGCAACATTTTTAATTTATGGGTAAAGAACTTATTTGTGTTTCAGTGCATCAGTGAGCAGTCAGTGGTCAAAAAACTGCCACCTGTCATCTGGTAGCTTTTATCCCAACTATTCATCATTCACCCATGAAAGGGAGTCTAGGCGATGCATGAAAGTTCAACAATATGCTTTCCCCATTCAGCGATCACCATAACATAAAGCTTACCGAACACTATGATTTCATAATTAAGAGAGTTTGGAAAATCTTTTCTTTAATTATTATTTTAAAGCTTGGTAATTTAGGGTCTGCGCTACAAATTCACAAGTACAAAAGAGGTGTCTGCAACACATAATCTCAAATTAGGAATCCTTATCTGCAAATATAAAAATAAGCCACTAAAACAGATTAGTCTGAACTTTTAAAACTTGTTTGCAAGATAGCGGATCTAGTTGTAATGTTACCTGTACACATAGCAAATTGCTGTCGGGTGTTTTTATCTGACAAGCTGAAAATCACAGACTTCTTTCCGAAAGCTATCAATATCTATTGCACATTAAATATTACAGAGAAAGGTAGATTAAACCAGTATTGTATCCTTTTCCTGTACAGAGATAATATACAAAATCTGTGCATGTCTTAGAACTCATTCAACAAAAGAATATCTATTGAAATAAATATATAAGTTATTTTTAAAATGTTCTATTCACTCCTGGCCAGTTACATACCCTGTATAGCCAATATTTTATTGTTTGGGAGACCTTGTTTACATGACAGCAATTTGTTAACCCTGACAGTAACACCATACGCTTTTCTGACGTGTTGTGCAAATGAATGCCATCTATTCCTCTTAAGGAGGGGAGAGTTATCCCTTCCACCACCTCTATACCTTGTTCATTCCATCTGGTAACTTTAATGTAACTTTAAATAATAGGCTTTGAGTGACACGTCTTCGAAACATGTGGTGTAACTAAAACGATATTTATAGACGTGTTACTGTCAGGGTTAAGGTTACTATTAAGATTTAGAAACTGTATCACAATCTTTGGGATCCCCTCAATCTATAAGAAATACTACAGAAGTAGTTCTCACCTGGCTGTAGGATGATAAGTCGAGCAGCAGCTTGGATATTGCCAGCAGGATTGGAACCAACACACTGAAAAATCCCTGCATCCATACTCATGAGCCCAAGAATCTTGAGGTTGTAACCATTCACCACCTGCATGTACTCATTCTGCGAAATGAGATCACCGTTCTTCATCCAGTAGACTTTTGGTTCTGGTTTACCATATATCTCACACTCCAGTTCTAAATCTTCTTTTTCAAATGCATAGCGATCTGATGGCTGCTTCACAAAGCGAGGAGGAACTGAAACATTAATTAGTGAAGGTTCTGGATGAATCATCAACAGCAGGTAATGAGTAGAAGAGATACAAAGAACCAAAGTCTTAAACAACAAATTGTTTGAGAGCCCAAGTACGTAAACTTATGTGTGAAAAATCACAAAAAATAACAGTACACTGTTGATCAACAAGAAATGTCTTGCAATGCTCTGAACATAATTTCTGAAGTAAGGTTGTATCAAGCACTTAGTTATTGAAATTTGGTGGATAAACCAGCAGACTGGCCACTGAACATCTGCACCATCCAAGCTAAGAAAGTATATACAGAAGATGACTGTTGCCCAGTGCCTTCTTTATTTATTTCTGACCATTTCTCAAACGCACTGAAACAAGACTGACATTCTGGTGTTTTGTGCAGGTATCACATATACTGCGTAGGTCTACGACGGGTACCAAACGGGCGCTAGCACTGTAAGGAGTGTGCGGTCTGCCCAGCCAGATGGCCTGCAGATATTGGAATAGTCATGCAGTCCTCATGGCATTATCCTCAACTGTGCTGCTTGGCTTTAGTGACATATCACGGAGTTGCTGAGCTGGTCTTGCAAAGCTGAGTGAACCCTGTTGCAGCCATCAGTTAACAATTAAAATCCCATGATTAGACAGGAATCAAACCTGTGATGTGAAGATAAGACATAGGCATGCTACTCCTACACCACAGGAGTGGCTATTCTAGGCAGAGCTTTGACCTAAAGGGCAGCTGATGATAACAGATCGCATGACATTGCCACTATATAGCCATTACACACCACCAATGTACAGTAGGTCAATACCACGTGACAGCGAAACAAACAATACAAGACGACAAGCTCTCTGGCTACGAACAAGACTGTCCACTTGCACAAGAGAGCCATCCAAAACCCCTGAATGATTTGTGAAGGATCAATGCTGGTGTGCATTCCAAACATACTTGATAACATTAAGACTGGAGGAAAAGGTTAGCTGATCCAAGTGAGCAAATTTCTTAGTTTCCAAGTGACCATCCACTGCTGCCGCCCAAAACGGACAGATATTATACTTACGGAGTATAATTGAACCCCTGACATCTGTAGACACTCGGCCTGTTACAGAGCCACAATCAGGTAGGTTCATGAGGAGTGTATGAAATTCCAACATGATGCAACCACATCCATAGTGTTCCCCCAATCAATGTTTGGCTGAAATGCTCTTACTTGTCATCACTAGAGATGGGAATTATAAGCACGAATAGGTCAGAATGCAAACATATTTGAACAAGGCACAAGTGTAATCTAGCCCCTCTACAGTTATGCCGGTAAGTTGCATTCATTTTAGGGGTTCTGACAGTTCAGATCACTAATATTTATGTCTGCCTCCTTAGCGTAATGGTTTGTGTTATTAGCTGCCGTCCTCGGGGGTCTGGGTTCCATTCCTGGTACTGCCAGAAATTTAAGAATGGCAGGAGGGCTGGTTTGTGATTGAAATGGTTCATGCAGCTCACCTCCATTGGGGGTGTGCCTGAAAAGAGCTGCACCAATCAGGATGAGGACACAAGTTTAGCAAATCTCACTGCAGACTCATTGTGCGGGTATATGACACTTGCGCCTTTATTAAATACGCTTGCATTCAAACTTATTCGTGCCTATAATTCCCATCTCTAATCATCACCACATGTTAACATTTTGTCAATGAGACATGCTTTCAGACAAACAGTCCTAACTGATGCAAGCATGTATATAAATGTACAGAAAAACCTCTAATATTCATCCTATCAAGTACAGCCACAGTATTCTGACAGATTTATTAGGTAGTAAGGACCAATTAATGATCTTGTGCCACTAAACTCAGGGATGACCCTTTCCAAAAGATCAACTGAAGTCTCCATCTCATCAGAACTCCTGTCAGGAATACGCTAAATGGTCCTTTTGTGCTTGTACTGACTATGGAGACACCCATTTCAAACAAAACACTATACTGTTACATCTGCAACTGTAGTGTACACAAGAGTACAACATTCCATGTAAATAAATAAGGCCTTTGAAATACGCATTTCTAAGATCTAGCAACTGAACAATTTAATTTGAACATGCACATTCCCTCCTGTAGTCTTAGGTTCAATGATAGATTTATTTTGAATATACTCATGATAGTGATGGAAAATAATGAAAATTACAAGAAAATGTGTTTTAAAGATTTCTCTGATAACCTATGGTAAACTTACAAATGAAATGCTTAATTTCTAGATGACTAAAACAGTTGGCCATGCGGTTAGGGGCGCGCGGCTGTGAGCTTGCATCCGAGAGATAGCGGGTTTGAATCCCACTGTCGGCAGCCCTGAAGATGGTTTTCTGTGGTTTCCTATTTTCACACCAGGCAAATGCTGGTGCTGTACCTTAATTAAGGCCATGGCCGCTTCCTTCCAATTCCCAGGCCTTTCCTATCCCATCGTCACTATAAGACCTATCTGTGTCGGTGCGACGTAAAGCAAAAAAAAAAAAAAAAAAAGACCTTCTCAGTAATATTTTCAGAGAAGGTTCTCCAATACCAAATCAATAATCAATCATTCAGAAAACAACTGATTTTCTTCCCAGTTCAACTGATGTAATGGTATTTAAAAACAGCTTACATTTGTTAGCTCAGCAGGAAGTAATGACTACACAGTACTACAAATAGAGCTGTATTCAGAAAAATTATACAGGAAAATAAAAAATGTAATAGATTGTTTTATTGAAAGAAGAAGATGACGAAGTTTGTTCCGTGTTAAGCTTCAATTGTTACAGGGTGGTGGATTTTTGTCCTGTTCCTTGACAAGTTGGAGACCGATGATAGAGATGTTGCATTTAAAACTCTTCAAATGGTAGCAGCCTTGGCTTAAATTATACTATTCCTTACGTGTTGTGCAAACTAAATGTTCAGTTTATATATATATATGTACCTTGTACTTCTAACGTTGCCGTGGCATCAACCGAATCCTCCCTGTTGTCGGCTCGACACTGGTAAGTGCCCTGGTCCTTCTCTTGGACATTGATGATCTGGAGACTGCCAGTTCCAACCTTCATAAAACGACTGTCCAAGTCCCTGGGAATAGAAAGACAGATCAAATCACAGATATTGTACACTGACAGACAACTGAATTTAGGGAGAGTTTAAGAAAAGAGGTAAGAGATGAAAATGAAGCTATGAGCATCAAATAAGTACTGTATGCGACTGTTAATCTTGTGATCATAAGCTACAGGACTTCTAGTTTCACCATAGATATATGACTTTCTTTTTAATATCCTGCATTCATTGGCAGGGTTTCAAACAGTGGTCATCTTGAGAAGCCAGTAACAATGTCAACCAGCTATCACAAACCCGGAGTCCAAAATACATATTATAACAAAGAGTCACATGTCAAATGAAGAAAGGACCCATTGGTCTCTATTTTGATGTGGATACTGTTACAATTTTGTTCTGAATTTGAAAGGCAACTTTAACATTGATGGTCACTAGCAAAATAACATGGGTAAACAAGAAAATATCAAAAATTTTAAAAAATTAAGAGGTTTCTGTACACAGAATATTAAAATTGTATTAATGATACATGACAAAGAAAGTACCATATTCAGATATTTGAGCCTTCCAGCTGCAGCTAATTTTGTTAAAGTTCAACTTAATATTCTTATTTGATTAACCAAAACAATTAGTTATTTGCATAATACCACCAAGGGTAAAATTATGAGTAATATAAAGGGATGTTTAATCTAAAATTGTGAAAGGAAATGCATTCGTAGAAGAATATTCAGTAGTTCCTGCAATAGAAGAATTCTGTTCTGGTTTCCTGGTCTTCAGGAAGTCTATATTCACTTTACATCATAGACTTGATCTCATGTGTAATTTTCTGTTGACAAACTGGAGTGAGGTTAACTGTCAGAGACTTAACAAGTGTGGGACAATGCATTTTAAAAATTATTTACACCAGTAAACCTGATAGTCAAATTTGAGAATTACTAAACTGCTTTTATGACTGCCATGTAAGCACAGACTTATGTACAAATGTGTGTACACCCTTTTCAGTCTCAAGAATTATTCATGAGATAGACACATTATGGGGAAGATATCTTTTAATTTAATGACTGATTTCCTTTGTAATGACCTGGTATTCCATATCTGTTATTAACACATCCCCAGAAATCCCTAGGCCTCTACAGCCCTTGAAGGGCCTTGGCCTACCAAGCAACCGCTGCTCAGCCCGAAGGCCTGCAGATTACGAGCTGTCGTGTGGTCAGCACGACAAAATCTCTCGGCCGGTATTTTAACTTTCTAGATTGGGGCCGCTATCTCACCATCAGATAGCTCCTCAATTCTAATCATGTAGGCTGAGTGGACCTCAAACCAGCCCTCAGGTCCAGTTAAAAATCCCAGACATGGCCGGGGTTCGAACCCGGGGCCTCTGGTTAAGAGGCAGGCATGCTACCCCTACACCACGGGGCCGGCTTCGTACATAATGTCTAAAAAACAAAAAACAAAAACCCTGGAGTTACAGCTTTGATAAGCCTTGACCTACCAAACAACCGCTGCTTAGCCTTAAGGCCTGCAGATTATGAAGGGATGCATGGTCTGCACTATGAACCCTTTTGGCCATTATTCTTGGCTTTCTAGACCAGAGTTGCTGTCTCACCAGCAGATGGCTCCTCAATTGTTCTGACGTAGGGTGAGTAGACCTTGAACCAGCCTTCAGATCCTAGTAAAATTCCCTGACATGGCCAGGAATAAACCTCAGGGCCTCCCTGTTGGAGGTAAACTCACCACCTTGAAACTGTGGAGCCAGCTATAATATCTGTTTGGATTAATTCAAAATAATCATTAATAAGTATAGATTGTAGGTAGCATTTATATATTATAACTTATCACATACCTAGTGATGTTCAGTTGCCTTATTAAGATACAATGGACAAGGATATGAAGCACTGAGTAAGGGTAATCAAATTTTCTAACAGCCTTCAAGTGGTGGATTTAACAAGTAAAAGGGAGCAGGATTGTGTAGACTTCCTGTGTTCACCATGAGAACTGGAAGTACCAGGCGAGTTGGCTGTGCGGTCAAGGGAGCGCGGCTGTGAGGTTGCATCCAGGAGATAGTGGGTTTGAATCCCACCGTTGACAGCCCTGAAGATGGTTTTCTGTGGTTTCCCATTTTCATACCAGCCAAATGCCGGGGCTGTACCTTTATTAAGGCCACGGCAGCTTCCTTCCAACTCCTAGGCCTTTCCTATCCCATCGTCACCATAAGACCTATCTGTGTCGGTGCAACGTAAAGCCACTAGCAAAAAAAGAACTGGAAGTGTTATGTTCTGGAGGCAACGCCATGCATTTGCTTCCGGAAGTCATGCGTAATGTGTATATTTATACGTCACAGTAGTCGTGGATTTTTTTTATTTTTATTTGCTAGTTGCTTTACGTCGCACCGACACAGATAGGTCTTATGGTGACAATGGGACAGGGAAGGCCTAGGAGTTGGAAGGAAGCGGCCATGGCCTTAATTAGGGTACAGCCCCAGCATTTGCCTGGTGTGAAAATGGGAAACCACGGAAAACCATCCTCAGGGCTGCCGACAGTGGGGTTCGAACCTACTGTCTCCCGAATACTGGATACTGGCCGCACTCAAGTGACTGCAGCTAGATAAATATTTTAGGTAAGATGACTGAAATTAGCGACTGTGATTCTAGTAATAATATTTGTTCTGTCACTAGGTGGTATTCTACATACAAAACTGTCCTCCTGGATCATACAGTGCAGAATTTCCTTGTCACTCTATAACAAGTGATGCAAGTACACAGACAGACTTAAACTGTTTAAATTGTATGATAAGTTCCAACGTACTGTTTTATACTTTGAAAAGAAACTGTGATGCAGGCAAATCTGCAGTTATCCTAAGTGAACAGACAAAATATGACAGACTGTTGTTTAAATCGTGAGTGTGGTGGTCAAGTAAAGTTGACAGATTATAATTCGTTTGATCAGCGCGAAGTGATAAAAAATAATGAAGAAAAACTCCTTTGCATAGTGGGTGTAAAACTAAATGTGTTTAATAATTTGTTATCAATGATACTGTGATTTAATTTCAGGTGTACATCAAGCAAAGAAAATAAGTTTCTTCTCTTTTTGATAAAAATGAAACTAGAAATCAGTTATGATTGTATTGCACAGATTCATCACAGAACAACTGGTTCACCGAGTGAGTTGGCCATGCAGGAAGGGTCACGCAGGTGTAAGCTTTCACTCAGGAGGTAGTGGATTCAAACCCCACTGTCTGCAGCCTTGAAGATGGTTTTATGCGGTTTTCCATTTTCACACCAGGCAAATGCTGGAGCTGTACCTTAATTTACGCCATAGCAGCCTACTTCCCACTCCTAGTCCTTTCCTATGCTATTGTCGCCATAAGAACTATCTGGTCGATGCGATGTAAAAGAAATTGTAAATAAATAAATAACTGGTTCCACTAGTTTCAAATTTATTCTATACCATTTGTATGAAAAATCTGCAGAGTGGATATTTTGGCCTGAAAGGTTTACTATCAAGATAACAAAAACAATTCATTTTAAAAATTGTTCTTGTATCATAGACTTGAGGTTAACTGTGAGAGACTTTCAAGTGTGAGACAATGCATTTTAATATTTGCTCACTACAAAAATACTTTCACTAAAAATTACTTGCACCATTAGGGTTTAAATGTTTAATTTTAAAATGTTATAGTGGAAGAGCTTCTGACAGCTATATGACTGTTGGGCGTGGTATACTTCATTATACTCAAGTAGGTGATTTTATGATGTGTGATGAAGGTTTCTCTCAAGTTAAAACCAGTAATAATAAAAAAAAATGTTCTGATGGTGATACCATCATTCAACCCTAAGTTTTCTTCAGAAGAAGCTGAAATACTTACGACTTAAAATCTGTTTGTATTCATGTAGAAAGAACCACTCAGAGAATTAAATTTGTACAAATTTCAGCAACAAAATTACTAATGATTTATTAGCACTAATAAATAACATAGCTCATATTGCTGGAGTTTCAGCTAACTTTGGTGTGCCAATTATTAAATCACATAAGTAAATCATATACTGCAGTAACTGTAGTCTTTTATAAATTTTATTATCATAAAATGGAAATACATCAATATCTATGTTAAGGACACAGTTGTCTTGTCAAGCTAACTGTTGTTCTGACTGCTGGTAAATCAGAGGAAGATTATCATTCTCATCACCATCTTGAACAGTTTCCAACCACAGGCTGGGTCTGCTTCAGAGGAAGATAATGTATGAAATATCACCATTTTAGTGTAGGAATAATATGAGAAAGAAGTCTTACACTGACTTTTACAGATTCCTTAGGAGAGTACATTAATATGTCACATGTCCTGACATTTAACACACATCTGCGTGAAATAAATGTGACTTGCTCTAATTCTTAGTGGTGGAAGGGCATCCGGCTATAAAACAGAATCCACATGCGTGATACAGTTCGCACCTGCAATCCCACACGTTGTGGGAGAAGTGGAAGAAGAAATTAATTAATTAATTAATTAATTAATTAATTAATTAATTAATTAATTTATTTATTTATTTATTTATTTATTTATTTATTTATTTATTTATTTATTTATTTATTTATTTATTTATTTATTTATTTATTTATTTATTTATTTAAGTTGCCTCTACAAGCACAGTATAACAATACATTTACAATGTCATGATAGGCCAGCTTTACATTCACATTCACCTTTTATGACATCTCAATATAACATTCATAAAAAAATTATGGTTTTTTAACAACTGTATATATTCTGTTGATTAAACAAGATGTAACATCTTTGTATAAAATTAGAAATTAAATAAGAAATCTTCCTTTGATTTTAACAATAAGGTTGCTGATTGACACTAGTTTCCCATAAACACTTGCCGGATATTTCTTCTCCTAATTTTTCTACTAATGCTAATTTTCATATCATACTTACTGCACCTATTTTCAAGTTCCAAGATAATACACTGCAGGCTTTCAGCACAGTCTGTCACTAAGACCAAGTCATCAGCATATGCTAAACTGCTTATTACATTTCAATCTAACTGAATCTCTCCCATACCGTTCAGTAGATGATCCCTGTAAACTATGAACAACAAAGGTGAAAGATTACAGCCATGCCCACCCCTGTTAGGACCATGAGCCACAAATTCATTCTACCATCAATTTTCACTGCCATACAATTGTCAAAATAAATGGCTTTGATTGCTTTTAATAATCTAACCTTAATCCCATAGTCCCTCAGAACAGCAAACAACTTCTCCCTCAGTACTCTGGTACACACCTTCTCTACATCTATGAAACATAAGCATAACTGTCAATTCCTCTCGTAGCATTTTTCAATTACTTGGTGCATACTGAAAATCTGATCCTAACGCCCCCTCTGTGGTCTGAAACCACACGAAGTATAGTAGAGAAAGATCATTCTGTTGCGGGTGGAGAAAACAAGAGCTGCCATAGGGGTTCTGACAAAAAAAAAAAAAAAAAAATGAAAGACTGAAGCCTGGCAATGGTAGACTCCAAGATATCACATTCATATGAAGGCCAAGGTGCAGAAGTGTACCTAGCAGATAAACAGACACATCATCTACACTCTTGCAGGAAGTGACGAGAGAAGCTTGTTAGGCTGTTAATGTAACAGAGGAAAAATTTGTGCTTTAATATGTGAGGTAATAATACAATGTATACTGTACTGAGCTTCATTCTAATGTTTATATGACAGGCATCATCAGAAGCGCACTCCATAATGCTACATGTACTCACGCCAGATCTATGCTGATACCATCCTTAAGCCAGGTGATCCACGGGTTGGGAAATCCGTTGGCAGCACAGTCCAGTGTGACATTATTTCCTTCCGTAACAACAGCAGAACGAGGAGTTGTGATGAACTTAGGAGCAGTTATCCTTGCACTTAGCTCTGTAACAGACATTTGGACTGTCAATAGCAAACCATTAACCCCCAGTATAAGGCATGCTCTTGAGCTATACAACAACTTATAGATATAAACTCAACACAAATTTTATGTTCTGTCTTTATTAGACCTTACAATTGTCCATACAAGCATGAACAAGGTATTTCTTATTTTTTAAACAGTAGCTTCATGTATTTGAAGTGTATCTAGTAAATAAACAGGCACATCATCTGGACTCTTGCAAAAGATGAGAGAAGCTTGTTGAGATGTTGATGTAACAAAGAGGAAAAATGTGCGCTCCAGTATGTGAGGTACGTAGGCCTTCCAGAAATTAAGAACCCTATTTCTTTTCTAGTAAAGTGAATGCATTTAGCCGGGAAACTTAATTTCTGGATGGCCCTCGTAATAATACAATATATACAAAGTATACTGTACAGTACAGTATTCGACCTTGGGGAATTTTAAAACCATGCTTCTTTTCCATCTGAACTAACCAAGTAGTGCAGTTGGTTAAGTATTTGCATTCAACATCCAAGGTTATGAGTCTGAATGCTGCTACAGTCAGATGGCATTTAAGACTACTCCAAATGCTAGAGATTGAATTAAAGAATACCTCTTCAGAGCAAATATCTGGCATTTCAAAGTCTGAGATCAAATACAGATGAAGAAACTTTATAATAATAGCAGCAGTCAATGGCGTAGATGTAAATGGAGGGGAGGGGGATGTTGGAACAGAACCCCCTGATATTTTTAATCTTAAGGCCTATCACCATAAATATAGAAAATGTGTGTGTGTGCGTGCGTGCGTGTGTGCGCGTGTGTGTGTGTGTGTGTTTATGATCTTTTAGATGAGTTGGAACAAGAAATGCTGAGATCTGGAGAAAAATGGTGGATGAGTTGCTTATTTGTTGGAGTAAATGTGATTGGACCTACAATGACCTACATCTATGACATTGTCAAATCAAGCCCACGTCTATTTCTGGTTAATTCTGAGCAAGTTTCGACTGTATAAAAAAGATGAATTAGGCCTATACATTAACAGCATAATTTACTATAAGAATTTTAAGATATAATGCTATTCTTGTATGATTTTAATGTGGAGGAAGCCATAGATTGACAGTGAAATTACTTCCGATATTGGTTCTAGTTAGTACTCTTTCTCTCTATTTGTTGAACAGTATACTTCGCAACCTCATGCGGTTGGGAGCATCTTATTGTGTGTCGACTACTGTTGATCTCGTACAAGTCGGGAGCTTCTCACTGTGAAGGTGCATAGTCTTGTATTGTTGGTTACCTTGTGGGCCGAGGTGAACAACAGTTGTACTGTCTGAAACATTCAATGGATTCTCGTCGTATATGTCTATGTCATTGAGAAAATCATTAAAAGTGGAAATAATACTGCCGTTTATGTGTGTTTGTGTACGCTTACCAGTGAAGCTACCGATATTTAGTGACCAAAAGGCGAGTGTTGTCAAGTATAAATAAGTGCGAATTTTGTTTAAATGTGTGCAGTGATATTATTATTGTTATACCAGTTACAGGTGCATTGATATGAGCCAAAGCGTATCAATTTCAAGCTCACACCAGCGGAATAATGATGGGTAACTAAATTCCCAGTGGATTTTGGAGGTTATGATGAGTGTCTGCACTTGACCAACATATATTGACAGGAAGCGGCGAAGACGACGAAAGGTATAGGTATTATTATTATTATTATTATTATTATTATTATTATTATTATTATTATTATTATTATTATTATTATTATTATTATTATTATTATTATATTTGTGCTGTGCTGTACTATACTATAGTATTTCCAAGGTAACATTCAAGTAGAATTTACTTAGGAATATTTTTAAGATGAAACAAAATTGAGGGAGTAGTTTTCTTAGATAGGATCTTAAAAGTTATTGAGGAGAGTTAATGTATCTCCTCGTGATAGAAGAGTTTACGTTCAGACTAATGGGGGTGAGTTAGATCTTCTAAGTAATTTATAAGCACAGTGATGTTGAATAATGATCTGATATTTTTGTCTTCGTAAGTACCATATCATATGCATATTGGTGCAACATTTGCTAGTGATCTTACGAAAGGCTTAAGAAAGCACTTTAGGTACAATTTTTCTTCATAATATTTACATTCCGTAATGTTTGATGGAAAGTTTCAGACATGATTTTATGTGTTTAAAGTGATCTGAGGGACGCCGATCTTCTACTGAATGATGTTCAGGTGTGGCTTTATTTGACGTGAAAACGGGATGATTACGTGTAGAGTTACAGTCTTCGATATAATGAAATGCTTATATGGAAATCGTGACGATAATATGAGTTGAATGACTCCGAAATATTAATAAAGCATGAGAAGGTACGACGAGTAATGAATTTATAACTCTTCGGTAAGGAAAGCTCAAGTAGAGAGATGGATTAATGGGATAATGACTTCGAATTATAGAAGAGCATGATAGGGTCTTCGAAATATGAGTGACAGTTGAACAGAGTTAGAGGAACGAGTAATAGGACTGATCTTCAATAATACTGCCAAAGTTGGAAATCTGCGGATATTGAACTGTACTGTACGCGAACTGTATTCCACGTTGTTTAAATGGGTATAATTTGGTCATCGTTATCTAATCACGTGTGTATTACTTACACTATACTGAGTTGAGACGGATATAATGGATTAATAAGAGTATTATATTAGTAGAAACCTTTATTGTTGAGATCTACAGGAACGGCATATCGGCGTTGCGGCTAGAAAAACCGCTATGAGATATATTTCAGCTTAGAACTTTGACAAGAAAGATTCTATCATCTAAAGTTCTGTATTGCATGAACTACTGTAAATCAACGAATTTTTCGCTCTGTGTTTCATGTGGTTTACCCGGAGGCCCCGGGTTCGATTTCCGGCCAGGTCAGAGATTGTTATCTGGACCTGAGGGCTCGTTCGAGGTCTACTCAGCCTACGTGATTAGAATTGAGGAGCTATCTGACGGTGAGATAGCGGCCCCGGTCTAGAAAGAGAAGAATAACGACCGCGAGGATTCGTCGTGCTGACCACACGACATCTCGTAATCTGCAGGCCTTCGGGCTGAGCAGCGGTCGCTTGGTAGGCCAAGACCCTTCAAGGGCTGTAGTGCCATGGGGGGGGGGTACATGTGGTGCGGGTCAGTATTTTCCCCATAGTATGAACTACTGTATATCAATGAAATTTTCGTTCTAAGTCAGTATTTTCCCCGTTGCATGAACTACTGTATATCAACGAAATTTCGTTCTAAATGATACATGTGGTGCAGGTCAGTATTTTCCGCATTGCACCAACTAGTGTATATCAACGAAATATTCGTTCTAAGTGATACATGTGCTGCGGGTCAGTATTTTACCCATTGCATGAACTAGTGTACTGTATATCAACGACGTTTCTGTTCCGTGTTACATGTGCTGTGGGTCGGTATTTTACCCATTGTATGAACCACTATATATCAACGAAATTTTCGCTCTGTGTTACATGTGTTGCGGGTCATTATTTCCCCATTGCATCAACTACTGTATATCAATGAAAATTTCGTTCTAAATGATACACGTGGTGCGGGTCAGTATTTTCCCCACTGAATGAACTACTGTATATCACAGAAATTTTCGCTGTTAAATGTGCTGCGGGTCAGTATTTTCCCCATTGCATCAACTACAGCATATCTACGAAATTTCGTTCTAAGTGATACAAGTGCTGTGGGTCAGTATTTTCCCCGTTGCATGAACTACTGTATACAAACGAAATTTTCGCTCTGTGTTACATGTGCTGCGGGTCAGTATTTTCCCCATTGAATGAATTACTGTATATCAACGAAATTTTCGCTGTGTTACATGTGCTGCGGGTCAGTATTTTCCCCATTGAATGAATTACTGTATATCAACGAAATTTTCGCTCTGTGTTACATGTGCTGCGGATCAGTATTTTCCCCATTGAATGAACTACTGTATATCAACGAAATTTTCGCTCTGTGTTGCATGTGCTGCGGGTCAGTATTTTTACCGACGACATTGTCACATACCAGTATTTCGAGGCGCAACGATGATATGATTTTTGCGGGATACCGCTAGCGCTTATCATATTGGTATGGAATCACGAGATGTGTAAGCAGTCATCTAAGGAAGGTCCGCGAACATGATTGAGTTACTTTAGCCAGATCCATTAAAATTTGACCCGTATATTAATTACTCCGAGTTGAGATTCATGCTTTTAATATGTGTTATGATCATCTGACTGATTATGAAAGAAAGCATGCTTATCCCGCGATCCTTGCTACCTCAAGGATGTATTGTAAAAAGTGTCTTCTTGTCTTCTTTATTTCAGGTCAACGGCAGTTACATTGTGTCTGTATTTATGTGGATTGTGCTAGACTTGTGCTTGGTTGTATATTTTTATTCATAAAGAGAGGGGCCATTTATTTCGTTCCTGTGTATTTTTGTTGTTTACAGGGAGTACGACATTGTGTATGTCCATTTGTTAATAAGAATATCTCTACCCATGTTTAGCTAACCTTTTATTCACGTAACATTATAAAGTTTGTTTTATTAATCTCATATTAAGAGGAACTGAAGCAAAAGACAAAGGAAAGTATAACTATCATTTATGAAACTCCGTGCAGGGCATGAATACAAATTTAACTCTCAGCTTTTTCAAAGAAATTAATTATATGTGAATAATGACGTAACCAAACTTATGACTTTTCTTGGAAGTAATTTACGATTTGTTTCGGTAATATTCAGGTCGGATATTATGTCTTTGAGGAATTGCGGGAGTGAAATTTATTAGTTCGTATTTTCGTCATTCACAGACGCAACTGTTGATGTTAACAAAGAACTTCCAGTCGAGTATTGTAGTAACCAGTCCAAAATCTTCACTAATTGATGAAAGGAATCTCTTACTATTGTTGTGAATGTTATGTCATGTGTCCACTTATTTTATGATTGTTTTTATTTATCATTAATTTCCATCCGACTTAGATGAGTAAACAATGAAAAAAAATGTTGAATCCTTCCAAGTACGCCAACCAATGTGTTATCATTTGAGTAGATGTCAGTGCCCTATCTTACCTCTAATAAATAACCTAAATATGCCATATCGATTTATTTAGCTAGCCATGCGGTGACGTAAAGAAGTAACGCACAACCGGTCACACAATCGAAGCCTGTACGCCAGAGATGGGACTCTTGCACTCTGTCCGTGGAGTTTTGGTCGGAACTTAGTCATACTGGCAAACGGGTACAGTATGTATGTCTGATCAAGTAGTAGGTCTACCATATCTGATCTAAGGATGACTTGTCATTAAGAAATTAATATGTTCTACAGTGTTTCAAAATGTTACTCTTTTATGTCATGAGAACTTAAATGTCTTAGTTGCTGATAGGTACGTATACTGCTTCCTTGTAAGGTACAATTTCAATTATGTTCAAGACTTAAGACAATAATTTAAGAATAAATAATAATGTTACTTGTTTTACGTCCAACTGACTACTTCTACGGCTTTCGAAGACGCCGAGGTACCAGAAGTTTGTCCCGCAGGAGTCCTTTAACGTGACACTAAATTTACACGCAAGAGGCATGGGATCGAACCCGCCAACTTGAGCTCCGGAGGCCAGCGCTCTACCACCTGAACTACTCAGCTCGGTGACAATAATTTCAGAAGATAACCTCAAACTGAGAAAGTTACATTAATCGCTGACGGAAGGAATTGTCGTACAAATATCTTACCTTCATCCAAGTCGACTGTGAGCGAGGCACGGTTGCTCAGCCTATGTTGGTCTAAACTCGAGGCATTGCAGCGGTATGATCCTCGATCAGACATCTGGACCTCGTCGATTTCCAGGGATCCTGTAGATATTATTATTACATTATTACACTTCAACTTCTTCAACTTACTGGAACAGTACTAAAGTAAACAACAAGTGCTAGTTGTCCCTGAAGTTCATTACTCTTTATGAATACTATATGTGTGTTAGTGTGGGTTATGAATCACAAATGACATTTTCCAACCATTCATCACACGTTTATAGTTGGTAGAGGAAGAAAAGCAATAGAGGCATAGGAAATATGGTGCTACAGGACAATTTGAAAGCAGATATGGTTAGATCAAATCACAAATGAAGAAATATTCAATCAAATTGGTTTGAGAGGAATGAATTGACAAAAGTTGATCAGAAGAGAAAGATATTGAGACAAGACTAGTTCAGTTGGTATTAGAAAGAAATGTAGCAGGTGAGAATGACACGGGAAAACCTAGATATGAATAAGATATACAGACAAGCCTCTCTGTCAGACTGGTACAGTTTTAGGACCTGCGCAATGTGACGACAGAAGAATGAATGCACTGAGTCACACTGCGCATATCCTAGGAACATAGTGTGGGAGGGAGGCACCACCAACTAGCCTTCTCACAGTTATAGACGTACGAGCAACCAGAAACTTGTGTCCTTTTGCAGACCATATCCTGGTCATTGCAATTAAAACACAAACATTCCATAAACTACCGACACTAATGCTGTCCTAGATTAGAATTATCACGAAATAGCACTAAAGGCCTTAATTTGGTCGAAGGCCTAAAATGTAGCATGGTACTCGCCCGGTACTGCTGAGAATTGTGACTACATGTCGTTTCGTTTGACAATAGATACCGCAGAGTAGCCGGAAAGTGGATATTCTTAGTAGGTCAACACGTCCTAATACCCTGGAACATGTCCGAAGTGGTCAGGTGAATGTGGCACTCCTCAGTTCAGGCTCAAAATGAAGAGCAGTACAAAGCAAGCAACTCCAAGAGGACACATTGCAAGCATACGAGTACATGGACATCAACAGAGAAATAGAAAGGGAAAAACAAGTATCAGACTAAGGCATACAATGGAATGATATGGACATGACAAGGAAAACTTAACAGGACAATGGCAGGTCAGCATCAGAACAGTATGCAACAAAAAAGGAGACAAGGAAAAACATGAAATCAAGACACAAGAACAATCTCCACATCTTCATACACTGCCGTTTTTATCAATCTGAGTTCTTCAACCATTTCTTCTCAGCCCCAATGACCTCGATTTTGCTTTCCAGCTTCATCAAGAGGGCGAGTACCAACACGTATTGAGAGGCTATCTAGACAGCTGTCTGATGCGAGAAGGGTAAGATAAAAAGAAAACTGGATAAAGAAACGAAGAGAGAAACCTTTCAATACATAACTTGATTTGTCACGTGTTTGTTCCTTTCCATCGTTGGGTTCCTTTCCAACTTTAGTATTTGTATTATGTTCCTAGTTTTTCAACACTTGCATCCACCTTTATCTATTTGTCTCTTCCCTTTCCTGCTCCTTATCCTGCTTTCTTCTTATTCACATTTTCCACATCAATACTGAAGATCCATCAAGATGGCATCTTAACCAAAGTGTTTCATGAATGCTAAAGCCTGCCATCCTGACGAAGTTGGGGAAGAGAAATGAGTTCATCAGGGGATCAGAAGAAACGGATATAGAAATGATATCGATGAAGAGTGGGTCATCAAAATGAAGACGACAGAGTATGATGATGTGGAGTTTGTTCTCGTCTCCTTCCCTATAACACAGTCTTTTGATGCTGATCTATCATTATTTTTATCCTATTATAATTTAACCCATAACGTAACCTCGAGTGGAAGATCTGGACAGTACTATTCACAAAATTGTACCCAAATTGTAGCGATTAATGCACGCTATGTCATTCTGCAATACATTCCAATAAATATTGTATTGCATTTCTTCTCTAGTTTCTAGGTGTATTCTAAAGATCTAAAACGCAGCCTCAAATTAACAGTAGTGCTGCACATGTTCGTAAAGTGACAAAAATAACACAAACTCTTTTGTTTGCGTAGTCATGAGCCCATTGGTTGGATTCTCATCAAGCACCACTCTATAATTGAGTGGTAATAAGGAAACCATAAAAGCCAGGGTAGTGAAATTTACGAGGCACGGGAGGCAAGGTTATCAGAAAGTGTCTATAGTCCTGTTTTAATGCAAGTATTGCTCATTCAACAATGCATATGTTCCATATCGAGCAAACAGGACATAACTGCGAAAAAGGATTGTCACAAGCTCAATAAAATCTAGTATACCAGGTGAGTCTTGGAATCGGAGAAATGCGGTATTTTTATGTAACCGTATGATAGTTTAATGCATTGTGTAAATACCTGTCGCATACACTTCATTTGAAAACGTCTTGCTCTGGTGACGCAGTAAGTGCTACAAAGGTGACTGCAGCTTGGTATACGCCAAAGGAGAATCAGCCATCACAAGAATGACGTTCGTTGGGATGCCTAAGACCAGAAAATGTCAGGAGAAGCGACCATCACACCACTAACGTTCGTTGGAATGCCTAAAAACAGAAAACGTCAGGCGCGGCGGACTCACTCAAAAATGTCAACGGGTTCTCGTCGATATTATGATCCCGATTTTAAGTTAATGGTTATTAAACACGCGGAAATGACGAATAATTGTGCAGCCGCAAGAAAATACGGCATAGGCCTAACTAAAGCCAATATTCGGCGTTGGCGTGTAGGCAAAACTTAAAAATGCGTACTGTAAAAAAATGCTTTCAGTCACCCGCAACAAGGACGCTTTAAAGAAGTCAAAGATGAAATTGTGAAGTATGTGCGCGAAAAACGCAAGAGCGGGATGGCCATACCACTGCACAATACTCGTCCGTTGACCTTCAACGTTCCCGTCTTTATTAGGCCTATACATCTCCAGCCGCTGAAGTCGGCCGAACCCGGCAAGCGAGACGTGCGTGTAGCAGCGGCCGGTTGTACCCGACGCTGAGTATAGACAGCAGGAATATTTTCCTGATTGATTGTTGTATTGTACAGACACGTGGAACAGGTATTGCCGGCAAGTTTTCAACAGGTTCTCTTTGATATTATGATATCAATTTTAAGTCAATGGTTATTAAACCAGCGGAAATAAAGAATAATTGTGCAGCCGCAAGAAAAAAATACGGCGCTGGCGTGAAGACAAAGATAATTTTAAAATGCGTACTGTACAAGAAAGGCATTCGTGTGATTTTACAAATAACTTTTTAAGCCTGATTTAACTTTTTTGAAGGAAAAAGTGGTGATCGTCTCGAAGGAAAAAGTGGTGATCGTCTTGCATTCAGGATCGTCTTGGATTAGGAGAAATACGGTACATGCCACTTTTAAGCTTTCCATTGGATATGAAATTAACGCTAAAAACGATGGCATACTGATAGAAAACGTGTGTGAGTTTGTGAAGCGGGAGGTAGTTTTATACAAAGTACGCTTCCTGCTAAGCTCGAGGTAACATTGTGGTGTAATGGACTAAGTACGAAGAAGAAATCACGTCTATATTTGGGTGGTGGGTCCGAAACTCACTGTAACTAAATAATTTTATTCGTATCATGAGCTTCAAGTATTAAACACTAGCAGGCCAGCTGCCTGGTGCTGACACGGAGGTCACCTTTCACAGTGTAAATGACATATTCCTCCAAGGCCGGTGTACGTACTTGGAACACCACCCGTCACTGTCACCCGTACCTTGATTGTTACTCTTTCGCGTAAGCGAAACACTGTTGCAATCACTGCGAACATTTTATAATGCGGTTCCTTTCGACGGGGATCCTTTTTCTGATACTGCTCTGCAGCCTCCTGCCCACAACCACTTGCCTGACTGCATGTAAAGAACATGTCGGCCTGCTTTCGAGAGGAATACCAAGTCATCATACCACAACACTGCACTGCACTGCACTACACTACATTACACACGCCCACTCCAGGTTGAGTCGGCAACTGTAGTGAAGAGGACACCTAATGTTACCGATAAGCGAGCGTGCTGCCATCATCGGGAACAGTGTTGCCCTCTAGCGAAGAAATCAGACACATCTGGAAGTACTGTATGCCCATTAGATCTTTTGTGTTTCTTATACTCTCAGGGATCGTCTCATGCAATTTGTTTCCATTGCTCAAAATCACCCTCAGTCAGTCCATGTGAAAAGTGGTGTGAAGGCGTATTGCTCATAGGATCGGTTGGTGCATAGGCGTACACTTCAGTGAGATTGGCTTGAGGAAAGCAACAGGAAATTAACTCACTTTTCCTACCCCCAGCATGCCTCTTCAGTAATGTGTAGACAGTCTGCGACGGCTAATAAGGGAGCTGATGAGGATCCAATCAACTTTCGGTCTGAGGACATACATACATACATACATACATACATACATACATACATACATACATACATACATACATACATACATACATACATACATACATACATACATATTATCCGCACACTTTATCATGGTGCATTTGTGTACGGGGGTGAGGAGTAAGGAGGGAGCTGTCCCGGTATCGATAGTGCTGCCTGGTACTGCCAACTGAATGAAAATGAAATCTGAATTGAATCGAGAATATGATCGATATGAAATTTCTAAACCGTTATCATCTTAAGCCAACAACTATGTCACATACACATTATATAACATTATAAAACATTTCTCGATGCGAATCTTGTTCCTAGCATGAATTCTATACTTTGGCTTTGTTATGTAAACAACAACAGTACTAGTACGTAAAGTGTACGCCAGATGTCGTACAACGATGCTTAAGCGATTCATAGTTTGTGTTTCAAAGGTTGCCAGTACGAATCTCGAAGATCGAGGTCGACCGATTCAGCACTAGGGTGTAAATGCACCAAGATAAAGTGTGCGGATAATACGGACAGACAGTCAGACAGACAGAATGAAACTGAGAAGTGGAACAGGAGATATCGAATAAACAACCTGTCCCATTTCCACTTTGTCCTGGACATATTTAACATGGAGGCACAGAGATTTATTCGGGGAATACAACGGTGAACGTTTGACTCTCTCTGAGCCACGGAGAGGTCATTAATAGACGCTCTCAAAATAAACTGCCACTGTACCAGCACGTATTAGACAATTCGATGAGTGTCGGTTCCTTTTTCTTATGAAAGGTTTTAAGTTCTCAATGTTCGTTTTTGAAACTTCAAGGTAACGCTAAATATCTGAACGATATATGAAAGATCGTATATAAAAGGAAGGCTAGAACAGAAGAAAGCTACACACAGTACGGCAGTGGATTACAGGACGAACAAACACAAGAAAGAAACATGATCCCAGGTACTTACCGGAGGGTAGCACCACCATGCGAGTTTCATCGATAGCGAGAGGCCGGTCGTCTTTGAGCCACGTGATACGGGCAGGTGGTATCGCCGACACAAGGCAGGTGAAGTGCGCGGTCTGCCCTGGGAATACCCGGAGATCTTGGGGCTGCTTCTCCAGCTGAGGAAGAGCTGAAAGTAAACAAGGTGTGTGTCAAAAGCCATATACGTGTTTTTTTTATTAGTTATTTAAAAATGTATAACAATAAATTATCTTCGAATTATTCCCTAAGACTCAAAGACGCTTGCAGACACTGTGTGCCTGCGCTATGATTTGTGTATCAAATTGGTATGTTATTTTCTGTTTCGACACTGTTTTTTCCCCCTCCTGTTCCTTTCCTTTCCCTTCTGAAGCGTTGTCTAGGTGGCTGGTTGTGTCCAGCGGTTGAGGTCATAATTCTTTTTTGCTTGATCAGAGCATCAATTTAGGGGATCCTTTAGAACCCGAGGCTGCTGTGCTGCGAGCATCGGAGTGTAAGTCGTGAGTGAATGTTGAGTGAAATGTTAATGCTTGTGGCAGCGAATGGGCATGTAACTGGGTAAGTGCAGTGCTTCCTGTGTGTGCATGTGCCGGGCTCCTGGCCAAGGGGCCTAGGAGCCAGATGAAGGCCGTTACGTTTTAATATTTTGTGTGTATATGTTTAGTTTAGTAATGTTTTATTTTACCTGGCAAGATTAAAGCCTTCAGGCCTTCTCTTCCATCTAACCAGGAACTTAAATATACATATATTGCATTGTATTACTTACAATAACTAGATCCAATACAAAGTAAATTAATAATAATACAAGGATGGTGAGATTACATTAAGACGAAATAAATCCGATATAATAAAAGGATAAGTTCTTAAAACTAATATCCTACATGTAAAAAAAGAGGCAGTACATAAAATTTGATTTTAAAAACAAATCGGGTAAGAATTTTAGACTCTCTACCAGGACATCCATAACAATAGAATGGTTGTAAGTAGTAGCATCAAGTTTACACATGATCCTTACTGGTGCATAAAATGTCTCCAAAGTGCTTCCTTGAAAGTGCGAATAGAGCTTAACTCCCTGATACTTTCGGGAAGGAGGTTCCACTCACGGCAGGCAATTACTGTGAATGATTTATCATAGATGGCAGTTCTATGGGTAGGTAAAGCAAGGATGGAATTATTAGCAGATCTGGTGTTAAGACTGTGATAAAAGGATAGGTATTTGAAATATGAAGTAAGGTAAAATGGCTGTGAAATATGAAGGATTTTATGGAGATGACATAGAGTATGCACAGTGCGACGGATTTCTAGTCGGGGCCAAGATAGGTGGTTATATGAAGGAGTTACGTGGTCATAGTACCGTAGGTTACAGACGTATCTCACACATGCATTTTGAACACGTTGTAATCTGCTCAAAAACTTGCCCCGAGCGTCTCTATAAATCGCGTCACAATAGTCGAAATGAGGGAAAACCAGAGCTTCTACCAGTATTTTTTTTTTTTTTTTTTTAGCTTTTCAGGAAATAAGTATTTATACGCGCGCAGCATGTGCAATGCAGAGAATGTTTTCTGAGTGATGTTCGTAATATGCGTCTTCCATGACATGTCATTATCGAAAGTAACGCCTAGGACTTTTACTGATGACATGAATGGTGTGTTAGTATTACACAACCTTATAGATGGAATCTCTGGTCGATTGACCTTCGCGAGTAGTTTCGGGTATCCAAGGATGATGGCTTGCGTTTTTGCTGGGTTTAATCTAAGATCACATCTCAAAGACGAAGAAGAAAACGATGTTAGATCCTGATTGATTTTGTCTATGGCCGAAAATATTAGATTTGGAGATGTATGGAGGTAAATTTGTACATCATCAGCATAAATATGGTATTTGCAGTGCGTTAGGGTTTGGGAGACATCATTAATGTAAATAGAAAAAAGAAGGGGTCCTAACACCTACCCTTGGGGCACACTACCCTCATTTGGTACTTAATTTTGGTAAAATATGTTCTGCTCTGTTGTAAACCATGAATCATATGAGGTCAATTGATGGTTGTTGGTGTGTGTAATTGCTGCAAGGTGCTTTAGCAGTTTCGTTTTTGTAAATACGTTGTTTTCTTTTTGATGAGTTAGAATAAATGACAGATGAATTTAAAGATCGTAAACTCCCTAACCTCTGTTCACCTCGCTTTCCCTCTGGGTATGTTCCTTTTACCTAGGCCAGAATGCTAGTACCTTCTCATAACGCAATTCAACATGGTAAGTCCGACAGCCGTACGGTGTTTGACGAGTAAGGGTAAGTGTCCGTTTAGTCTTTAGGTCAGAGGATGGTGTGATCCTCAAAGACCACCACCAAAGGCTATGCTGTTATAGGGAAACCATAAACTTCGATGGTGGAGCCATAATGAGGCGTCCAAGACATGATGAGTGACGTAGTTTGTCATTGCTTTCCTCATTGAACCAGAAAGTGCTATTGCAGCACAATCATCCCTACGAGTATTGACATTCATAACATCGAGACAAACTAAGTCGTGTTCCGAATGTCATTACTCAGTACCACCCATTCCTCAGCAGTTTCAATACAGTCAAATGGCAATATCGATCCCATCAACTTGGGCTCAGAAAGCCGGTGCTGTAACAGTCGGACAATGAGCCGCTCATCCCGGCTTTTGATATCGTGATCAGAGCTATGGGATCTCCAGGTTTAGAAAGGAATGAAACGAGGGGGAGTGACTTTACATTTTTTAAATTTTACTTGCCTTGTCTCATTGCCTTGGTGAGAGACCAGTGATTATTCTACATGACTATCCCGCCTCTTGTCTCTGCCATAACGACCGAAACATTTAACGAAGCCACCTTACTAAAATTTTGTCAGAACCTGATTTGTGAACTACACAACGACAAGTTATGCGAAGGACTAATGTGTTTCTAAAGCAGGCCATATAAATTAGCAACGAACTAGCTATTATTTTCGGAAATGCTATGCGGATACCCATCTTTGACACACATACTGTCGTAAGAACTGAATATATACCAGACTCATGGTTGTTAATCCAGTCAGTGGAACACCGCAATGGGCGAGGGCTCACAAACAAAGGATAAATGCATTAAATTTATATTTGTAAAATGTTTTAAAAAACGCAACTAAAGTACCCATGCTCCTTTTCCATGTTTGAGATCGAATATTAGTTCAGCCGGTAGGCATTTAACTATGGTTAAATGCGAGAGCCCCATGTCAGTAGCTTACCTGGTTTTCAGGGAAGGATTTTAACACTCCGGCGTCAATCAAATCGATAATAGTCAAAGGGGGTGTACAAAAGTATAAGGAATAGAATACAATGAACTTTTATGAGAGGAAACTCTGATAGTTCCGCCCAGCCTTTCTCATTGTGATCATCTGCTCTCTTTGTTGAGCCCTTACCACAACTACACTGTATTCCATAGAGTTTGAAACATGCTGAAGTGAGAAAGAGAAATCGGGGGGAAAGGATAGAAGTTTGCTATTTGCTTTACGTCGCACCGACACAGATAAGTCTTATGGCGACGATGGGATAGGAAAGGCCTAGGAATGGGAAAGAAGCCGCCGTGGCCTTAATTAAGGTACATCATCATCATCATCATCATCATCATCATCATCATAGGTTGTTCTGCCATTCGGCAGGTCCAGTCATGGCTGTGACCTCCATGTCTCTCGATCCTGTGCTCTTTTCTTCACTTCTGCATAATCTTCCTTTCTTTTTCTAATGTTGTCTAATAACTGATATCATCTCCTTCCTCTTCCTCGTTTTCCTTTTATCATTCCTTCAATTGCTACTCGTAGTAAGGTGTTGTGTCTTAGATTATGCCCTATCCAGTTTTTCTTCCTATTTTAGATTACCGTCAGCCCTAGCATTTGCCTGGTGTGAAAATTGGAAACCACGGAAAACCATCTTCAGGGCTGCCGACAGTGGGATTCAAACCCACTATCACCCGATTACTGGATACTGGCCGCACTTAAGTGACTGCAGCTATCAAGCTCGGTAAAAGGATAGAAGTTAAGACTGTCACTAAAATACGCATCCCCTCAAGTCACCAAATGTACAGATCATTTTCATCTGATTGTAGTAGATACTAGGTACAAGTAAAATGCACAAAGAATAATGTTTTCGATTTTATTAATAATGATCATTTATTTAAACAAATTAATGCTCATACAGAAATTTGTTTAACTACTAAACTGCAGAATATGACGGCGCTGTTAACAAAATATACCCGTATTATTTAAAGAAGCATTCTGGCAGATAGGGCTGGAGGGAGGAGCATTGCACGTGCCACCGCACGGTGTTGCCACGTTCCTGCATGCCGTTCTCCTTCCCCTCGTTTCCAGCTCACTTGTTTGTTCGTTCAGACCGCTTAGCTGTGAGAGGTTTGGCAACTCCAAGCAACTCGACCCGTCCAGCAGGCTTATCTCCGTGGCAACCGCAGTGGACATGCCCACGTTTCCATGGCAACCATTCCCCCTACTCCCTTTTTCCCACCCAGGTAGGCAGTAAACGGACCTCCTTCTAAGAACTGTCAGGATGCATCTTTCAATATTAAGACCACAGAACAATTCCCGTGCAAGTACTTTCTAAAGCAGTCACCACTTCAGAAGTCACGTGGCGTGGTGTGCGCCTTGGCAAATCATGTGACCTTCATCCAATAGTGCGCAGTCTTATCCTGGTAACCGCTCTGTAAGGTGTTAGTTCAAGCGTAGGCAACGGTTCAAGTTTCAGTGATACTTCTCAACTTAATCAGTATTAAGTGAATATTTCATTGCTGGGAGTGTTCTGGTGGTGGTGGTGGTGGTGGTGGTGGTGGTGGTGGTTCTGTTGATCCACAGAGTTGACAGAACAGGGCAAAAGACGTGCAGTATTGCAAAGACAAGCACGGGAGGTACTTCCTGCTCGAGAAGGACGCTGGCGGGCCAGTGGACGATGTTGCCAATGCGCAGGAGCACGTAGCACGTGGCTGTGAAATAGGGAAGGGAACTGCCAAGATGATCGTTAATCAAGCAAAATCTTCGCTTTTGAGCAGTGTAAATTCCGTTTTAAAGTAAGAGTAAGAATACTAGTCGTATTAAAGAAAGTACCTGGAAAGAATGGTATCAACAAAATGCACCCACAGGCATAAATTTTTTGCGATGTACGATCGGGGTGAATTTCCTACTGCAAAAAAAAAAAAAAAACTGGTTGTCGAAATGCGAGATGATGCGGGCTACAATGGAAGTACGACTTCCGTGTACAAGATTTTACAATTAATTGCTTTTTAATTCGAAAGGTGCAATGACGGAAGGAAGTTCTTAATAAAGCGAAGTGGCATTGCAGCTGCGCAGGTGAAATTCCTGCGGAAAATTCAGGAAATTCGTGAGGAAAGGAATGCAACTATATATTAAATTGATGAGACTTATTACTCAGAGAAATACTCGAAAGTGGTGTTGGGTGATGAATGATCGACGAGGGAACAAACAAGGTCTTCTTGGTATGCAGTCAGCAGTAACAGGGTTTGTACCCGAGACGCCGAGAGCAAACTTATCATCAGGTCAGTCTAGCGGAGATCATCGCGGGGGTATGAATGCCAACACATTTAAGGACTGGTTTGAGAACATGTTCACCCTATTCATTAAACCGAGCTTTGTGAAAGTAATGGACAATGCGCGTTATCACTTAAGGGTGCTTTCTTATTGAAGATGCTTAACGAGCTAAATTTATGTAGTTATTTTTTATTTTTTAAAGTTATCCTTAACAATACACCAATTCATAATTTGCCTGAAGTAGGTTGGCAATAGTCGGACATAGAATGGGCACCAAAACTCACTATGAACTGAGATCGAACCACTCAATCTTGCCTCCAAGGAAACTCGTGATGCTTACTGAACATGCACGGTTGCTGCATTACCAAGCTGTGTGCATTTCTTTATTTGTTAAAATTTACAAAAAATATGACCATAATATCAGATTTAAGAATTTCAACAGAATACTGAATGTCAATAGAAGCGCAGCTCCGGTCGGCATGTGCGCAAGGGGTAAGACACACACACACTCTCTCTCTCTCTCTCTCTCTCTGCTCGGCTGAAGGCTTTCCCTAGTTGTGATTAGTCTAGCCATACAACATTTCCTCATGGGTGGCTCAGCCGTAACCGATCAGTTTGTGTGCATGTGTCTTATTGGTGTCTTCATGAAACTGATAAGGAAACTACGGTATATGTGCCAGGTTTCTTCCTTAGAATGGGTCTACTTCGGACAACGCTTGTTCAACCGTTGGGTTTTGATCTTCGTCCAGTATTGTCGCATCTGTTTTTTTTCCCTTTCTTTCCTCTGACCAGAGGTTACCTTTCTTCTTCAGAGGTTTTACCTGAAATCCACGCTTTTTCTCCAGGATCTGCCTCAGAGTATGTCTGTTGTACAAGTCTGTCAGCACCTGTTCTCCTAGACTGTCTCAGTGTGCCCCATGGAACGGACTTTGCTTTCCCAGAAGATAATAATAATAATAATAATAATAATAATAATAATAATAATAATAATAATAATAATAATAATAATAATAATAATGGCGTGTGGCCTCCGGAGAGGCCTGGTGCAGGTCTTTTGATTTGACTCCCGTAGGCGACCTGCGCGTCGTGATGAGGATGAAATGATAATGAAGACGGCACATACACACAGTTCCCGTGCCAGAGGAATTAACCATTTATGGTTAAAATTCCCGACCCTGCCGGGAATCGAACCCGGGACACCTGTGACCAAAGACTAGCACGCTAAACATTTAGCCATGGAGCCGGACTGCCAGAAGGTGAACAGGCAGTTTGTCAGTCTGTTGGGTTACAATATTGCCACATGACCGCAGAAAGCTACCCTCCATTTTCTGGCAGAGCCTCGTTATCCGAGAGTGGAGCACTGAATTATGTGTCCGTATTCCCCATTGCCGTGCCTAACATCTTTCTAAGGATTCTTCTCTCTGACTTCCAATATAGTATATATAAAATAATATGTCTTGACTGACTGACTGAGTGATTCATCACCGCCAAGCCAAACCTACTGGACATAAAGAAATTACATTTTGGAGATACATTTATATTACAATGTAAGTGCTCATTTTATCCCCTCGCTAAGGCGGTGAAAATGGGGGTAAATTTTTAAAATGAGTGTATCTATATCTCGAAAACTTAAAAAAAGTTTACAGATGTAAAACTGGTACTTAGAATCTACTTTAACAATGAAGAAACACGTATATTTTTGTTTTCGGAAAATCCCACCAGGAGGGGTAAGAAAAAGGGTGAAACAGAGGTTGAATGCCTTTTATGAGGATATCTCAAAAACTGACGATATTACAGATATGAAGACGAGTGGGGAATGTCTGTCACCTTTCCAGACCCTTGCTTTGATCTCGAAGGTTTAAGGGATCTCACCTCTGAATTTAACCTTAGGGTGTGTCCCAGTCAAGGTTTGTAGCATGAGTGTATTTTTTCGTTGTTCTTTTTTCTGTCTAGTCCTAGTTCCTAGAGAATTTTACTACAGGTTTGTCTGTGGTTTAGTGGCGTGCATTGTTGGAACTTGAGACGAGTAACCAAGACGGTGCAAAATATGCCTTGTTACGTATGCAACCACCATCACGCATTCGTGGAGCGTGTAATCTAAAATGCCCGAGTTTAGTCCAATTCGTTCGACAGAGCATGTTTGAAGTGAAGCTGGCTGGCTAGGGAGGATGACCTTGCTTGCTTTATTGACGTTGCAAGCAGTGTGGTTCATCCAGGGATAAGTAAGCCCTAGTTTACAAAGGGCGAAGGACGGGATTTTGGAGGTATAAAAGGATGTTCGATTGGTTGTGTTAACCATTACTTTTGAGGTGAAGTTTACCATGAATCGACGGACAGTGTTAAGGATCCAATTCAAGATGGTGAATATAAACTAATCAAGAGAGATGGGCTCAGTTATGATGTTTGGAAGAAGTTCCTGCTTGTGGTCACCGCAGACAGACAGTAGACAGGATATGTTTCCTGCGAAACGTGCCATGCACTGTTAACATATAAATCCGGTACAACTCTTTTTAAAAAGCACGTTTGCAAATGTAGGCCTAATGCTAGCGCTTCTTCACCAAACATTGCCCGGCAGTACAAAGCAAAACGTAACTAGCGCGTGTGTTTATATGAGTCAAAGATTTCCGACCATTCAACATTGTTGGCGGGGAAGACTTTAAAGAATTAATAATAATGTTATTTGCTTTACGTCCCACTAACTAAATTTTTACGGGTTTCGGAAACGTCTAAGTGCCGGAATTTAGTCCCGCAGGAGTTCTTTTACGTGCCAGTAAATCTACCGACACGAGGCTGTCGAATTTGAGCACCTTCAAATACCACCGGACTGAGCCAGGATCGAACCTGCCAAGTTGGGATTAGAAGGCCAGCGCCTTAACCGTCTGGGCCACTCAGCCCGGCACTTTAGAGAATTAGAGCATGAACCGATTACTATCGATGCTAATTTTGGCAAGGTAGATGTTGTTGATGTGGTGCACCATCCTAGAGGGAACACCTCTACCCGCAACTGAGATAGCGAGTGAAGGAGTGAGTATCCAAGGGCAAGGTCGAATGAACATGGCTTGCCTCGCCTTTGAGAAGCAAAATTCAGTCATAGTCATACTCGACAGATATTAACCGAGCACGGAGCGTGTTTTGCGTGACACTACTGTGGATGTTTAGGTTTTTTTTTTACGTTTATTTTTTCAAAGTAATCAAGTAAAGTATACTTTAATGTTGTGAAATGCAGCGTAGGATGAGGTAGCGAATGTTTTCGCAAAAGTCAATAGCACTAAACGCACGTGCTTAGACTGGTTTACAGTGAGTCTCAAACTCTTTCAGGCAACGTAAAGTCACTTAACGCTGAACTTCGTGAATGGCTCTACGTGAGCTATTTAAGTAGATATAATTTGCATTGGCAGTCTCCAAATACTGCCACAGAGATGCCACGATCCAGTAGTCATTGAGCAAAATTTTGATTCAGGAAAGTTTTTGCACATATCATTTTTCAACTGTTTTGTGTTATATCATCCGATTTTGGTGATAACATTTGATTGAATAGGTAAGAAAAATTTTGATCGCCGTTTCAAAAATGTTGATGAAAACATCTCAACTTGTATTCAATGTTTCATGAAAAGTTCCTAATTCCCAGCAAGCGAATTAAGACTTATCACTGCAGCACCAGATTCTTTTTCTAGGTGTAAAGATTTTTTTTTAACAAAGCTCATCAAACGAGCTAAAACTAGAGCATTAAGTTTGGAACGTGTCTGTTCTTGTAAGCCGCATGGTACAAGTGTCCTCGCTCCGACAAATACCTCAACAGTTGTTGTTCTGAGAGCCATTTCATTTTAAAATTGCTCGAACAGGTAGAATACTTTGAGCAAAAGCAGCCAACATTATCTCCCTTGTGTTCAACTACGGCTGAAGGTCCATGTGGAACTTCTGGAACTAACCTAAAATGTTCAGATGATTTAGAAGAATTTAACTTTAGCATATCCCCAAGATGCCTCTTGGAGAGCAGAAGCAAGAAATCAATAACTATAAATCAATAACTATAAATCAATATCGTTGTCTTTGATTATTTTTTCCCCTGGTGGTTTAACGTCGCACTAACACACTGAAGGTTTTCGGCGATGCAAGTATTGGGAAGGTAGCAGCCATGTCCTTTATTTACCTGGTGTGAAAATGGGAAATCACGGGAAACCGTCTTCAGGGCTGCCGACGATGGGACTAGGACCCACCATCTCCCGAATGCAAGGTCACAGCTAAAACGACCCTGACCGCACTGCCAACTCGCTTGGTCCTTTATGAGATAACTCGTTTTCTGCCTAAATACAGTTGGTACCTCTGGATACTTAAATTTATCATGCATTTTAATGACCGATAAAATCTGAACCATTTTTTCATTACGAAATACCAATAAGGAACGCGAAAATCTGTGCCTTTTTTCATTACGGAATACCATTTTGGTGATCAGTTGTTGTGTGAATTACTGATGCTTTGAAATTTCTAAAATGTAACAGTTTTGCAATGTCCTGTGCGCAGGACTATTTAAGTTCCAATAATGTAATTACTGATCCTTTGTCTCAAGCTCCGCAAAAGTTTCGTAAAATATATTCTTTTAATTGAGTTAATTTGGTCTCTCTGTTGATTCTAACGAGAGACAGGCTACCCTATGTAACCGCAATGTTTAAACATAATCTAGAACTTCCTTGATACGCCGTGGTTTCCTATTTTCACACCGAGAGAATGCTGGGGTGTACGTTTCTTAATGCCACGATCACTTCTTTCCTAGCCCTAGCCCTTTCCTATCCCATTGTCCGTACCTGTCTGAAAAAAGAAAACCAATTTCTATGAATTTGGCCATACGTTTTTCCTGATGCCTATCATGTATACATTTTTACGAGTTTTTTCATAACAGATCCATAAACATTGTTCTCCTTGAGAACTTCATCGGGATGGTTCATAGCTGGCAGTAGCGTTGCCAGGATCGGCCGATGGGGGGGGGGGGAGGAGGTTGTAGTTACAAAATGACTGTAGAACACAATGAAAGTGCATGAATGACTTGTCATTAAAACACTGATACAAGTGAATTACAGATCTGTTGGTTCTACAATTATGTCTCCGAATTTTTATTTAGTTTATTGTTTATTGGCAGTTTCTGCATCATTTTGTAAAAATTCCATGGGAGGGGGATTAGAAACCCCCCAGTACACCCCCTCACCCGGCTACGCCCTTGATAGCTGTAGAGCTACCGCCTGACTCGACAGACATACGAGGTGGCTACTTTCCTCCAAACGCTTGATGCTTCTCATCATCTTCCTCAATACACAAATCAAGTGTGTTAGATGTCGAATGCATTTGCTTTCACCCACCAAAGATCAGATTGCCGTTGCGACTAAGTTCACTCTAGTCCTGGCATAGTACGGAGTATAAGGACACATGAGAGCATGTAGCGAGACAGTGCTATGCAACCACCATCACGCATTCGTGGAGCGTGTAATCTAAAATGCCCGAGTTTAGTCCAATTCGTTCGACAGAGCATGTTTGAAGTGAAGCTGGCTGGCTAGGGAGGATGACCTTGCTTGCTTTATTGACGTTGCAAGCAGTGTGGTTCATCCAGGGATAAGTAAGCCCTAGTTTACAAAGGGCGAAGGACGGGATTTTGGAGGTATAAAAGGATGATCGATTGGTTGTATTAACCATTACTTTTGAGGTGAAGTTTACCATGAATCGACGGACAGTGTTAAGGATCCAATTCAAGATGATGAATATAAACTAATCAAGAGAGATGGGCTCAGTTATGATGTTTGGAAGAAGTTCCTGCTTGTGGTCACCGCAGACAGACAGTAGACAGGATATGTTTCCTGCGAAACGTGCCATGCACTGTTAACATATAAATCCGGTACAACTCTTTTTAAAAAGCACGTTTGCAAATGTAGGCCTAATGCTAGCGCTTCTTCACCAAACATTGCCCGGCAGTACAAAGCAAAACGTAACTAGCGCGTGTGTTTATATGTGTCAAAGATTTCCGACCATTCAACATTGTTGGCGGGGAAGACTTTAAAGAATTAATAATAATGTTATTTGCTTTACGTCCCACTAACTAAATTTTTACGGGTTTCGGAAACGTCTAAGTGCCGGAATTTAGTCCCGCAGGAGTTCTTTTACGTGCCAGTAAATCTACCGACTCGAGGCTGTCGTATTTGAGCACCTTCAAATACCACCGGACTGAGCCAGGATCGAACCTGCCAAGTTGGGATTAGAAGGCCAGCGCCTTAACCGTCTGGGCCACTCAGCCCGGCACTTTAGAGAATTAGAGCATGAACCGATTACTATCGATGCTAATTTTGGCAAGGTAGATGTTGTTGATGTGGTGCACCATCCTAGAGAGAACGCCTCTACCCGCAACTGAGATAGCGAGTGAAGGAGTGAGTATCCAAGGGCAAGGTCGAATGAACATGGCTTGCCTCGCCTTTGAGAAGCAAACCTCAGTCATAGTCATACTCGACAGATATTAATCGAGCACGGAGCGTGTTTTGCGTGACACTACTGTGGATGTTTAGGGTTTTTTACGTTTATTTTTTCAAAGTAATCAAGTAAAGTATACTTTAATGTTGTGAAATGCAGCGTAGGATGAGGTAGCGAATGTTTTCGCAAAAGTCAATAGCACTAAACGCACGTGCTTAGACTGGTTTACAGTGAGTCTCAAACTCTTTCAGGCAACGTAAAGTCACTTAACGCTGAACTTCGTGAATGGCTCTACGTGAGCTATTTAAGTAGATATAATTTGCATTGGCAGTCTCCAAATACTGTCACAGAGATGCCACGATCCGGTAGTCATTGAGCAAAATTTTGATTCAGGAAAGTTGTTGAACATATCATTTTTCAACATTCGATCGAATAGGTAAGGAAAATTTTGATCGCCGTTTCAAAAATGTTTATGACAACATCCCAACTTGTATTCAATGTTTCATGAAAAGTTCCTAATTCCCAGCAAGCGAATTAAGACTTATCACTGCAGCACCAGATTCCTCTTCTAGGTGTAAAGATTTTTTTTTAACAAAGCTCATCAAACGAGCTAAAACTAGAGCATTAAGTTTGGAACGTGTCTGTTCTTGTAAGCCGCATGGTACAAGTGTCCTCGCTCCGACAAATACCTCAACAGTTGTTGTTCTGAGAGCCATTTCATTTTAAAATTGCTCGAACAGGTAGAATACTTTGAGCAAAAGCAGCCAACATTATCTCCCTTGTGTTCAACTACGGCTGAAGGTCCATGTGGAACTTCCGGAACTAACCTAAAATGTTCAGATGATTTAGAAGAATTTAACTTTAGCATATCCCCAAGATGCCTCTTGGAGAGCAGAAGCAAGAAATTAATAACTATAAATCAATAACTATAAATCAATATCGTTGTCTTTGATTATTTTTTCCCCTGGTGGTTTAACGTCGCACTAACACACTGAAGGTTTTCGGCGATGCAAGTATTGGGAAGGTAGCAGCCATGTCCTTTATTTACCTGGTGTGAAAATGGGAAATCACGGGAAACCGTCTTCAGGGCTGCCGACGATGGGACTAGGACCCACCATCTCCCGAATGCAAGGTCACAGCTAAAACGACCCTGACCGCACTGCCAACTCGCTTGGTCCTTTATGAGATAACTCGTTTTCTGCCTAAATACAGTTGGTACCTCTGGATACTTAAATTTATCATGCATTTTAATGACCGATAAAATCTGAACCATTTTTTCATTACGAAATACCAATAAGGAACGCGAAAATCTGTGCCTTTTTTCATTACGGAATACCATTTTGGTGATCAGTTGTTGTGTGAATAACTGATGCTTTGAAATTTCTAAAATGTGACAGTTTTGCAATGTCCTGTGCGCAGGACTATTTAAGTTCCAATAACGTAATTACTGATCCTTTGTCTCAAGCTTCGCAAAAGTTTCGTAAAATATATTTTTAATTGAGTTAATTTGATCTCTCTGTTGGTTCTAACGAGAGACAGGCTACCCAATGTAACCGCAATGTTTAAACATAATCTAGAACTTCCTTGATACGCCGTGGTTTCCTATGTTCACATCGAGAGAATGCTGGGGTGTACGTTTCTTAATGCCACGATCACTTCTTTCCTAGTCCTAGCCCTTTCCTATCCCATCATCCGTACCTGTCTGAAAAAAAGAAAACCAATTTCTATGAATTTGGCCATACGCTTTTCCTGGTGCCTATCATGCATACATTTTTACGAGTTTTTTCATAACAGATCCATAAACATTGTTCTCCTTGGGAACTTCATCGGGATGGTTCATAGCTGGCAGTAGCGTAGCCAGGATCGGCCGATTGGGGGGGGGGGCGGGAGGTTGTAGTTACAAAATGACAGTAGAACACAATGAAAGTGCATGAATGACTTGTCATTAGGACACTGATACAAGTGAATTACAGATCTGTTGGTTCTACAATTATGTCTCCGAATTTTTATTTAGTTTATTGTTTATTGGCAGTTTCTGCAAATTTATTGTAAAAATTCCATGGGAGGGGGGTGAGAAACCCCCCAGTACACCCCCCTCCCCCCGGCTACGCCCTTGATAGCTGGTAGAGCTACCGCCTGACTCGACAGACATACGAGGTTGCCACTTTCCTCCAAACGCTTGATGCTTCTCATCATCTTCCTCAATACACAAATCAAGTGTGTTAGAAAGTCGAATGCATTTGCTTTCACCCACCAAAGATCAGATTGCCGTTGCGACTAAGTTCACTCTGGTCCTGGCACAGTAAGGAGTATAAGGACACAAGAGAGCATGTAGCGAGACAGTGCTGTGTCGAACCAACAGAACGAACTCTCTTTCGGTACAGAATCGTGCCACTTCTATGGACTTGACTGAAAAAAAGATGACTGCCATTAAATTCAGGACATTATCGTCGTTGTGCCTGCGAAAACCGCTACTATGTGACGATGTTGTCAGAGAAACACTAACCCACAGCAATAATATATTATTAAAAATGGGAATTCTTCAGTATAACTCGCACAATATTGAGCCATAGATGATAGAACCTCACCGGTCAAAATTCTAAGCTGGAATATTTCACATACCGGTTTTAGCACGTGCAATATTAAGCTTTTCGCACTCAGCCTATATGCATGGATTTGCTCGAAGCAGCTCAAACTAATTTCTGTGATTTTCCAAGCAAATTACAAAAAATCA
Organism: Anabrus simplex; assembly: GCF_040414725.1. NCBI lineage: Eukaryota > Metazoa > Arthropoda > Insecta > Orthoptera > Tettigoniidae > Anabrus > Anabrus simplex. Next base: position 237,366,710 of record NC_090269.1, on the reverse strand, counting down.
ACACGTAAATAGTTTAACACATATTAAAATAAATCACATTAATATATAAGGAAACTGTGAGATTTTCAGAAATGAATATACCTTGGACGTATTATTATTGGTAAAGCCGAAAAAAATATTAAATTTTGAACATTATGTTTGAAAAATAATGGTTTTCAATGACAGAATGATCAGACATTATCGCGTCTTTCTTCCTTACTCTTAAACCTGAAAGAAAGAACATTTAATTCTGAATAATTTGATATCGCTATGGTGTATGTGCTGGAATTCACTCATGAAGTATGACACAAAGTTATTCACTGTACACGTGACTGTCATCGATGTCACGTTTTTCACTGTCCGATACACGGTAAGCAGCTGTGACTGTGTGAACATCTTCAGGAATAAAATCGTCATTTCCCACATAAGGGGAATCACTTCGACCAAAAAAAGTCACTCTTACTGTCTAAATCTGAAAATTCAAGGATATCGGATTCATTCGGCCTTGAACATGGCCCAGCCATTATGAGAAAAAGACGTAGGCAAGTGAAACAACGGAATAATGAGAAGATGTATAATTATAGTTCGGGAAGTACAGCGAAACTACGACATGAACTCTAAACTGATAGCAAGATCAAATTGTTGTATTGATAAGCCAACCAAAAACAGATCCACGCAATGACATCTTCGAACAACCACAACATAAATATTCACGGTCAACAGATTTCATTTTTCGAAAATAAAAATGTTTCGTCGGACTGGTGGATATATCTGTTGAGTAAAATGCAAATTCAACATTGTAAGTTACTGTCACGATCATCTGTTTCCATTTAACTGCCACACAAATGACCAAAATCCCTGAATAGATTAGAGCCGATGTATCGGCGCCGTGAGCGTTCTCGCGATAACCTTTCGCGCCGATAGATCGTCGCACTGAGTGCAAGAGGGTTAATAGACCAGAATTCCAAGTTTCACTGCAATCGGTCTAGTCCAACTAAGAAGGTTCCCCTCGAACAGTACAAAACTGCTCATTACAGAAATGTCTTTCAGATTATTTCTCGGATGATGTCTGTTGTGCCATGGAACCTAATTGCACAGTTCTTTTAAATAATAGGAATGAAAATTATGACATAACAAAATGTATCTTGGCAGCAAGTACGAGCGCCCCGGGACAGAGAGAGAGAGAGAAATTAGAAAATTAGACAATATCACTTGAGAAAAAGAACCGTTCCTACGCCACGAGTCTGATTCTTCTTGATATATTCCAACAAGGACAGTTTCTTGGAAAATTCTCCAAGGAGCGACCACTCCCATTTCATTGATCTGACTCCACAACAGGATCGATTATGGGGGAAACCAAGCGCTAGCATACATTTTATAAGCTCGGTTTAGGTCTACGTGGAAACCGAGTGTTATAAAGAGAGGTGCCTGCCCTGTGGGACTTCGGCCACCTGTTGATGAGGACTGCCCCAGTTTGAAACAACTTCCCAGAGCAGATGACTTTCTAGAACCAATATATTACTTATACAATGGCACCATGGTTTTTTATCGATCCCAGTTTTAACACTTAGTGGTCGAATAAGTTTGATGGATACATAACTCTACTCGAACCTGTATTTTCTGGAAAGGTGTGGATTTACTGCCATCTATTTTTACGTCTAAAGCGTTTAAACTAATCACAGATTGAAATAAAATAGTTTATATAATTAATAAATTTGTTGGTAAGCTGAACTTAGTCACTTTTAACACATATTATATCTGTCTCAAAGCAAACAGCGATGACTGCATAGTTTCATTGAAAATATGTTGGAAGAAGTGGGTTTCTCTTCGTTATTCTAACATTTAATTTAATAAATTTGTAGGTAAACTGCTTTTATTAATATTTAATCTCTGTCTCAAAGCAAAGAGCTCGATGCTGACCTGGTTTCATTGAAAATATTTTGGGAGAAAAAGTAGGTTTCTCTCTTCGTCCTTCTATCTGTTAAAATTGTACTCGGTACAGCTCCACCTAAAGAAGGTAGTCTTTGACCAGTGTGTTCTCCCTGTACTGACTTGCGGTTGTGAAACCTGGACAATGAGCGAGTTTGTTAAGCAAAAACTCAGAACAACCCAAAGAGCTATGGAACGGTTTATGCTAGGCTTCACGAAGAAAGACAGGAAGAGAGCAGATTACATCAGGTCAGTCATAAAGGTCAGTGACATTTTAGAAAGGGTGTTTACCCTAAAATGGCAGTGGGCAGGCCATGTTGCTCGGAGAACTGATGGTAGGTGGACAAGGCTTGTACTTGAGTGGAGTCCGAAAGATCATCTGAGACCTAAGGGAAGACCACCGGACAGATGGGACAAAGACATCCGGAAGATTACTGGGATCAATTGGCAGAACATCGCTCAAGACCGTCCCAGATGGAGAGACCTCATGAAAACTTTCCTTGCTTCGGACTTAAAGAGGTCACATCGTAAAAAACGATTGAATATGGCTGATAGTGACAGTGGTACTGACAGCTCCATGTAATCTCAAATGTGCGATTACATGAAGTGTGGCTATCCGTTCAGTGGCTCCTGGTCATGACAGCAAAAATCTATTCCAAAGACCATGAACTACTTTCCTATCTGCTACTACATCTCACTGTGGACATTCAACCTCCAAAGAACTCATAAGAAATTATGATTAAGCTCTATATAAGATTAAAGGATGAAACTGAGAAATAATAAAAATATCTATCAGTTAAACTAGGGTATCAAAGTTAGATGCAGCCTCCGTAGCTCAGGGGGCAGCGCACCGGCCTCTTACCGATGGGTTCCGTAGTTCAAATCCCGGTCCCTCCAAATTGGAGGCGGGGCAGGTTTTTCTCCGGGCACTCCGGTTTTCCCTGTCATCTTTCATTCCAGAAACATTCTCCAATATCATTTCATTTCATCTCTCACTCATTTATCATTGCGCCAGTGGCGTGCGACAGGCTTCAGCAGCCGGCACAGTTCTTATCCTCTCTGCTAGATGGGGACTGCATTCATTCCATTCCTGACCCGATCGAATGACTGGAAACAGACTGTGGATTTTAGATATAATGTCACTTGCCCGGTTATGACATAAATAAATGACTAGTTATGATTACAAGAGGTTATGTACCTTATTTACAGCCCGAGATTCCATGGAAACTATGTTCGTCTGGCTATTTAACACAAATTTCCGCTAATTTAATGCCACATAAATGTTAAATTATATAAGAAATACGGTGGTTACACGAGAATTTAAAATGAACGATATAGGTTGAAGAGCACTAAAACATGTAAACAAATTACCTCGCATGGCAGTCTGACCTCCCTACGTATAGACGATGCACAATTCATATACAGTGTGGTCGGAAACAATGAACACTTAAAGCGTTAAAGGGTTGGTCATAATGATAATTTAAACATCGAAATCACCGAGCAAGTGACCGTGCAGTTAGGGTCGCGCAGGTGTGAGCTTGCATTCGGGAGATAGTGGGTTCGAACCCCACTGTCGGCAGTCCTGAAGATGGTTTTCCGTGTTTTCCCATTTTAACACCAGGCAAATGCTGGAAATGTGCCTTAATTAAGGCCACGGTCAATTCCTTCCCACTCCTAGCTCTTTCCTATCACATCGTTAGCATAAGAATTATATGTGTCGGCGCGACGTAAAGCAAAACATTAAAAATAATAAAATCGAAATCTCACACCGTTGTCATTTTATCTGCTCCTAATTCTGCACGTGGTTGAAGACCGGCCTGAGAGCATCAATCAGAGAAAAAACTTCACCAGGGGCGGGATTTGAACACCGACCTCCGAGATGACAGGGTCGCGCCATAGCAAATACGCTACGGTGACACTGGCTGAAACTCACGGTGTGTGTGTGTGTCTGATGCTGACATCGGTAACTGCTAGACGATTGGTCATTTACAGAAATGTTCGTTAAGCAGCCATGTAGCATTCGTACAGTGGACTTCGGCAGTACAACGTGAGGCTTCTTCAAGTCGGAGACGTTGCCGGATTTTTTAAGGACAGCAGACTAACAGAGAACTCTTATTTGCTGGAAAGTCGCGTGATGGCTTTATGTTTTGTCCAGGGTACAAACAGCTCTGCCGGGCTGAGTGGCTCCGATGGCTGAGACGCTGGTCTTCTGACACCAACTTAGCAGGTTCGATCCTGTGGTACAACATGTGACAATAATGTTCGGTGAATAGGCCTGTACTATCAACATAGATGAACAATGCACGGCAGTGACCTTACTGTCCTTCGAAATAGTTCCCTCCCATAACAGTGCACTGCTGAGATCGGCGATACATGTCCTGGAAACTTTGCAAGAAGGCTTTCTTTGGGATGATGTTCAAAAGCCTCGTCACGTTTCGTTGGATGTCAGGAATATCGTCAAATCTCTTTCCTTTAAAAACGAGTTTGCGTGACTTTTCGGCTCGGACTTTTTTCCGACGGGGGGATCCCGGAGAAAGCTGTTCCATACTTTGCCGTTTCTTTTCAGGGTCGTACCTGATACACCAGGTTTCATCCTCAGTGACATTACACTTCAAGAAATTTGGTGTCGCATCCACCGTTTCGACAAAATCCTGTGAAGCCTCTAAACGTGCCTGCTTCTGATCGTCAGTCAAGTGATGTGGCACAAGACGAGACCACGTTTTCCTCTTCCCTAACTTCTGGGTAACGATTTGTCGCACGGATTCACGGTTAATCTGCAGTTCATTTGCTATCATGCACACAGTTAATCGCCGATCGTTCGTTATTAATGTCCTCACCTTCTCAATGTTTTCGTCACTTCCGCTACCGGGATTGTCAGAAACACTTTCCCGGCCTCCTCGAAAACGGGCGAACCACTCGTACACACCCTTCAAGGACAGTGCTTGATCTTCATAAACACGTACCAGCATCGCATACGTTTCTTTCGGTGTCTTGCCAAGCTTAAAACGAAACTGTACATTGATCTTTTGGTCGTTCATGTTCCTGTTCGCAGTTCAGAACCAACGCACTAAACACGCACTGTGTCGAACAGGTCTTACACGTCACACACACGATGTTCAACTGAACAACGTTGGGAGGAGGTGGTCAAAACCTGCTGCTACGCAGGTGCAGCGTTGTGTGTCGTCAGTGTTTCCGGATCGACCGTTCTGACTTCATTCACCGAACTTTATCGTTACAGGTTGTATTTGAAGGTGCTCAGATACGTCAGCCTCATTTTGGTCGATTTAAACCACGTAAAAGAACTCCTACGGGACTAACTTCCGGCACCTCGGCTTCTCTGAAAACCTTGAAAGTAGTTATTGGGAGCAGAGGCAATAACACTATTATAACAAACAGCCTTAGCAAGTAAACATGCGTAGTTAGCCTAAATGAATAGCTATGCCGCGTTTTACAAATGGCGAACTTGTGAATAATCTGTTTATATTTGGGGAGCGTCATCTCAATGAACAACAAAAATCTGCACTTTCTGCACAATAATATCAAAACAGACGACATCCAGATCACAGCATATTCCGGAACGTACAGATGAAACCATGCTCATGTGACAACTCGTCCACTGAGGATATGATAACGGGATTCGGAGTAAGCGAGTATGGGGGGAGAAACTGTTGCCATAGAACCCCATGCAGTTAATAGGGCTATGTCACGCGCACTGAGAATAGCTTAAATCATGTTGAAATGAATGAAAATCCACAGTCTGTTTCCAGTTATTTGACCGGGTCAGGAATGGAGTGAATGAAGCCCCCTTCTTGCGGCGAGGATGGGAAATGTGCTGGCTGCCGAGGCCTGTCGCACTCCTCTGGGGCAATGATTAATGAATGATTAATGAAATGAAATGAGATTGGAGAGTGTTGCTGGAATGAAAGATGACAAGGAAAACCGGAGTGCCCGGAGAAAAGCCTGTCCCACCTGCGCTTTTTCCAGCACAAATCTCACATGGAGTGACCGGGATTTGAACCACGGAACCCAGCGGTGCGAGGCCGGCGCGCTGCCGCCTCAGCCACGGAGGCTTCCTTAAATCATGTTAAAATGCATAAAAGTATTAAACACAATCTGTACCGGCAGCCGTTCAAACGGCACAAAATTTACTGCACCTACAACGGGATGACTATGCCGTGTGAAACTTTCTGAGAATGGATTACCGATCAAGTGAGTAGCACACACTTGAGCATAAATTACGTTGTTACATAAATGTCGGAAATTTTCGTATGTAGAATCTCGTGTTGTTCTGGTTTACCAGGTTACACCTCCAAGCTCGCCAGATTTAACTCCCTTTGACTTTTTCTTTATGGGACTATTTACGCGAACTAATTTATGTAATAGTGCCTGCGAGCAGGGCTGACCTTGTACGTAAACACTGCCGTGCAACAGCAGCAACAGTAATCAAACCGGCAAGGATAATAAGAGTGGGAGAGAGCATAATGATAAATTGTAATGACATTGTGTAGAGCAGGTAGGGGGTATTTTGAAAATGTGTTGTAATGAAACGAGCAACGATATTCATTTATGGTGAATTTCCTTTCCATACGAATACACATGCCAGGTGCGGCAACCCAACATACAGATAAGTATGTGCGTGCCAGGGGCTGCAATCCAACATACTATACTCCGGAGTATGTATCCAAAGCACCCAGTAAACCAAAACACACAGCAAAGGAAAACGGCTATCAGACAGAATTCATAACGTCAGAAGCTCACAGCTAGTAAGGCATGTAAGACGACTTTAGGACTTTAGCTGGCTCTGGCATTACTAGTGTCTCAGGTTCTCTTTCGTAAAATTCGTAGCCGTTAGTAGCCCAAGATTTTGTATTCCCTGATGTCTTCATTTCATCAAGGAGTCGAGGGTCTGTCTTGGGGTTGGTGACGACCGACGGATGATCGCTCTGACCTTCCTGATTTTAGGAAAGTTTACCTAGGTTATGAATTGCTAATATCATCCCTTGAAGGCTCAGGAAGATGAGGATGATGACAACGGCGACGACCTGATTATTAGTTCGGTATGATTCAATTGCAGATCCAGAAAAGGAAATAGGAAAATGTTACTAGTGTTATCTGCCAGTCTCACATGAAGATGAAACGAGCAAGGAGAGAGGGAAGGGTGGTTGTATTGACAAGGTGAACAAACAGTAAACCAAGGTAATGATGGGATAAATGAAAACTAATTATAAATATTGATGGCATCAGGTAAAGAAGTACAGTTATTTGTAAGAGTGAGTAGTCTTGACAACATAAGACAACTGTCACTTGACTGAGGTAAAGAAAAGCATAGCTGTGGTAAAATCGGTATTTATGTAGAAGAAAAATCTTATGAACTTAAAAGTGAGGAAGTAATATCATGTGTTTGGAAATGAAAGCCGGACATTAGGAAAACAGGAGAAGAACCGCCCTGAAATAGAAGAAATGCGGATGTGCGAAAAATGATAAAACAAACTGGAATAAAAAATCAGAGAAGGTTGTTAAAAGAAATAGACAGTGGAAAATAACATTTATTGAACATATTATTACAGATAAGATCTTCGCCACCAGTATTTAAGGCAGGGAGGGCCTATCCTATTAAGAGAAGGAAGGGAGAGATCGACCTAGGGACAGATACATATGGAGAACATCGGAAAGAATGAAATAAAAGTTACACGAAGACGAAACGCGCATCAGAAGAGAGAGAAGCGTAGTTGTATTCACAAGGTGCAGTCTTGGCGTTTCTACGCGATACTCAAATAAACATACTTACCTACGTACATACATACAAATATATGAAATTATACGCATAATATGGAAATACTTTTTAGTCAAACACAATTAGCATTTTCATAAGGTACAGAGATTATTGCAAGCAAACGACGAGCAAGAATTTCAGTCTGTATCTAACAAGGTTATCTTTAATTACTAAGAAATTTCACTTTGTTTCAAGGTCTACAGTTTTTTTTCCTAAAAGCACTATCCCCAGGACTTAGAATGGTTTTGAACTCAAGATGAGATAAATATGACACACACACAAAATAAACGGAGCGATTTCTATGTTAAGTGATGCAGATAAATTCTATTCACTGTTATTTCTTTTGACTTAATCATTTATTTATAAAGTCTGGCAGTAGAGCGGCGCTATAGGCAACATTTTCAGTCATTCATTATTCATGAGTGTGAACAAGTAATTGGACAGCCTCATCTGATAAATTCATCATCTACGCTGCGAGAAGAGCGAACTCTTCATGCTCTCACACGCGATAAGACAAGAAACAGATAATCTGGTAATACCAATGGAAAAGTCTAAAAATACTGCTCTGGTTCACGATATTTCATTACCTGTTGACTGTTATACCTGTAAGCCTACCGCATATGAATGAGTTGAAAACCTCCGTAACGCTATGACCTATGCCACAAACTTACTGAAGTCTACTCATCGTTTCCTGAATTCCTATCTGATGATGACCCATAGTTTTCAATTAACAGTATTAACAAAATCGAACGGCAGAAAGAATGAAAGTTAATTGGGAATATATCAATTTTGCAAAGTTGAGATTGGAACAACCACTATACAGGTAGACGTACTAGACTTACTAGAAGGTGAAAATAAATCGTATAGCACTGGCAATTGTATTAACGAAATTTGAGTAGTATTAACATTATATCAGAATTAACGTTTCTTTAAAAAACGGAAGATTGCTGAAAATTTTTCTTGTCTTTTTAAAAGTATGGAAAGACAGATTCAGCCAAAATGTCAGTGGCAATAGCACCAAGTTTTATTGAAGTAGAAGTTCTCTATATCTCTCGCTCATAAATTCGCTTGCTATTTTCTGGAAAGCAGACTAAAAATAATTAGCTAAATTTAATGGGGACTTTCTTATTATCAAATAGCTTTTCCTAAAATGGGAAAATATTTACAAAGCAGTTTTCAAAGATTACTTCTAATTATTACTTCTATTTTTAATTTGGAAGTGTCATGGATACGGAGCCGCTGGGGAGCAATTATGGTGGCCAAGTACAGGGGATGTCCACGTGTATTATCTTTCCGATGGTTATTGAACATCTTTAGCAAGCTGTGCCTTTTATTTGCAAATCTGTACCATCCGGAGGGTAAATCACGATTAAAGATGGTGGTGGTGAACGTGGTGGTTTCAAGAGGAAGTATAACTTGATAACCAGGGAAAACAGAATAGGTGGTGGAGTGATTATTTTTTAAGAAAAAGTACAAATAGGAACCATTCTCTCGTAATACTAAAGACAAAACAAGCCCCATGGCACTACATGCACCATACGCCTTGGCCTACGAAGGGACCGCTGTTCAGCCCGAAGGCCTGCAGATTACGAAGTGGCATGTGTTTAGCACGATGAATCTTACCAGGCGTTATTCTCAGCTTTCTGGACCCGGGTCGCTATCTCAAAGTCAGATAGCTCCTCAACTGTAACCACATAGGATGAGTGAACCTCGAACCAGCCCTCAGATGCAGGTAAAAATCCCTCATCTGGTCGGGAATCGACCCTGCGGCCTCCGGGTGAGAGGTATGCGCGCTATCACAAGACCGTGGGAGCGACTCTCTTAACGCTAATCAGAGGAAAAATGGAAGAGATGGTGGCCGGTGGTGTTTATTGCTTTAATAGGGGGTACAGTATGGCCCAGAATAAAGTATACCAATATCGTGTATTTGAGTTGTATTTTGCACAGCGGTTATCAGTAAGAATACAATACTTTAATACAACAACAAAACAAAACAAATCATCATCATCATCATCATCATCATCATACGATAGTAGTAGATAGGAACCTGCCAACTCAAGACATCTTTGATATCCTTGCTGCAGGCTGGCAAGCATTTCTGCTATGGAAATACATTGTATTGCACGTCTGGTGTTGGTCTTCATCTGTTCAGTATCACGCGGCAGTGGATCTTCGTACATTTGTTTCCTTAAAAATACCCCCACAAATATGCATCTGATGGTGTAAGGTAAGGAGAATAATGTCGGGAATGGATAATACGTTCGTACGGAGATGATGCGGTTTTTGAATTGTGGATGTGCGTTTCCTACCGGAATAACATTTTCGTTGGCACAGAACGGATCTGGTAAGCGTTTTTTCACCAGTAGCACAGGCCGCTTCCTCTTGAAAATGTTCCAGCACAGACTTTACACTAGGTCCTACAAATCCACCATCTGCGTATGATAGGAAATATTGCTACACAAAAAATGCTTTGTGCAGCGAACTTAGAGCCATTGTTGTCCACCATGCACTGTGAATACTGTACTTCGGTGACGAACCAGGGTTAAACTACAGCCTGAATATACATCTGTGCGCCCACTTGTATCGCGACTCAGTGTTGTCAATTTTCGGTGTACATTACTCCGAGCCAAACTGCGCAACTGGGCAGCCATACTCTCTTAACGCAATCACAGGGAAAAATGGAAGAGTTGGTGGCAGTGGTTATTGTTTTAGCAAGGGGTACAAATGGAAAACCATTCCCTCTTAACACTAATGAGAGGGAAAAATGAAAGAGGTCCAACCTTCTGACGAATTAAAGTATTAGCAAGAGAAAGGGGAGAGACACGCAAGGCGTGAAGATGAAATACATTCTAAGACTCGCAAACACAGTGCTGCCAGGGGTCAGAAGTGAAAACGTTGAGAACGTTTTGACCAAGAATGCCCGATTAGGAAAGAATAAGATGAGGAGACTGCCAGAAGTAAGTGGAAGCCATAGTAGACTCAGCTAGAAGACGCGTAGTCACCAACTCTGCTCCCAAGTTGACAGCCTCCGGGGATTACCCCTTTTAGTCGCCTCTTGCGACGGGCTAGGGATTCCGTGGATGTGTCCTACCGCCACCACCCACAGGGTACACGATTACAGACGCTCGCTATTCAACACTGAACAATTTCATTACTGCATCAAGCTATACATCAAGAGACTGGAAACAACACTACTTGCCTGTTGCTTGGTGTCCTGTGCTATTCTGATGCCCATTCTTCGGTGCGTGAACAGTATAAACCAAACAATGTGTATGACAGCAGTAGAGTTAGAGGCCTAGAAAAGTTTTCCTTGGCAGAGCAGGAAAACCATCTTCTCTAACACTAAACAGAGGAACCACCAGCTAAACAAACACAGAAGAATTCTATAATGAATTCGTACCTCTACATATGGAGAGAATATATATAATAATTTCGTATGGCTATTTCTAGCCGAGTGCAGCCCTTGTAAGGCAGACCCTCCGATGAGGGTGGGCGGCATCTGCCATGTGTAGGTATCTGCGTGTTATTGTGGTGGAGGAGAGAGTTATGTGTGGTGTGTGAGTTGCAGGGATATTGGGAACAACACAAACACCCAGCCCCCGGGCCATTGGAATTAACCAATGAAGGTTAAAATCCCCGACCCGGCCGGGAATCGAACCCGGGACCCTCTGAACCGAAGGCCAGTACGCTGACCATTCAGCCAACGAGTCGGACATATGGAGAGAAGAAACGTCATTACAGATGGAAATAGGGAATGTAAAAATCGTGGATCACATTTTTACACATGATTGCTCCCTTTGCAACATCTTCGAAAGAAATGATGTTGGCAAAAGACGAAGAGGACGACGAAGATAGTTTTATTTCAAAATCCTGGTCACCGGAATGATTTGTGGCTCTTATTTAAAGCGAACCGCTCGAGAAAGAAATCGGTGGTTGCAGCGACAGGCTTAGCCTTCAGAGCATGAATGAAATTTACTGGGATTCAAAGACTGTTGTGCCACCATATTGGGTTCAATACATATATTCTCTTTAATAAGTTTATAAAGTAGTAAATTAGCGTTATATATTTAAAGTTATAACACGAAACAAAATAATTTGTTACCCCCTTTCACAACCCAGTAACATCATCTGCAGAAATAGGGTAATAGTATTTTTCATCCTATTCTGTATTGTGGCTAACCTCTAACAGCTCGTACACTGACAGTGTAGTGAAGTTAAGTTAACTGAAGTCGTAGTAATTACTGCATTCCTTTATAGTGCTAAGCAGAATTGTATCACGCAGTAGGAAGAAAATAACACGAGGGCTGCAGTATAAGTCATGGCAACTGTTTTTTCCCTCACATTTCCGCGGTACTATGGTCACACGTCCTGGAAAGCATGGTACTCATAGTACACGGGCACGGCACGAGATATACCCAGCACAGGGCGATGAGACTGTAGTAGTAAGTCAGGGTCCGTGCAGAATGGGTGTGACGAGGCGAGAACGGTGTAACATGAAACTGGCCGTTCGCCGAGGTCACAATGCCAAAGAATTGCCATTCTGACCTCATCCCCAAAGTAAAAAAACTACTGCGTGAGAGACGGTTTGGGACATGAGAAATACCTGGGCGACAGCCCTAAATGCAAATCATTGCTGGCTGATGAATGAATTCTAAGTAGAGGTATGTTATTGGCTGATGGCACAAACGTGCGCGAAGTCATGAGCTTGGAGAAGAAAGAAGAGGAAGGATGGTAGTGGAGGTGGTTAACTATTGCTGTGCTGTTCACTTGAGATCTTCACTGGCAATACATTCGTAATTACAAGGAGTTGACGCGAACACTGCCGCAGCAACTAGAGAAAGGAATGTTCCTCCCCTCTCACGCACACTGCAGCACACAGATTCGCCCGCATACGAAACTAAGTTTGGACGCAGCTAAAGTGTTGCATCATCAGATAGTAATCTACCTCTAATTGGGAAAAGGCAGGAAGAAATTAGTGTAATGTTACTGTTTATTTGTTCCAGGGGCTCTCTCTGAGGTTTAGTGGTAAAGTGTCGGCCTCCAGATCACAGGCTCAAACACGACAGCGGTATCATTTCCTAGATACCTCGCAACTCTGCCAGTCAGGGCGGCTCTATCAGGAAAAAAACTGTCATGGCATAAATGTTCAAAATGAAATATAAGTAAAGTTTTGATGGAAATATTTCTAAAAGCTCATCGTCGTCAAAATATCAGCAAAAATCATTCAACGCGCTCTTAGCCTTCCTCCCTCGTTTGAATTTCGTAACACTAATTAGTCCAGCGTCAAACTTAACACAATTTTAAAATATATGCCGAGTTGCATGCAAGTATGCCCTTACATTTCCGTGGTACTCGAACAAAAACATACATAGAGAAATTGATTCGGTGATCTCTGAGGTACTTATCTGACACAGAAAGACTATTTAAGTAAAGCTAACTGGTCGTGTACAGAACGAAGAGAAAAATGTAAATTGTATTTACAAAGGTTCGTGTAACATAAAATCTACAATTGGATTCCAGAGTTCAACTGCCGAGAAGATAACATGTAATTAAGAAATTCTCCGCCACAATCTTTCCGTATTATATGATACGAAGATGCTACGGTCGCAATTAGGTTAGCACCTCTTATTCATTAGTGGTCGTGTATAAAGTGAGGTGGAGTGACACATCAGATAAGCTCCATAAGAGAAAGACCTCGTCACTCTTACTTTTGAAAGCGGACTGTACTCGCTGCGGGCTGTTTTCCTGTTGTCCTCCACCCTATTGAATAATTAATGTGTTTCTGGCACAAGAGCAGACGAGGTAGGCAGGAATGGGAGATAAGAGCACTCAACCTTCCTTATTAACTGTTGCAGACTTATTTTTAACACGACAAGCGACAGCACTGTGTGACTAAATGGAAGAGTTAAGAGGGTGATATCTGAGCTCACTAGGGAATATGGGAGGGGACTCTTAAGTGCAGCTGCACCTCCAAGAGGGAGGGTTCTTATTAAAGTTACATTGAAGCGAAGAAGTATGTGTATGAAGAGAATAGTTAAAGACCTAACTCAGACACTTGAGGTACACCGGGAGATGTTATTAGGGAAAGGTCTCTATTATTGTGGCACACCGTGGGTTTTATTTCATTAATGAGGTTGTATTTCAGGTAAGCTTCAGTTTGACAATGTTAATGAAATGGAAAACTGGTTTTCGTGTGAAGAAATATCTGCATCAATGCTAGATGCATAAAGCGTGTGCGTACCGGTATCAAACAATGCGATAAGGAGGAATGAAACTCTTACAGTAATGTCCCATACCTCCGTTGCTACTAAACTAAACTAATATATGATAAGAAAGCAAAGGGCAAAGCGCGTGTGTGAATTCAGCCACAATTCTTTCGATAACTCTGTTTATGTACTAGGGAGGATAATGAGAACGGTCTCAACAGCAAAGACAGAAAAGAAATTTGTACCTTTTTGTTTTTCACACAACTTTTCTATAATATCATTAGAATATCGTCCACTTACTAGGTAAGTCTTTATTATGATTATAGGCCTTCGTATGAGATCCGTACCGAAGAGGGCTCAATGAACTAGAGATGGTACATCGAATGCCTGCAATGTTACTTAATGGTTCAATCCTAGAACTAGTGTAACAGTGTGACAAGAATGATAGGAAAGCTCGGGTGGGAGACGATGAGGGCTAGAAAGTGAAGATCATAATTATGTGCCATGTGTAATGCTTGTACGAGTAAGTCATCCTGGGGAGAGTTGAACAGTCGACTAGAAAAATTCCTGTTATATAAAATGACCGAACATTGATGTGAAGTAAAAGGAAGAACAGAGAAAACAAAAGATGCTAAATATCCATTCGTAAATCGATAATTAGAATGCGTTACCTGCAACTGCCTTTGAACCTTTTCGCAAAAATGTAAGGCGTTTCAAGAAAAGAATCCAATATCCTGTAAATTTGATGTAAATTTATATTTACAAAATTTCTCTATAATTAGGTAAGGTAGGTAGGGACATTGTCGCTGTCTTGTAAGTCACTGTAAAACACAGTGTTAGGGTGTTGGATATGTTAATGTTATTGATGAATGTGTATGTGACTGCGTGCAATTATTATGATATACTACATGTAATATAATATTTTGTAAAATTTGAGTGAATTTAAAGTGTCCTTAAAATATCAACAAAGGAACCTATTTATGACTAGAAAACAATAATTTATATTTTGCATGACCCTCACAGAATAATCGATATGTTTCTTATCCCTTCACAGCGAGCGAGGGACTCATAGATGTACGAGTTATTGTTGTATATCAGTCCCCTCTCCTAACCTGTACAGATGTGCCTACTAATGCGTTAATAACCACACCGCAGTACCTGCTACCACCCAAGCATTCACACAGAGTTGAAGTGGAAAAATACTGAAATCCACTCGTACAAAAAACTGAGAGTGGAATGTAAACAC
The DNA here is from genome assembly GCF_040414725.1 of Anabrus simplex. Classification (NCBI taxonomy): domain Eukaryota; kingdom Metazoa; phylum Arthropoda; class Insecta; order Orthoptera; family Tettigoniidae; genus Anabrus; species Anabrus simplex. The sequence continues at coordinate 237,351,577 of NC_090269.1, read as the reverse complement.
ACTTGTCTTATTATTCACATTCAAGAGACTGAGTGCAGACCCACCCCAAATTTTACAACTTACGAACTTACCAGACATGGGGATCGAATCCAGGCTAATCGCACATGGAGATGCTATACTAACCACTAGACCACGATGGGAATTGTGTGTGAATAACTTGGGCGTTGATCGTTCTCACAAATAGTATTGCTTCCTTGTTCGTTTCAAGTTCATCTGATACATCACGCCTTCCTCTTCATCTGCGTACCAATTTTAACGCAAATATTTCTAGTAGTTTTGAAAAGTTTATTTTACATTTTAGTATAATAATTTCGTGTTGCTATTTCTAGCAGAATGCAGCCCTTGTAAGGCAGACCCTCCGGTGAGGGTGGGCGGTATCTGCCATGTGTAGGTAACTGCGTGTTATTGTGGTGGAGGATAGTGTTATGTGTGGTGTGTGAGTTGCAGGGATGTTGGGGACAGCACAAACACTCAGCCCCCGGGCCATTGGAATTAACCAATGAAGGTTAAAATCTCCGACCCGGCCGGGAATCGAACCCGGGAACCTCTGAACCGAAGGCCAGTGCGCTGACCATTCAGCCAACGAGTCGGACTACGTTTTAGTAATAATGGGTATATTCCAGGCAGAATAATGGGACTGGTGTAAGAGACAGAGTAGTTGTTTGAGTTGCATTATTTACTGTCTTTTTCAATGAGTACACAAAGAATCGAGCTATTCTTTGACTCATATTTCATATCTTAAAATGGTTGATTCACTTTTAAATTTCTGAAAACTTTATATATGCCGGGCTGAGTGGCTCAGACGGTTAAGGCGCTGGCCTTCTGATCCCAACTTGGCAGGTTCGATCCTGGCTCAGTCCGGTGGTATTTCAAGGTGCTCAAATACGTCAGCGCGTGTCGGTAGATTTACTGGCACGTAAAAGAACTCATGTGGGACTAAATTCCGGCACCTAGGCGTCAACAAAAACCGAAAAATTAGTTAGTGGGACGTAAAGCCAATATCACTATTAAAATCTTTATATGTTGTTTTGAGGATGAACCTAAATGGTTAAATTTCATTCAAAACTGAAGGGTTTATAGGCAAACAACCGTCAAAAATACTATACCTTCAAAAATCAACATTGTATTTTTCTAAAATCTAGATAAATACACCTGTTACTCCCATGGCGGATCATTCGCTAGAACAGCGGTTCTCAAAGGATTAATTTGAGAGAACTGCAAAGACATTCATTATTACATCTGGCTATAAAGAACATCAGGAGAACGCTTTTTCGAGATCCGAAACTGTCCCCCCCCCCCCCTTTCAATTAATTAATCCGTTTAAGTGCACAATTTTAAGGGTTTTTTACTTAGAATTCTTCTTTTCCGTTTTTAATTTTTAGGATCATCCGGTACATCATGTTTTCCTTCGTCTGTGTACCGATTTCATTTTTTCCTCTTTATTTTTCATCGCATCGACACCGACAGGTCTTATGGCATAGGACAGGGCTAGGACTGGGAACGAAACGACCATGGCCTTGACGACCATGATTTGCCTGGTGTGAAAATGAGAAACAACGGAAAACAATCTTCAGAACTGTTGAACCCACCGTCTCCTGAGTGCAAGCTCACCAAGCACGTGACTCAAACCGCGTAGCCAATACTCTCGATAATAGATACTGAAGAATTAAGAATGTCCTGTCAATAATTCCATGTGCTGTTTATTTATTTTTGCACAATTGTCCAATACAGGGAGGAATAGCAGAGCAATACGTCCTTAATTCTACAGGAGGAAATATCTTTCGTTTCTTATTTGAATGTTGGCCAGTGCTGGTCGTACAGGTATGTTGCTGAAAACTGAAGTAGTATAATACTATAGTGATTGACAGCGTTCGAGAAGTGAATATACTTTCCGCTACGGTTCGTGATCTATTAAGACTGCTCACTTGTGGTTGAAATCCTTCTAAAGCAGGCGAGATGTGCCGTAATATTCCACAAGGCGAGACGGTGCGCCGCGAATGCCTCTGCTTTCAAGACGATTGAAAAATTTCCCGTTTTTGTTTCAATTTTTGGAGGATACTGCGATTTTTCTTCAATATTAGAACACAATTCTGAAAAGCCATTAACAAGCAGTCGCATCACACATAATCAATTTTTTCACACTCTCTACAATAATGTACATAGCCTAAATTTAAATAAAATTCCTCAAATAGTTTCATTGATATTGAATTATTTTTTGAAATGTACGTTCATTAGTGTATGAATATCTTTAATTATTTCATGAAGGTGTCAAGATGCAGATACTGTCGATTTTGAAGCGCCAGTTTTCTTCAGCTCCAATTCATGTACTGGTCGAGAATTGTTCCCACGTGTCTAGGCAGCAATGAAAAGCCTACATCTAAACGCAAGAACCTGAATTCCATTCAGACTGTACGTCAATTTAAGGAAATCAAAATCCATAACGTTCAATGCCCAGATAATAACTGATATACACAAATGCCTTGAATTACACTTGTTGAGTTACTCAGTGAAGATTATCTGAATCACTGACTCGTCTCATATGCATGTACTACGTGAACCCACAATTGTCCTCCTACTTCCGGTTTTTCTGAATAATCAAAATACGCCGTGATAAGGCTCAGTGCCTAAATCTGGCAAACCAATAATAGGAGGAAAGTCTGCTAATAGGTCGAGCAAGATAAACAAAAGCTAAGAACAATGGCGTACGAAAGAGCTAGGGGAGGGACCTGGTATTGTGTTGAGGAACAACGGACGTGGAACATGCAAATGAAGCAGTCCAGTGATTGACTAAATGACATGAACGCTGTCTTCACTCCATTACTCTTGAGTTATGGCTGACAGGCCGTCAACTCTGCATTTGGGGGAGGACCGGACAAGGACATCTCCACACAACAGAACATAGACACAATTGTACTGCCTACAAAGTACCCGTTGCGAAAAGGCCAGAAAGTAGTTTAACTGATTTATATTATGTACCCAAAAAACACTGCGCAAAGATAATGATTAGAGCTAGGATTTTGATGATATTTCATTTTTTAAAGATGTTTTTGGGCTGGGGAAGGCATCTGTTTGAAATTAGGGTTATCAGTTTTCCGATATCACTGTAACCATGGCAACCAGCATTCGTCTATGGATACCAGGTCAGTAGTCTCGCTGTGTGCTTTCTTCCTGCAAATGAGATCATGAGAAAATCTCGTATGAAGTGAAGCCCGTTCCAGTCCTCAGTCCAGAATGAAAATCCTTGAACTGGCCAGAAACCGAACCCAGGACCTTGGAATAAGAGACAGGCCCGCGAACTCTATACGACATGGCTAATAATAATAATAATAATAATAATAATAATAATAATAATAATAATAATAATAATAATATTTACGAGGTCTAGAACGTGTTTAATCTTCTCACAATTCATTAACCTTACCCTTCTTTCGTGGATAAACCCATCTTTCTTTCGATTTATCGGAATTCTTGGTCGCCCCCTGTGCTTTTCCGTGAAGCGGAGACAATGTACCAGCGCGATATTTTAATGCTAAAAACATTTCTTAACATACTACGCCATATTACGAAAAAATAAATAAGCAATTTCATACATTGTGCCGAGAGTTGAAGGACTAAAGGACCCGGAAAGGTTTAAAATTGTGAGTCTTGAATTGCTCTATCAAAAAAAAAAAAAAAAAAAAAAAAAAAAAAAAAAAAAAAAAAATCGGAAATCACTTCCGGCTTAATGCAGTTCCAGAAAAGTAGATTTAAATCGCTTGTTTCTATGCTCATTTTCTTTTGTATTCAAATCCTAGCCAAACTAATTTACATAATTCTTTCTCTAATGTGTTCCTTGGCTCAACACCCTTAGGCGGTTTTTCGATTTTTTTGAAAAATGTCTACACCGAATGTAGTTATAAGGGCCTAAGTGAAACTCTGCATTGACCCACATTAGCGCTCGTAGAGGTAGAAAAAGGCAAACTGCTAATCCAATCGACGGGGTAAGGATGGTTAAGAAAAAGATTGCAACTTCACGGAATCAATAAAGAATATGTTCTCATTATTTACCTAAAATTCGTAGCTCATATCCCTAGGATATTTTGAACATTGAGGTGCTTGTCCGAAGAGCTAGAGCTGTTGATTGTTTCTGAACAGAGAAACATAGCGTCTTTAGTATTTACATATCGTCGCTGCCGGGACAAACCCTCCTATGTGAAATATTTTAGCTCAGAACTTTGGCCGGTAAGGTTCTGTCATCTAAGGTGCAATATTGTGTGAATGTTGTCACGGGATTCTCGCTCTTCATAATGTATGTGCTGCGGGTCAGTATATCTCCAAAAATATTATCACATAGGAGGTTTTGTCCCGGTAACGACGATATTTTACGATAAAGGAGCATTTTAAGACATACTATACCTCTTAAGGCATTTGTATGCACTTCGGTCTCTTAAAAGAAGTTATTTCTTTAAACTGCATTTTGTACAAAAATCCCTATTAAGGTCACGATTTTAATCAGTTTTTCATTCCCATTGATATATCATCTTTGCGCGTTCTCTTGTTTGTTCCTGCGCAGTGCAATAGGGCGATAGTGTTCTTTTGCTGAATCCCATGAACGCGAATATGAAGGCTTGGAGTTCGCAAGCTCTCTCGTTAGCGTACTGCGTTTACGTCCACGTTTGCCCTACGCATTTTATTGTAAATGTTTCCATTAAATAACATATGTAGGTGCACAAGGTTTCAGGTTTACGTTGCGTTTAATTTTCATTGCGAATAAGCCTTTATACTTTTTGTTACTCTTCTCTGTGGCCGGTGCCCCATGCTCGCGCACCAATTTCATCAAGTAGCTTCCCGTAGCTGATGCTGTCTTGGCAAAAAAAAAAAAATATTGCCCTCAGACCGTTCACTGTTGTTCCGAAAAACTATGAAATATTCTTAGTCCGTACTGTGGCTCAAGCACGGAGAACACTCAGGTGCACAGGGTGATATTAACATAATGCTGAGCAGCCACATCACTAAGTTAATATGATCAAAAGTTATGAAAAATTACACTTCATGAAAAAAGTTGTAATGATAAATTCTATTCAAAATTAAATTTGAATCCAAATAAAGGTGACCATGTTCAAATTATGAGCTATAAGACCATTTCAATCTCACTCTTAGCCCCCTTGCTTCACTGAGTACAGTACTGCCAATTAGACCAGCATCTAAATTAACACGATTACTGTAAAATACATGACCAGTTTCATAAAAAGTATGCTCTGTCGTTTTCTCTTGATATTCGAACAACCAAACATACAGAGATCGAGAACATACATATAAAAGGTGTCCTTGAAAAAGGTTCCAATATTTACAGAAGAGACAGTACACAACGAACGAAGGAAAAAACGTCCCATAAACATAGGACGCAAACCCAATATCTTCGGAGTTATGGTCCGCTATCACTGTATGTCTTTGGTCTACTCTTCACAACATGTGATCGATGTGACTGCCGTCCATTGCAATGCAGCCTTCCACCTAACCTCGATTGGAATTGCGCATTCGTTGGAACACCCCTGGCTGTTGCCGGATTGCATCACAGGCATTGAACAAGAGTTCTCGTAGAGTATCCAAATAATGTATGGGGACCGCATACACCGCGGTCTTTAAATGTCTCCAAAGCCAAAAATCTAAAAGTTTAGGGTTAGGCGAACTGGCAGACCAAGTTATTGGCCCTCCCCGAGCAATCCATCAATCATGGAAGATCCGTGTTAGATGTCGCCTAAGACTACGATGAAAATGAGCCGGTGCAGCATCATGTATGTACCACATTTGCGGTCGTTTACGACGAATGCTTAGGTAGGAATGTATTTTCGTCTTTTGTTGCATACGACCCTCCGTAAATTATTGGAACATCGTGACCATTGATGGTAGCGGACCATAACTTTGAATTTATTGCGTTTGCGACCAATGCTTATAGGACCTTCTTTCCTTCGTTTGTTCCATGCTGCTTAGTCTGAATATATCGGAACATTTTTTTCAAGGACATCCTGTATATATACTCGTATCTGCAATAAACATTTAACGCAGTTTATATATTTTTGACCAAAAACTGGTCACTTCTAGGGCATCTTATGTGGCCTGGTGCAGGAAGCTGGACACAGTCGACATTGAAGCTTATGCTGAACAGACTTGTCTTCTCCAAAATCACAATACAATACATACATATATACACGGAACCGGTGGTTTCTGAAGTTTGTTGGCATGGAAACGTTTCTTTTTAGTCAAACAATACAATCACTTTCATAATTACAGAAAAAAGGAACATTTTATTTGTAGAGATAAAAGGCTATCAGGTTCTGAACCTAGTAGTGTTACTGCAAGAGGAAGGGGAGCTTGGCTCACCCTCAATTTCCTGTCTGCAAGTTGACAAATTTTAAAACGATATTTCATCTTCTTGAAAAGGTATATAGCCCTGGTATTCATTGATCTTACAGTACCAGATTAATTCTTGCGGGGCGGCGGAGGCAAAGGCCCCGGGCGTAGATATGACCAGTCTGTCAAGGATTGGAATAGTATTTACCTATCACTCAGGGCATTCATACGCTGTACGGAGATGACTTTGTTTTGCTTTGTTGCTAAGTTATCATGGGAACATGTGAGATACTCCGGTCGAGCTTGCCTGTCTCAAAAACTCCAAATAAATTATATAATTAAAATAACTGATCATGTCATTTTGAAAATTAAAGGTGCAGCATTTGCATTTCCTAAATGCCATGCCAGTAAGGAAGAAACCTAAGTGACTGAATGTCCGGCAGGGAATCCAGAACTGGAACACGTAGATATTTTCAACTATTTAAGATGTGCATTTTCCCAGGACGATAGAATGCTAAGTAAAATTGAATTTAGGTGCAGCAAAACTAATGCGGTGAGCTCGCAGTTGCGATCAACAGTATTCTGTAAGTCAGTAGTGAGTGCTCAGACGAAACTCAGCATAACTTATTCGTAAGTTGGATAAAACGAGCATGAAAGTAGCGAGAATGATTGCTGGTACAAACAGATGGGATCATTTGCAGGAGAGTACTCTGAATGAGGAAATAAAGGCTAAGTTAGGAATAAACTCGATGGATGAAGCTGTACATATAAGGGGGATTTGGTGGATTCATATGAAGCGGATGGCTCAGGATAGGCTACCTAAGAGAATAACGGATTTCACCAAGAAGGGTAAGAGAAGTAGAGGGAGACCATGGGGGTACGACGGTTAGACTCGGTTCTTAATTATTTAAAGGTTAAGACGTGCAGTACTAAACCCAGGACACAGACCTAGTTGAAAATAGAGGATTGTGGAGGCGTTTAATTAATACACAGATGCTTGCAGACTGAACGCTAAAAGACCTTCCTCTTCTACAAACGTTCTTCAGAAACTGATCACTATGTTTGACCATTCTCGAGATTTTCCATTCCATCACCCAAATTTACATTTAACAAGTACGCTGCGGAGAGCAGAGTGACTAACATAAGGTTGGGTAATGCACCTTCTCATTGTTATTGATTGTGCCCATGAACAAGTGTCTTCGATCTGATTACTTGAGCCCATTAGACTTTTAACTTAGAAGTTATTTATTGGCTGTAAACCTGTCATGAGTTTCTCGATGAACGGCTCTGAACATACGACCAGTTTATTTGACTTAGTCCCCCACTGTAATTTGTGTCTGCAACATTGAATGAGCAATGTTGTACACAAACCATTCTTCTTATTCTTCTTCCTTGCCTCTTTTCTCAGTTTACTAGGGTCGACACTTGATGAGACTTTTGGCCAGTTTTACGGCTGGATGCTCTTCATGATGCCAGTCCTACGTGGAGGGATGCATTCATATTATATGTTTCTGTGGTGGTTTGTAGTGTGGTATGTACTAAGCTGATGACGAAAGGTGTAAAGAAGAACACAAACATCCTGTTCCAGAGGCAGTTGAATTAACCAAACTCGGCGAAAAATCTCGGCCTAGCCGGGAATAGAAGCCGGAGACCTATGAACCGAAGGCCAATAAGCTAATCATTCGACTAGGAGCAGGATTTTAAATTCTCAAGTTTATTTCTCTATATTTTGAAATCGTTGTGATTTTTTTTTTTTTTTTTTTTTTTTTACGTTTGGCTTTACGTCGCACCGACAAAGTATCACGGCGACGATCGGATAGAAAAGGCCTAGGAATGGAAAGGAAGCGGCCGTGGTCTTAATTAAGGTACAGTCCCAGCATTTGTCTGGTGTGAAAATGGGAAACCACGGAAAAGCATCTTCAGGGCTGCCGACAGTGTGGTTCTAACCCGCTATCTCCTGGATGCAAGCTCACAGCTGCGCGCCCCTAACCGCACGGCCAACTCGCCCGGTAATCGTTTTGGTTAGAACTTTGAAATTCTTACATGTTAGAGCTGCTTTTAGCAGTTTTGAGTTAATGAAACTAATATTATGCGAAATGTTTGCTTTAAGTAATGTTTACAGAGAAGATACGGCGATACGGCGGGCCGAAGGCAATATTGCCAGCGAGAGACAACACCGGAGCAGCGGTGATAATATGCACGTGGCCAGCAAACATCAGCTCCGACTATTTATTGAGATTCGCGATAAGGAGGCTCATAGAAGACGCTGGCAGCTGATTGACAACGGAGCAGTGGAAACTACTATAATCTTCTGCGGGTGAATAAAAAATCGTAGCTGGCGCACGCCAGTCGGTCTCGAGCGAGTCAGTCTTGAGTGAGTCAGTGCCCAGTGAAACCAACAGTTACGAGACGGTCGCGTGTCCGTGTCGAGTGATTCAGTGAACTGTGAGTACGTTAGACGGCTACGTGGCATTCAGAGCGACTTGTTAGTTGTGAAGCGAACTGTTACAGAACGATATTGCGCTGTTAAGGTCGTGTTGAATAACACGAGTTCGATGCGCCACTGAGGGTGTGTAAGTAAAGAAAACTATGTCGAATGAAAAACTCAAATGCTAGCGAAGTTATAAATTATAAATAGGAGTTTAATAAATTTAGTGGGTAGTGAAACATGCTCCCTCTCCGAGTAGAAATTTTTGTTTTCAAGGAAACTGATAACTCGCCACTCTGAAATCGAAGCCGGAATCCTACGTGGTCAGACGATAACGCGGCACAGTTTGATATCTCTCTCTCTCACTGGTCGTGTAAACCAACATTAAAATATCTCTTCTAAAACTCAGAGGAAAGAATACTCTTCTCATTAATCCCGAAAATTAATATTTTTACATGAAACTACCCTCTGAATTATAAATCTAAGATTCTTTATTTTCAATTTTCTCAATAGTTTATTTTTTTCTCAAGCCAACCATCGTCTTGCCATAACCCTAATTATTAATGTACACACATGCATTATTTCTATAACTGTTGGAATAATACCATCTTCCTTTTAGTAATGATTTTTTTCAAACATTTAGAGTTTAACAATGCTAAAGTTCATATTTATGATTTTATTTTTGATCCCACTATGTTTTTATCGATTATTGGTGAGTGGTTCAGTCTTTAATGCATTTCATAACATTTTTTGGATGTGTCCTATCTGGGGATTTTAGGAGTTATTTTGGTTGTGATATTTTATCTTATGGACTTGTTTTATTAAGTTTTTGAATTTATGCTTTAACGAGTTACGGCGAGAGAATCAGATTTTCGTGTTAAGGAGAGTACGTAGTGCCTATGCTGACAATGGCAATTTTTCCAATTTTAGGTACGCTGAGGTTAAAAGTTCTTTGTCCTACATATATGAAACTTTGTAGTATTATTGTATGAACTTTGTGCTTTACATTGCTGTCTTGAGTTTTATGATTAGATGCAGAGTTATGTTTGGGAATTTTTTCCAAACTTCAAAAATTTGCATGAAAAATTTGAGGAGTAACATTTTTTCTGGTCTCATATATTAATACATCTAAAATAGACTTGTATCTTTATAGAGAGAATGTATAGAAATATCACTGACAATTATTTCAGATTTCTACCTTTATAAAGAAAATAAAACAAAAGCAGAGAAAATTAACTTTAAAGTTTAGCTTATATGAATCTTACTTTAGACGTAGTTTGCAACCCTCCCACTGCATATTCCTCATCCTCCATGTCCTCCAAACTTTCCTCCAGCTTTTTATCCTCCATTTCGATCCGGCGAACATCTAAAGCTCTAAACGCACTGAGCGAATTCCACCCTCCTATCCGTGAATTTTAGTAATTTGAGTTATTATTTTGGTTGCGATATTATATCTTATGGACTTATTACGTTTTTGAATTTGTCCTTTAATAGTTACGGTGAGGGAATCAGTTTTTCGTGTTAAGTTTTATAATCAGTTCTTTCAGGTTTTTATTTTATTTGTATTGCTAATATAATATTGTACATTTAGAAGAATGAAAATATTTTATTTTTAAAAGTAGCTTAATCCCTACTTTATTTTAAATTTTGGGTTGGGGAATCAGCCTGAGCAATTACAAGCTGGGATATATCTGTTTTCAGCTTGCCGCCACTCCGCTGGTTATGAAATGTCGTATGGCTTTTAGTGCCGGGATATCCCAGGACGGGTTCGGCTCGCCAGGTGCAGGTCTTTCTATTTGACTCCCGTAGGCGACCTGCGCGTCGTGATGAGGATGAAATGATGATGAAGACAACACATACACCCAGCCCCCGTGCCACTGGAATTAACCAATTAAGGTTAAAATTCCCGACCCGGCCGAGAATCGAACCCGGGACCCTCTGAACCGAAGGCCAGTACGCTGACCGTTCAGCCAACGAGTCGGACCACTCCACTGGTGAGGGCTGCACAATCCAACCTGTCACGACTAGTATCACTTTTTTTTTTTTTTTTTTTTTTTTTTTGCCAGTTGCTTTACGTCGCACCGACACATTTCGCCACATAAAATATATATATATGAACATTCCTCACTGTGATTCTAGTGGTGAAAACGGAGGGCAAATTTAACCAAATGACGTCTGCTATAAATAAGAAAATAAAAGAACGTGGCAAAGAATTACAAGACAATGTGGGCATGGAGTATTGGAAGCAAATCATGGGTAGTGTGATTGTGGTCATCTATTGTAAACAACTCCGTAACTATTTCAAGAAATATGGAGTCTTAAGAGGTTTTACCAGACAAAAGAGCACAGGACACTTGGTAGGAGAAACAAAACTTGGATATCACATGAGGCAGTGAGAGGACAGTTGGAGAGTGTGGTGGACTGCATCAAACTGTAATTGCCTGCGAGCTGTCCTGCGGCGAGGGTGGGCTGGTGATTGCGGCAGTGTCACATTATGGAGCACCCCAGGGTTCCCAAGGGCAGCACTGCCTTAATTTGTTCTCCAGGCAGAGAGTTGTAGGCACAAGAGAGAATCAATAGCTTAGATTGTATCCTTTCCTGACGGGCAAGCAAACAACAAAGTTCTCACTGATCGTTATAGCTGGCAGATGCATTTATTACCTGACAATTATTAGGGTTTTAACTGAAACACTGAACTTTTAATACATGGAAAACATTAGAAGTGATATGGATGAAAGGAAAGTAACTTCAACTTCCTTAATAGATTTCACCTTAGCATTTGACAGTGTCGATCAAAACACCCCAATACAAAGCTCAGCCAAGTTGACTACCTGCACTATGCAGTTTTTCAATCTAGTAATCAGTGCAATTTAGGGTAAAAGTTCACGTCATCCAAGAGAAGTTACGTGTGGAATACTTCAAGGTTATGTGTACGATCTATTGAATTCCTTATTAACGACAATTCTAAGTCTGTACTTGCTTCTAGTTACCATACTTAGATCCGCAGGTTTACATAAACCACAAGGGAGCTAAAAAATTATGAATTGCCACTATTTTGAAATTTGCTTTTACAGAATGGTCTCAGAATGAAGCCTGAAAGGATTTAAACAATATTAGAAGTGAAGGCGTGCCTGAAGTTATGTGACAATCCACATCGGCCACGCGCCGTGAAGAACCAATCAGTATCTGGTAGCAAAATAATGCAATGTTCCATTTCAACTATTGAAATGTTGTGTATAAAGTCTAAACTCAAACACCGAATAGGTTGTAAAAATCTTGTTTTCAAGGTTTAATTTCTCAACACATCTCTCTATACTTTGTAGAGATCCGATCGATATCCCCAATAAGTCGGCGCTGAGAAGTTTGACTTCCATATTAACAACGTGATCGATAATTACGAGTGTTACACGTATAACTGAATATCTTGAAGACAACGAGGTCAAGTGGAGGAACATTAACACCTGTACCTGCTTAGTGATGACGCAACTTCACTCGATCTGTCAGAGCAGTGATCTAATCGCATCACTGAGTAGGGCTAAGGTACATCTGGCAAATATCAGACTGAGTTTTAAGGACGGGAGATTGAAAGGGATTAATGCCACTTTCCTAAAGCCATGCGTCGCTTTTTCGAAATTGCTGCCGTGTTTCAATCATCCTATCGAAATACCTTCCGCGGTTTGCTGTGTAGGGAATTGCCCCAAAGAGGCATTCTCGATAACGGATAGCTGCCTTTTGTCTTCGTGAATTTCAGGAAGTAATAACCTCTACCTCGCCAGGTTTCCTATTGAAGTATAATTCAATAACCACCTAGTCTTCATGCACTATGTATACACAAGCAGTGTTCCAGAAAGTAATTCCGTAGTATGGTGTCCGAACAATGTTCCCACAAGTGATTTTGTTAGCCTATCAGGAAACCACCCACCTTCAGAATAGCGGTACTGCTATACGTCTGGTTCATCACCGTATGTCTATCCACTTTCCTAATCAAAACCCAGATTGAACCCACGTAATTAACACACGCATTAATTCCAACATAACATCAATTTAACTCCAACCAAATTAACCCACCGTAAACTTCATGCCCATCAAATTGATAAAACCCATTTTTCCATCTTCTGCACCCCCCCCCTCCTTCACAATCTCATAAAAGAATTACTACTTCTCACTTCTAGTGGATCAGTACTCAGCATAACTACAAATTGCTGCTTCGTCTTAACTACTGTGTAAGCCATATCACGTGAGAATCAAATCACGATCCTCCTACTCCAATAACTTTTAACACTCTCAAACGAATAATCTCAAAATTACATTCATCATCAATAAAACCCTATAAATTATATCAAGCACACACGCAAGCCCACCCTGTACAGACCGACAGTAGAGCGCAAGCGCGCAACGAAATCGGTACCCATCAAACCACCTATCTCCAAAGAGAGAGAAGTCTATCCATCTAGGGTACTCCTACCAAGAGGTGAATCTTTCATAGACGTATTTTTACGGATAGTTTAGCAAGCAAGCCGCCAAAATATTCGAGATTATTTCTTCATCGTGATAATATCCTCGGGAGGTACCGAAGGAGGGAAAGGAGGACTAGGGGAAGCACAATAAACAGTCGAATGCGGAATTTCGAAGACGATACGAAGATCACACATATTGGAGGATAAGGTAGTGTGAAAAGGCACAGAATAAAGAAGACCGCAGAGGTTGAAGTCCACCTCGGGCTGAATGAGTAGGTAGGCTAGATGGTTTTGACCACAGCGAAAGCACTGACCCTATTCGAGTACAAAAACAATTTTGTTATTTTGTGATCATAGTCACATACTTCCTTACGTGGAATGCGAATTGCAAGGACGTGACTTTTAATTTGTTTAAATCATGTGCACTGGGCGGGATTCAAATCGCTGCCATTTTGGTGAAGAACCAGTGACTTTGCCACTTGACTAACACCCCACCCCCTTCCCCTGCCACAGGCACACAAACACACGCGCGCGCGCGCATAGAGGAGTTGCAGAAGATATGCTCGATTACTGTTCAAATGAATGAAATTTCAAGATGGAAATTCACCTCTGAAAGAAATCAAAATTGAATCCCCAATTTTGAGTACAGACTGGAGTTGCTGTCAAATTGTAATTGGATTTATTTCAAAATATTGAAACACACTTGAATTATCAGAGCCATTTATATAAAGAAAAAGTTAAAGCCATCTCCGCAACCTGAGCACTATGTGGGGTACAGTATTGTAGTTAGTTCTTTGTCTGGCCACCTCTGCACCCAGTAATTAACCTGGTACTAATGCTAATAGTAGGCTTCGAAAACCTCACAGCATCTCCAGAAGTGAAAATCTCGTTTAAAAATGTTCGGCCATCCTGACGGGGAATTGAATAACCCAAGCACGCCTTTACTACTTCGGATAGGCAGCCCTTATGCAGGGCAATTCAAAATGATGGACCCGATTTCATAAATTTATTCTATGAAATCTAATGAACATATCATACTATGAAATATGCGCAATGAAAGGCTAACTCTCCAAGTTTAGTTGAGTTTATATTTCATCCCACGTGGTTTCATTTTCAGCCGTTACGAGCGCGCAGGAAGCGAGTAAAGAAAATGGCTGCGGCTCGAGAGCAGAAGTCGTTCTGTGTGCTTGATTACCATGTAAACAAGTCTGTGATTAGTGTTCAACGGCATATCCGCACCAGGTATGGAAGAGGCCCACGTACTGGAAAAGCCATTCGTGCGTGGTATGCAAAATTCGGAGACACGGGCTGCATCTGCAAGCGAAAGTCGACTGGCCGTCCTTCGATTGGGGAAGAGACAGTGGAACGTGTTCGCGCCAGTTTCGTGCGGAGTCCGCAGAAGTCCACCTACCGGACAGCGATGCAACTTGAACTTCCACAGGCAACTGTTTGGCGCATTCTGCGGAAACGTTTACGAATGAAACCCTACCGCTTGCAACTGGTGCAGGCCTTAAAAGACACCGATTATGCTGCTCGCGCGTCCTTCTGTGCTGAGTTTTAATGAAACAGGATGGGTTCTCCAAAAGGGTAATTTTCAGTGATGAAGCGACTTTTCACCTTTCCGGGACTGTGAATAGACACAACGTAAGGATCTGGGGAACTTGTAATCGCCATCAAGTTGTGGAACACCAACGCGATTCTCCCAAGGTGAATGTGTTTTGTGTCATTTCCCATGAGAAGGTTTATGGACTCTTTTTCTTCACTGAACCTACTGTGACAGGAAATGTTTTTTCTTGACATGCTGCAACAATTGCTCCTGCCACAGCTCGAAGAGGATAGTGCAGATTTCATCCTTCAACTGGATGGTGCCCCTCCGCATTACCATGGCAACGTTCGGAGCCATCTCAACGAGACATTGGCACAACGCTGGATAGGCCGTGCATCTCAGGGGGATCGAACTCTCATTCGTTGGCCACCGCGTTTCCCCGACCTAACCCCATGTGATTTCTTCTTGTAGGGTTTCGTAAAGGATCATGTTTACGTACCACCTCTTCCACTAACATTGGACGACCTTCGTGCCCGCATCGCAGCAGTCATCGCAGAGATAGGCCGCGACACACTACACAAGGTTTGGCAAGAGATAGACTATTGGCTTGATGTGTGTCGTATTACACGAGGTGCTCACATAGAACACTTGTGAGATGATTGAGAAATCACTGAGAGTTTACCGTTCTTAGCACATGTTTCACATTACGATATTTTTATTAGATTTCACAGAACAAATTTATGAAATCGGATCCATCATTTTGAACTGCCCTGTACTGTAGAGCTAGAAATATACCAAGTAAAAATTGACCCTCACAAAATTATAGAAACAGACATCTACAGAGTCCATATGATAGTCATCATCACATCACAACCAATCAGTCATCTCACAAATTCAATAGTAGCTAACATATTTCACAAACTATTTCATAAATTATTATAACACCAACAACTACGTATTTCCGTTCCTACGCCAGTCCATGAAACTGCAATGACTACATTCCTGCCTTGCTCGCAACAGTAATCGCGTATTTCGCCTCAAACGACAGAAGGGCTATTATCGACAGTCCTGATAACAGACGATTACCCCTCGTGCATGCCCGTAGGGAAGCAGTCAAATGAAGGTTCCCTTCCTCCAATATCAAACTATCGGAGGGCGTTCTGATTGTCTTCCCCGGTGTATGTTTCATAGTCCCATAAGCAGACATTTACATGGTATTTACGGTGAATGTTCGGACTTTTAACTATCTGGAGGCGATTGTCCTCCTTATAAACTATATCCACATTTGTCAACTAAAGTCATTAGGTTTCCATAAAGAAACAACTAAGCTATGAATATGCAAAGAAACAGAAAGCCAGTCTAAATTACTCTCAAACACATACCTACGATATTCTCTATCTTCTTCCTCCGTTTTTCCCACAGCTTCGTGGGGTCGCAGGTACGAATTATGTCGCACACATGGGCTTGGTTCTGTTTTACGTCCGGGAACTGAATTGTTTCTTAGAGAATACTGTTGATCGCAACTGTGAGCTCGCTGCATTAGCTCTGCTGCACCTTGGTTCAATCTCACTATTTTACCACCCTGGGAGAAAACACATCCTAAATATTGGATATGATTTTCCTTTCCAATTTTTTTTATTCCCAACCCAATATTCATTTAGATTTCTTTCCTACTGATGTCACTTTAGCCTTGGGCATGCTAATTTTCATATGATACTCACTGCACCTATTTTGAAGCTCCTGGATTGTAGACTGTAGGCTTTCAGCATAGTCTGTCATTAAGGCCAATTCCGCGGCATATGCCAAACTTCTTACTACATTTCCACCTAACTGACTCCCTCCCTAACACTTTATACCTTTCAGCAGATGATGCATGTAAACTAAGATGAAAGATTACAGCCTTGTCTGCCCCTGTAAAAACCTTGAACCGAAAACTCTCGAGTGAAAGTTTCCTCACGCTTTTCTCGTTTAGACAGTCGCCACAATCTTACAAATCAACAACTGCTAATGACCATGCGGTTTTAATAAATGTTTTATTGCGCACAAATGTGCATGGAAAAAAAAATAATAATTCTTATGAGCAGTCGTCTGTACAGAATTTTGTTAAGGATTCTATTCTCAGTTTACACTTAAGTACGTGATAGCGTTCACAAAGTTCGCCGCATCTTTTGCACCTGCAGTCCGGACTTGGCTCATGAAAGCTCGCTTTAATACACAGGCGTTGGTGAAACCCATGGACTGAGAGTCTGGTCACAACGTGTCTCAACTCATAGCCTCCTTGAGTCCAGTTGCGGTTGATCATCGCATCACACTGGTAAAAGTCCCACCATATGCTGTCTCTCTTTTGTTGAAGCTCTTGTAGGAGTTCCTTATACGCTGGAGTGGCCGGGAGCAGTAGTTTCAAACGCAGCTCTTCCACAAAGAATAATTCCCTCGACAGTTGGTATACGAGGCGTGATGGAGTGTACTTTGACAGGCAAAGTACTTTCTTTAAATAGAATGCTTTCACCTTCTCTATACTATGTAGTTGCCTCTTTCCAAGATATATCCATATATTTTCTAATCCTTAAGATGAAATAACTCGATGGCACATGATAGTGAGAGATGGCTCAAAGATCTGATGTCGTTAATGGATTTTATGGCAGCATTTAGTCGGTCTCTTACATGTAAAGAGAACACGTTCCCCGGTGTTTGAAAAATGACTCCTAGGTATTTAAAATTTGTACTGTAATCACGACAACCACCGTCGCCAGTTAGCTCGTTAGCAGGACGATTGAACAATATTCTCACTTCAGTGATGCTCGTCGATGATGAATGTAATGATAAATACAAATTTGTAAATACCTCTCTCCATTATTACATATAGATAGTACAGTAAAATGTACCAGTTATAAAATATTAGAAGTGGAAAAACAGCTAATAATACCGGAGAAATTTGACATTCTCTGTTTTGGATCTCTCTTAATATTACTATGCCATTGTGTACTATTCAAATAATAAATATCCCAGTCTACAAGTCTACAGCTATGCTATCCCTGAACATAACTATGGAGTTTAGCGTAATTCTGCTGAAGTTTGTACATTACGTCGAAACAAGCAGACGGAAAAATAAATAAAAATTGAACTGAAACTATTTTCCACTTTTGTATACCTAATTCGAGATGAAAACGAAATTTCAGCAAAAAAGTATAGTGCACATAAACAATTATATACTTATTTAATACAGACTACTGACGCTGTCATCCATGTTCGAATACAATACGCCACTTCCCTTCAATAATGTGTTTGAAATCAACATTCCATACTCGACAACACTTACACGAAAAATTCCTTTGGCATCACTCTACGAGGCACTTAGGTCTAAACGCGGTTACCATTGAAAATTCGTTCAGGTACATAAGTTCACACAAATCTATATTTCAAGGTTTACTACAGAGTGCCTCATTTTTCAAACCAATAAACTAAAGGTAAAAACCAGTGAACCGCATACTGATCCCTGCGGCATTCCCAATACGTCACCGTCAGCTCTCTACGCGTGTGGTGATGTTGGAGGGGCAGCAGCTTTTAGCAAACCCATTTGTCTCGATCTTCAGGTCGGTGTTGCCTGACTGATGGGACTCTCTTACCGCAGGACAATGAACAAAAGATCCCATTGTTCGGAAACGTGTACACGGCTGAGCGAACAAAAGTGTTGCTCAACAGTTACAGGCTACACAAATGGAATCGATGCTTATACGTCACATTAAGTATCAGTCTAATGTTAACTATCTCGAACTTAGCATGGATTATTTATTACTATTATATGCTAGTGGTTTAATGTCGCAGTAACACATCGAACGTTTTCAGCAACAAAGGGATGGGAAAGGGCTAGGATTGAGAAGGTAGCGGTCGTGGCCTTAAGTTAAGGAACAGCCCCTTCATTTGGGTAGTGTGAAAATGGGAAATCGCGGAAAACCATCTTAAGGGCTGCCGACGGTGGGATTCGAACCAACTATCTCCCGAACGCAAGCTCACAGCTACGCGACCCTAATTGCACGGCCAACTGGTTCGACATTATTATTATTATTATTATTATTATTATTATTATTATTATTATTATTATTATTATTATTATTCTTTCGAATGGGCCACCAGAGGACCACGTGCCAATTTCAATTCCTTCTTCTTTGTTCTTTCCTTTTCTTCCAGTACGCTTTCATCTGTTCACTATGTTTCTTCTTTCTGTCTTCAGACCACTTTGAACCAGTCTTTTTTACTTTCCTACCTTGGAATCCTTCTATTTTCAATACTTTTTCCCGAAAGCCTTCTCTATTATTTATTTCTTCTGTTGTTATATTGTTTTTTTCTAAATCCTTTCTTACTTCATTGACCCAGCTTGTCGTTGATTTCTTACTCCACAAATATCTGAAAATCTTACTGGTTAATCTACTATCTTGCATTCGATATAAATGTCCAAAAAACATAAGTCTCCTTTTCCTCATTACATCTGATATATTTTCTATTTTTTGATATATTTCAGCATTACTTCGTAATTTCCAACCTTCTGCTGTGTTTTGTGGGCCTAATATTTTCCTCATGATTCGCCTTTCTAGTATTTCTAGCTTATCTAAATTATAGTTTAATGCCAGACACTCGCTTGCATATAGGCATTCTGGCTTCACTACTGTGTTGTAATGCCTTATTTTTGCATTTTTGGATAGGCATCTTTTATTGTAGATATCTTTGGTGACACCATAAGCTCTCTCCATTTTATGTACCCTCTCCTCTACTGCAGATTTTTCTAAACCATTTTCTTGGATTATTTCCCCTAGATATTTGAATTTTTTTACCCTCTCTATTTGGCCAATATCTGTTTTCAGAAATTTTGGTGCATCCCAAATATTTGTTAAAAATTTTGTTTTTTCTGCAGAAATTCTTAAGCCAGTTCTGCTGGCGATTCTTTCCAAGACATTTACTTGGGTTACAGCAGATGTCACATTTTCAGAAAGTATTGCAAAGTCATCTGCAAATGCAAGACAATTTATTTCAATCCTTTTATTTCCTCTGCCTAACCTTATCGGTGAAATGTTGAGTTCAATAAGTTTTTCGTTCCAAATTCTCACTATTTTATTATTATTTTATTATTATTATTATTATTATTATTATTAGCGAATATGCCAATTTATGATTACATAAAGTACTTTAGGCTTTTTTAACCTTGCTTTGTGCCCATATTGCTTCAATTCTTTTGCTATGGGCTACTTCTTTTCCTTTGGTCCAAATTATTCTGGTCATTTTCTTTAGTTCTTTTTTCTTGATCATCTTGCCATCTGTAAAATTTCGGTCTAATGTTCTCCATGCTTTGCATGTCTTGTGTGATTTTCTATCAATTTAAGTTTTTTTTAAATATTTCAACAATCCATTTCACAGCGCCTGTTTTAGGTTATACTTCTGTTCTCACGGAATTCGAATGTTCGTTTTGCAATGCTGTCAGGGTCATTGTTGGGGTGGGGGGGGGGGGCGGTGCCGGTAAGTAGCACGCTGGTCTTTTGTACAAGGACTCGATTTCCGGTCGGGTCGGAGATTTTAAGCTGGATTAGTTAATTAATTCCTCTGGTTCGGGGACTGGGTGAGTGTGTGTTAAAATTAAGGTAGATATCATCCTAAGTTTGGTACAGATGGTGTTCCGTGGTTTCCCATTTTCACACCAGGCAAATGATTGGGGCTGTACCTTAATTAAGGCCACGGCCGCTTCCTTCCCATTCCTAGGCCTTTCCTGTCCCATCGTCACCATAAGACCTATCTGTGTCGGTGCGACGTCAAGCAATTAGCAAACAACAAAAAAAGTTTGGTGCATACGTTACAGACGCTCAGGTTGCTCATGAGCATCAACTCGATATGCCTGCACTAGACCTCTCCGGAGGCCACAGACTATTGTTATTACGCTGGTAAATTTAACAATTATACAAATGATTTTAAAATTCCCGTGATTTTTGTCTACAGAAGGAAACGGGAACCATACTACGAAAAGCGAATTTGGTATTTCAGAAGCACATCTTCGAGATTAGAGAAAACAAAATTTGCTGTTAATAGCAGCAAAATGCTCTCGTCGTGCGCCTCGGGGATCAACGACTGGAAAATTACCGTACGACGCTCGTTTTACCGTACGGGATGCTACTGCCACTGAAGACGCAAGAACGGTAGAAACAGAGCCAAAAGATGAAATCTAAGGCAAGGATTTTTATAATCCGTTTAATTTACGGTAATAGAGTGTTTACAATCCGATTAAACGTACAAAATGTTATACTGCATGGAAAACTGCGGTAAAAACCAAGGTACGGTATTCTTAGGTCTATCCGTTTCAGTGAGAATGCCGATGGTGCTGCTGAGTTGATGTATTCACAAAGACGCAAACCAAATGCTGTCAGTTCTGTAAACTATTTTATTTACACGTTATTTCACATTATACACACACAAACTAATAACCTGCCAACATAAACAAACACTACTGCAAAGAATCAGAAGAAGACTGCAACAGATGCATGTCAACTACCAACCCAGCAAAACCAATTCACATACTTGACTTCAAACACTCGGCTGAGACGGCTTCAACACAAGTCTCATTAAAATAACTCCTCTCTGCTCCCAAGACTACCTCTTTATAGTCTATACGTTGCCTGGCCAGGCTTCTAGAAGAATATGACATAACATGTTTTCTCGTAAATTCGAGAGTCTCCAATAGCTTATTAACAATGTAAGGAAGTCTCTACACAATTCGAGTCGCACATTGCGTTGTTCTAGACTATTACAGTGTGTTGCACAATATTGCAATGGTTTATACATCATATATACAGGCAATAAAAATATATAGTATTAATTACGTGTTCTTACATTAAATAAACTCATAATATATATACAGTAGATTTTTCATGACATAACCTCACAAATGATACGATCATGATTATACCAAATAAAGGTCTTACACAACTACGTAAATAATAATAATACTAATACTAAAGATATAAACACTTCCTAGCCATACCACACAAGTTATAATAATAATAATAATAATAATAATAATAATAATAATAATAATAATAATAATAATAATAATAATAATAATAATAAATATTTCCATGATTTACCCATGGGTTAGAAAATATTGTTTCCAAGTTATATTAGTCTATTACACTTGCGTCAGATTTATTGGTCATCCTGGGTGACGCCGTTCATTCGACTGCGACTCTAGTTCGGGCTCATACACCTCTGCCCATGATTCATCAATGCCACAATAAACCGCAGAAATACGTCCCGTTCACTGCGGCACCTGTCGAACAAAGTACCGGTGCTATTTCTATACGTCCATGAGCTGGTGGGGAACCGAATGGGACCTAATTTTCCTTAGGTTGAGAATGTTATTCAACACGTGCCACGTCGATTGATGACTAATCTGAACTTCTAACGATAATTCTCGGACATCTATCGGTGATGTGTGGAAATGAGGCTTCGCACCAATTCTGCCTGTTCATCGGAAATGGACAGCCGTCATGTGCGGATACATCCAGAGCCTCACGGAACCCACATACCCATTGCACAGCAGTCCAATACGGTAAAGCATCGTTGCCATAGGCTTCACCCAAGCCTCGATAATATTCCCGTGCATGTTTTTGACGGGTAATCTGTATTTTGATCCACAATCGTTCTTTTACCATTGTTGAGCATGTGTCAGGGCGGTATAGAACACGTTTCCCCCTTCAACTGCTCGCACAGACACCACCACTCACTACAGCACCTGTTTCAGACGTTCTGCGCAACAACACAAACTCCAGCTGATGCCCTTCGCTGCTGATAGTGAATACGCGGTGTTGTAACATCGTCTTGACAGTGTTGCCATTATTTTATTTACAACCCTCGTATAAATGTGTTAATAAAATATTATATTAACAAAAGGTAGTATTTCATGTAACCTTTTAATAGGACTAACGGTATATTTTTACAGAGCATTTACTGTACGTAAGGTCATCATTAGTTGTGTTTGGAAGAGAACAATAAATGACCAAGCTCATCATTCCGGCTACCAACCGGCTCATAATATCACCGCTCTCTTCCTTGAGCGCTTTTCAGTAGTTATGGTTTGTCATTTCCTTTCTTCATTGTAACATTGAATGCGATAATAATAATAATAATAATAATAATAATAATAATAATAATAATAATAATAATAATAATAATAATAATTTCGTATGGCTATTTTAGCCGGGTGCAGCCCTTGTACGGCAGACCCTCCGATGAGGGTGATGTTATGTGTGGTGTGTGATTTGCAGGGATGTTGGGGACACTACAAACACCCAGCCCCCGAGCTAATGGAATTAACCAATGAAGGTTAAAATACCCGACCCGGCCGGGAATCGAACCCCGGACCCTCTGAACCAAAGGCCAGTACGCTGACCATTCAGCCAACGAGTCGGACATTGAATGCGATAGATTTGTTTGTATAAATCTGGTCTTTCACCCGAGCGGCTAGCTGGCTTCCCCCACACCGCCGGCTCACCTGGCTCTTTAGCTCGCTTTCTGTCCTTTATTTCCCACTTACAACACACGTTACTGGTGTTCTGAAAATACATACTGTATAGAGTAAATTCCTTTTATGATAGGAAAATCGGAGTTTGGTGTGCGATTAGCCATTCTCGCCTCTTTTTTAATCGGCTAATAGACGAGAATTTCCTTTTTTTCAATCAGCTAACGGGAGAAAACCACCATATTATTGGTTTCAAGAAGATTCCTCGCCTGCTCATACAGCAGAGGATTCGACGAATAAAATTACGGAAGTGTTTGAAGGAGTGATTAGTGCTGATTTGCTGTCCTCCCGCTCCTCAGATCTGAGAGTCTGTAATTTTTATTTGTGGGGAACCCTGAAGGACAAAGTGTAAAAGGGTAGCAGAGGTAGAAGAAAAGGTGGGGGCAGAGCTGGAATATATGCTGGCAGTGAGGATCGTAATAACGGTATTGACTTTATCCCCGGATTGTAAGGGAGTGTGCACGCAGTTAGTGCGGGTGTGTGTAATAAGACTGGCTCGTAACGCAACTACATCAAAATGTGGAGAAAATCCGATAAATAAACCATGTGACTGAAATTGAAGAATTAATGAAAAACTTATAATTTGTTCAGCTACCAAGAAGAAAAGGAACTAATTTCTAAAGGGCAACCTCCGGCATCGTTACTCAATCTCATTCAGCTTCGTAAAACAGGCGCAAGTAGTATTACTTTTTTTGTATGTTTTGTTTCTAAGTAGACTGAATCAGGGAGAAATGGACGTAGAAAATTAAATATACTGTTCTGTTCACCATGTTTATTGTTTTGTAACTTTAAAAATTTTGGAATAAAGAATGTGAGGTGGCAATGTAGAGATAAACAATTTTGTGAGTAAGCACCTTCGTTCGGGCTCAAAACACAAACTTGCTTCAATATCAGTAAAAGAGTCTGAAAAGTCATATATAATTTTTTGGGTATGTATTACAGGCTTAGCCACTACTAACTCACTCTCTAAAAGGCATAAATTCAATACAATTCAGTTCACTTCCCTTCCAAAGCTCCATCCTATATATATACAGTGGTGGTCAAAATAATAGAGCCACCTGGAAAAGGTTTAGAATAAAGTGCAAATTTATTACTAGACATGTTTGTACTATGATGGAAACAAATTTTTACGTTGTACAGGAACCATTACAACAGAGTCACATTGTACCACAGTCAGTTATATAGATAACACAACTGAAACTAATCAATAATATTCAAAATAATACCAGACCACAGGGTCAAAAAAATAGAGCCAATTGACACAAATATTTTGTACTTGACCTAAGTCTTATGAAATTTACAGGAACAGTCGTTTTTGCATAGGAGTGCATTAGTACTTCGTGGTGTAACCCTTATTTTTGAGGATTTCCCTGCACCTCTTACCCATAGAGTCGACTAAACGCCTGCATTCGTCGCTGCTGATCGCATACAAGGCTCTCTGGATTTCTTCCCAAAGTTTATCTAAAGACGTAGCTTTTGAGCGGTCAATTCTCTTGTCTACGATCTCCCATAAGTTCTCGATGGATGATGCGTCAGGGGATTGAGGCGGCCACTCTAATACTTCGATATGGTGATATTGAAAAAACTGCCTTATGATCCTTGCAGTATGCTTTGGATCGTTATCGTGCTGAAATTTCCATTTCAGCGGCATTTCCTCTTCAGCATAAGGCAGCATTACATTTGCTAAGGTGTCGTTGTACATTTCTGCGTTCATTATGCCGTTGATACGGTGTATTGGACCAAGGCCATACCATGAAAAACATCCCCATACCGTAACACTTCCGCCACCGTATTTCACAGTTTTTAAAGTGTACTTGGGATTAAATTCCTGGTTTGGTGGGCGGCGCACATAGACTTTTCCGTCTGAGGCAAACCTATTATACTTGGATTCATCGGACCAAAGGATGTTCCTCCACCAAATATTGGGTTTGTGTTCATTTCTCCGGGCGAAGACCAACCTTTTCCGAACATTAGCTTTGGAAACATGTGGCTCCTGTCTCGCAATGCGCCCGTTCAATTTTGCGGATCTCAGTCGTCTTTGAATCGTTGAAGTTGATGGTTGAACATCATTTTTGTCGCTAAACAAAATGGCTTTCAGTCGTGGTGGTGACAAAAATGGGTTTCTTTACTTCCCTAGTGATGAGTCTGTCTACGCGAGGAGTAGTTACACGAGGTCGCCCCCTGTTCCCCACCTGCGGCTTTGTTTGTTTTGCCAGTCTAATAGCGTTCTGGACTCGTTTTCGCGAAACGTGTAAATCTTTGGCTATTTGATGCATGCATATCCCACTTTTGAACATGCGGAACATTACTATACGACCATCATCACTTGTATGCTCTGCTCTGCCCATCTAGAAGAATGTAAACGAAACCAAACGTCAGTTTACATACAAAATAATATTGAGTGGAGGTTTGTTGACAAATAATATCGCTAGCCCCCAAAACAACTGCAAAAAATGAATTTGAATGGGACTTCTGTAAAACGGCTCTATTATTTTTGTTACGGAGATATACGTGGTAGGTAGAGGTGAAAGAAGGTGCGGGTGTGAATGGGTTTCAAGCTACGGAATTAACGTGCAATGTAAAATTAATTTAAAATTTAACTAGGTTATATTTTCTTTTCAAAAACAAGAGGTAACAATCATAACAGGTACAGAGTAGCAAAAATGTAGGTACAATATTACTGGGTTCGGGCTCAGTGCCCTTACTTCATAACTCTTGGGCAATCAGCCCCGCCTTACTCCAAAAAAAATTTTAGCCAAGGGGCAGAAAACCCCATTCATGCCCAGGAGCACTGGCTCCAAACATTACACATAAAGCCTGCACGAGGCATACAGAAACAAATTTCAAAGAGCGATCCGCTCTCAAAATTGTAAGCCTATCACAAGGCCACATCAAACTCTACCTTCAAGCTGTCCTCTAAGGACGTATTTACAGGGGTAAAATACCCAAACTACGGAGGTCTATTACATAAAAAGAAGGTTGATTACATGACCTCTAAAATAACAATTTGAGAGGAGGCGAACTTGCACTCCTAATACACTTTGTTTTTAAAACCTAATCTGGCTCTGGGCCACTAACGCAAGGGCTAATCCCATACTACAGAGGTGACTTAGAGAAGAACCCTTTACATTACATAACCGAAGAATAGTTTGAGAAAATAAGTTCACCTCAAAACAAATGTGAGTGGGAGCTCGAGAGGGTTAGCACTCTCTATCCCAATATGTAGCTTTACAAGAAAAAGATGAAAAGAGTAATTACATTTTAGGAAAAGGTTACATGATGGAAATGCTTCGAACCCGCCGCGAGTGTTAAACTGCCGACCTAGCAAGAAAAGAAGTTATTAATAGGCCATTACCTGGTGTTGAACGGCTGAAGAAGAAAGAGGCGCTTCCCGCCTCCTGCTATGTACTTAATACACTGAAAGATGGAACAGAAGTGGCCCGGAGACCCCAAAATCAGCAGTTTATATCCTCTCGCGGAAGATTCTAGGCGTTAGGGGAAAGAAAACACCCTCCCACAAAATCTTTATTGGCTAGGGAAAAGAAACCCCTACATAGAGGAAAAAGAAACACATTATTGGTGGAAAATTAATTAAAGAAATTCGGGATTGGCTAGATCCAAACTAAGGGGAAAAAGAGGGGTATACAGCCAACTTAAACAATGACAGAAGGAAATTTAACAAAGAACAAACTCTTGAAATAAAAATTTCTCCAACAAAATAGTTCTTTGACTCCGCACTAGGTCGCACTATTGTTGATCTTCAGTAGTGTCCTCTAGAAGAGAAAGTTCACACTTCTTACTTCAAGCGAAACAAAAACACATCAAAAGTGACACAGTTCAAAAACTCAAAAATTTCCAGGTAGTGACATCTTCTGAGGAATTAGTAGATTAATAGTGTAGATAAAGTTCGGACTTCCTCCAGAAGAGGAGTTTCAACTGGCGCAACTTTTAAATAAACAGAGTAGAGGTGTACCGCCCGGTACAGACCTCCCCCCCCAAAAGTTCCTCCAAGGGGTAACACAGAAGAACATAAGCTTTGTTTCCAAAATAAGGTCCAAGTTTTGATGTTGATATTAAGATTAATTGCGGAAGCATTTATAAGATTTTAGTAATTTGGTTGGTTGCAATTTCAAAATTTTGTTGTTGCAGGTGCAGTAAAGTTTTTCTGTTGTAGTAGTTGAATTTCTGAAGATAAACCTTTAATGCTTAAAAGTGAAGAAAAGTTTTGCAATGTCCACCAAATATTGTTGTTGAATTCCCAAGTGTAATTATTGCTTATGGTGACTGTCCATGTAGTTGATGTAGATTGAGTCGGATGGCCAGACCGGCCGTTGCAGCTTGCGTCCAACGGAGGCCGCTCGGACCCCTCAAGTACCCTGAGATACCGCTCGCCCGCACTATGAGGGGAGCAGAGGTGTTGAAGTACGCCGCGCCCGCGGTGAACAGATACAGGCTGCGGGCATGTAGTAGGTCGTGCGCCGCACATCAGCCTTGGCCGGGAGGAGAGCTCCGGCTCGCCGTGCACATGTCGTCCTCGCTGGAGAGGAGGGGGCCCATCCCCCTCCCCAGTCGCTGCACGGCGCTGCGCGGCTGCGGGGGCGCTGAAACATTAAAGCTAGGCGGCAGAATTGTGTTGGACTATCATCTTCTTTGAGGGTACAGGCTTGTGGAGAGGTTGAGGGGCCAGCGGCGTGTAGATATCCATGGCATTTACTATTATGAAGCCACAGTGTAAGGTGGAGCAGGAGGCGGGAGCGTGGTAATGGCCGTGGCAAGAACAGGTGGCAGTTTGACGGGTCGGGGCAGGTTTTACACAAGGCTTACATCTAAAACCAAAATATTACAGAAGGGGCAGAATGCCTTAAAAGTGAAACTCAAAAAAATATATAACCTTCATATCCTTTCAAAATAATATGAAGCAAGTTAACACAGAAATTACACCGGTTTCACCTGGGACAGGTGAACTCTAAATATCCTCTCGGTGGCTGGATTACTTAGCAATAAGGTAACCGGCGTAAGAAAATCGAGAATGATACAAGGTCCATGAAATCTGGGGGCAAGCTTGCCCGCTGGAACAAAATTTTTGACCATGACCTGGTCACCTACCTTCAAAGTGGTGGGTCTCCGTCCACGATCATACCTTTCCCTAACCTTTTCATGAGACACTTTAAGATTGGCTTTAGCCTTCTTCCAAAGATCTTTAATGTTATCCGGATCTATTGTCTCGGGTAGAATGTCATTCAAAGACCAGAGGTTAGAGAGCGGCGAGTTGGGAACAAACTTGAACATCAAGGAAGCTGGAGTAAACTTGTGAGATTCATGAACCGCCGAATTCAAAGCAAAAGCTATCCAATGCAGGGACGTGTCCCACCTGGAAGGATCTTCATGATGATAGGCAATGAGTGCGGACCTGAGATTACGGTTAACCCGTTCAGCCAGAGATGGTTGAGGATAATAAGCAGATGTAGTTACATGAGAGATGGACAAGTCAAAACAGAATTTACGAAATAAATTAGATGTAAAAGCCTTAGCATTATCAGATACAATATATTGACACGGACCAAAAGAAGCAAAAATAGAATTTAAGCAAGTAATTGTAGACTGAGCGGTAGCCAGCTTATTCGGGAATAACCACGAAAATCTTGTAAAACCATCTACACATACAAAGATGAATTTGTTGGCATTCCCCTTTGACTGGGGGAAGGGTCCTACATAATCAATATACAGGCGTTCCATGGGGCGCGACGCTTGATGAGAAGACAAAAGGCCTACTTTAGTGGACATGGTGGGTTTACTGATCAAACAAGATTTACAAGCTTTTACGAGTTCCCGAATTTCACCGTCCATACCTTTCCAGATGAACATTTCACGAATCTTTTCACGAGTTTTAAAGATACCCAGATGCCCTCCTAATGGGGTCTCATGATAATACTTGAAGATCATAGGTACAAGAACCGCTGGAACAACAACTTTCATCAACTTATCATGCCTCGAAGGGCAACATAGAACACCATTCCTCAGAACATAAGGGACAGCATGTTCCCCAGAAGAAAGGGTTTCCATTATAGGAGCCAGCGTCGGATCTTCACGTTGGTATTTCTCAATATCCCTAAAAAGCATGGGAGCATCTGTTAAGATGGCATTAACACCAGATAGTATGGACTCGGAAGGTGATGAACTATCGACCGGTTCGTGGGTTTCGACGTCGTTATGAAACATACGGCTGAGTCCATCAGCAACAGCATTTTCGGTACCTCTGATATGTCGTACATCAAATTGGAAGGCAGAAATACGGATGGCCCAACGGGCTATACGACCAGTACGACGCGGCCTACCTAAGACCCAGCTTAAGGCTTGATTATCTGTCTCCAGGTCGAATTTGACATGTTCCAGATAGAGACGGAACTTTTCTAAGGCGAATAAGACTGCCAACCCTTCGAGCTCATAGATGGAATACTTGGCTTCTTGAACCGATAGAGTCCTAGATGCATAGGCGATGGGACGCCTCCCTAGTTCAGTCTCTTGAAGAAGGACTGCAGCTACAGCTGACGACGACGCGTCCGTTTGGACGATGAATTTCTTCGAGAAATCAGGCATAGCAAGTACAGGGGCATTACAGAGAGCTAATTTAAGATCTTCGAAAGCGGCTTGTTGAGAAGGTCCCCACTCGAATTTGATGCCTTTCCTACGAAGAAGGTTTTTAGGGCGCCGCTCTATTAGCGAAGTTAGGAATAAACTTCCTGAAGAAATTCACCATACCAATGAATCTAGCGATACCTTTGATGTCCTTAGGAGGTTTAAAATCACGGATGGCCTGTGTTCTAGAATGATCGACAGCTACCCCATCGGGTGACACAATATGCCCTAGGAATGACATTGAGGGCTTAGCAAAGGCAACCTTGGACAACTTGACAGTTAACCCAGCCTTACGAAGGCGATTCAGAACTTCTCGCAGATGATCTAGATGTTCTTCAAAAGTCTCGGAAAATACGACGACATCATCCAAGTAGTGATATAAGTACTCAAATTTGATGTCGGAGAAGACCCTATCTAGTAGCCTAGTGAGCACAGCTGCCCCCGTGGGGAGCCCGAAAGGCACGCGGTTGTATTCGTATAAATTCCAGTCCGTGGCAAACGCTGTAAGATGTTTAGACTCTTCGGCAAGGGGAATTTGATTATAGGCCTGATTCAAGTCCAAGATGGTGAAGAACTTGGCCTTACGAAACCATGAAAAGCAAGAATGAAGGTCGGGAAGGGGCACAGATTGCAACACCACCTTCCGATTGAGAGCCCTGTAATCAATGACAGGCCTGAAGCCTCCTTGGGGTTTCGGGACTAGAAAAATAGGCGAAGAATACGCTGACTTAGAGGGCCTAATAATACCATCCTGCAACATCTGATCGATGATTTCTTTCAGAGCCTTCATTTTAGGTGGAGATAGCCTATACGGTGGAAGACGGACAGGAATCGAATCCGTAACCTCAATTTTGTATTCAATAAGGTCAGTAACACCAAGAGTATCAGAGAACACCTCGGGAAACGACTGACACAGTTTGCGAATACTATCAGCCTGCTCCTCAGGTAGATGTCTAAGGTCTAACAACATCTCATCCTGGGTAGGCGAAATAGATGAACATGATACAGAATTACACTTTAACAAGGGAATTCTACAATTGGACGCAAATTTGAATGTGCACGACCTACTCTGGAGATCGAGCACAAGACCAGTGTGAGAAATAAAGTCAGCTCCCAATATAATGGGGCAAGACAATTGCTTGGCCACAAACAATTTAACTTTCCAGGTAAACTTAAAAACACGAATTTTGACCAGTAAGGAACCTAGAATTTCTAATGGAGATGAATTAGCCGAAACGTATTGAACAGGAGAAGAGACATAGTCAGGGAGTTTACAAACAGATTTCAATTTAGAATACCAATCAGCCGAAATAATGGAACAAACACTGCCTGAATCTAAGAGAGCTGTTATAGGCTCGTTATTTAACTCAATCTTAAGAAAAGGAACAGGTGCGGGGGTATCCGCCGCAATCCTAAGACACTCTTTAGGGCATTCAAAAGATGAATTTGAAGGCTGGTCGTTCTCTGCATTTACAACCTGTTTACTAGGGGCTGGGTCTCGGGAAGATGGATTAGTCGGATCAGCCGACGCCACTAGTCACTTTTTATTATTAGCATAGCTGGGATTTGCACCAGAAGTTGAGCAGGAGGGGGTGCTATTTGCGTTTGGGCAATTCTTGGCGATATGTGAGAAGGCCCCACACTTAAAACAGCCTTGTGATGACCCTGCTCCATTCCTTGTCCCACTTGACTTGCTCAGAGGACACTTATTCCGCAGATGGTCAGGCGACCCGCAAGCATAACATTTACGGGGATTGACTGGTCGGCGAGGTGGAGGCCGAGTGTTACTAAAGGAAGGCGGGGGTTCTTTCGCCACCCGCAAGGAATCGGCATACCTAACTCCTTCCGCAGAGACGGCTAATGCTTCCAGTTCAGAGAAGGTTTGCGGGCACGCCACGAAACACAAATATGACCTGTAGGGTGGTGAAATCCCTTCGACAATAGCTTGCACGATCTGATCCTCAGGGAAGTGGAGAGCAAACACCCTAGTATAAAACTTAATGTCCTGTATGAAATCAGCCAAGTTTTCATCCAAACGCTGTACACGATAATAGTACTTCTGAATAAGGGAGGACCTGGCCCCAGCCGGGATGAAGTTAGCTAGCAAATGGGCATGGAAATCCTCAATAGAAGATTGCTCGGCAATGGCTCTAACTATTTTGTCAGATAGAACACCAATAGCATAAGGATAGATAATTTGAAAAATTTGACATGGGGAAAGAGAAAACACGAGGGCATGATCCTGAAATTCCACTAGAAATCTTAAAAATGAAATTACGTCACTGGTGGTGTTGACGGAAAACTTAGAGATACCTCTAAGCAACATTGCCAATGGATGAGGCAAGCTGCTGAACCCAGGTGACATAGTCGTTAAAGGTTTCAATGGCAAAGAAGTTAATTCAGAGCGGATGTTACTCAATGACGCACGGCGTTCAGATTCGTTGTTCGATGGGGCAGAGATAGTTTGAGCAGCAACGGTTATCCTATTGACTTCTCCCTGAGGAGGCTCTTCCTCGTTACCTACATTCACCGTGGCGGGTTGATCAGTTTTGGGAGGAGCTTCGCCGGTTAGCAATTGAGTGACCTTATTAGACAATTCAGAAATAGTTTCAAGGAGCGTATTAGCTTGCTTCCTCTGAACGTCATTCACCTTTAGAGACAACAGATCATTAACTCTATTTGCAAAGTGATACAGCCTGCCTTGCACACGCTTAATTTGATTAGGAGATGGATCGTTTTCATCAAAAAAGCTGACTACCGATGCTAGCCCAGTAATATTCTCGACAATCGTGGAAAGAGAGTCATCAATTTCTTTCTCTCCCAAATTGGGGATGGAAATGGGCAAATCAAGGGACTCTCTAAGCTTGTTAGTGTCTATTGCAACCGTGCCTCCAGATTGAACGTTTCTGATAGTTAACTCATATATCAACTCCTCTTTGCGCAAGTAGTTAAGGAGGAGAACATCGCGAGGGCCGGGCATGATGACAGAACAATTTTGAAAAACTCAAAAAATTCCAGCAACTGAGAAAATTGTTAGAGTTCGAATCAAAGCAATGTTTAGCCGTCAAAAGGGGCTAAATTGAGACCCATTCAACCACGCTCTGCTACCACTTGTTACGGAGATATACGTGGTAGGTAGAGGTGAAAGAAGGTGCGGGTGTGAATGGGTTTCAAGCTACGGAATTAACGTGCAATGTAAAATTAATTTAAAATTTAACTAGGTTATATTTTCTTTTCAAAAACAAGAGGTAACAATCATAACAGGTACAGAGTAGCAAAAATGTAGGTACAATATTACTGGGTTCGGGCTCAGTGCCCTTACTTCATAACTCTTGGGCAATCAGCCCCGCCTTACTCCAAAAAAAATTTTAGCCAAGGGGCAGAAAACCCCATTCATGCCCAGGAGCACTGGCTCCAAACATTACACATAAAGCCTGCACGAGGCATACAGAAACAAATTTCAAAGAGCGATCCGCTCTCAAAATTGTAAGCCTATCACAAGGCCACATCAAACTCTACCTTCAAGCTGTCCTCTAAGGACGTATTTACAGGGGTAAAATACCCAAACTACGGAGGTCTATTACATAAAAAGAAGGTTGATTACATGACCTCTAAAATAACAATTTGAGAGGAGGCGAACTTGCACTCCTAATACA
The DNA here is from genome assembly GCF_040414725.1 of Anabrus simplex. Classification (NCBI taxonomy): domain Eukaryota; kingdom Metazoa; phylum Arthropoda; class Insecta; order Orthoptera; family Tettigoniidae; genus Anabrus; species Anabrus simplex. Next base: position 237,317,967 of record NC_090269.1, on the reverse strand, counting down.
CTTTGTTTTTAAAACCTAATCTGGCTCTGGGCCACTAACGCAAGGGCTAATCCCATACTACAGAGGTGACTTAGAGAAGAACCCTTTACATTACATAACCGAAGAATAGTTTGAGAAAATAAGTTCACCTCAAAACACATGTGAGTGGGAGCTCGAGAGGGTTAGCACTCTCTATCCCAATATGTAGCTTTACAAGAAAAAGATGAAAAGAGTAATTACATTTTAGGAAAAGGTTACATGATGGAAATGCTTCGAACCCGCCGCGAGTGTTAAACTGCCGACCTAGCAAGAAAAGAAGTTATTAATAGGCCATTACCTGGTGTTGAACGGCTGAAGAAGAAAGAGGCGCTTCCCGCCTCCTGCTATGTACTTAATACACTGAAAGATGGAACAGAAGTGGCCCGGAGACCCCAAAATCAGCAGTTTATATCCTCTCGCGGAAGATTCTAGGCGTTAGGGGAAAGAAAACACCCTCCCACAAAATCTTTATTGGCTAGGGAAAAGAAACCCCTACATAGAGGAAAAAGAAACACATTATTGGTGGAAAATTAATTAAAGAAATTCGGGATTGGCTAGATCCAAACTAAGGGGAAAAAGAGGGGTATACAGCCAACTTAAACAATGACAGAAGGAAATTTAACAAAGAACAAACTCTTGAAATAAAAATTTCTCCAACAAAATAGTTCTTTGACTCCGCACTAGGTCGCACTATTGTTGATCTTCAGTAGTGTCCTCTAGAAGAGAAAGTTCACACTTCTTACTTCAAGCGAAACAAAAACACATCAAAAGTGACACAGTTCAAAAACTCAAAAATTTCCAGGTAGTGACATCTTCTGAGGAATTAGTAGATTAATAGTGTAGATAAAGTTCGGACTTCCTCCAGAAGAGGAGTTTCAACTGGCGCAACTTTTAAATAAACAGAGTAGAGGTGTACCGCCCGGTACAATTTTGACCCATAAGATTCTTACCTCTATGCCTCTTTTCGAACGTCTAGCTCAAACGCTTCCTTTCGCACGACTACAGACAGCAGCGACGTCTTCCCTGATATTGTCTAAAAGAGACTGACAACACGGCACTTGTGGACATTTTGCGAACTAATAGATATCCTAGTTCTTAATCTCGTCAATAGAGGTGGCTCTATTATTTTGACCGCCACTGTATATATATATAAAGAAAACTAACAGGAATCACCACTCATCTTCCTACTTATAGGCAGATGTTTTTCGCACGATTCAAAGATAATTTACCCATCCTTCCACCGAGGACAAGATTGGTTCGTTAGAAAAAAATATTGTGCATACGAAATAGACAAAGAGTGATTCTTTTAATGATATCAACGACATTCGCCTTAATTATCTCCAAGTGGATAGGATTCTCGCTAATCAAAAGGAAACGTGGGATGGCTGCTGTACTCTGTATTGTAACGGTTCAAATCCCGTTACAAAATGATATCTGTATTTTTATTATTGTATGATTTTATCTGTATTTTATTATTGTACCAGGCGGTACACCTCCACGCAATTAATTTTAAAATGTGCGCCCATTGAAACTCCTCTGCTGGAGGAAGTCTGAACTTTATTGACGGTATTAATTTTCTACTTTCTCAGAAGATGTCACCACGTGGAAAAGTTTGAGTTTTTGAACTGTGTCATTTTTGATGTGTTTTTGTTTCACTTGTAGTTAGAAGTGTGAACTTTCTCTTCTAGAGGACACTACTGAAGATCAACAACAGTGCACTCTAGTGCGAAGTGAAAGAACTGTTTTTTGGAGAAAATTTAATTTCAAGAGTTCGTTCTTTGTTAAATTTCTTTCAGTCATTGTTTAAGTTGGCAATATTCACCCCTTCTTTCCCCTTGTGTTGAACCTAACCAATCCCGAATTTCTTAAATTAATTTCTATCCAATCAGATGTATCTTCCCCCAACTTGAATATGTTGCTGTGTCCTACCTAATAAAGTGTTTGTGGAGGGTGTTTTCATTCCCCTAACGCCTAGAAACTTCCGCGAGAGTATTTAAACTGCTGATTTTTGGGTCTCTCGGCCACTTCTGTTCCATCTTTCAGTGTGTTAAGTACATAGCAGGGGGCGGGAAGCGCCTCTTTCTCGGCAGCGGTCAACAACAAGGTAATGGCCGATTAATAAATTCTTTCTTTGCTAACTCAGCAGTTTAACTTTCGGGGCGGGTTCTAAGCGTTCCACTATGTAACCTTTTCCTAAAATGTAACTTCTCTTTTCATCTATTCTCTTGTAAAGCTACATACTGGGATAGAGAGTGCTAACCCTCTCGAGCTCCCACTCACATTGTCTTGAGGTGAACTTATTTTCTCAACCAATTCTTCCATAATGTAATGTAAATTGTTATTTTCTTAAGTCACCTCTGTAGTATGGGATTAGCCCTTGCACTAACGGCCTAAGGCCATGTAGGTCTTAAACAAAGTGTATTAGGAGTGCAAGTTCGCCTCCCCTCAAATTGTATTTTAGAGGTCATGTATTAACCTTCTTGTCATTTAATAGACCTCAGTAGGTTGGGTATTTTACCCCTGTGTATATGTCCTTTGAGGACAGCTTAAAGGTGGAGTTTGGTGTGGCCTGGGAGAGGCTTAAATTTGAGAGCGAGTGGCTCTTTTGAAAATTGTATATTGTATGCCTCGAGGAGGCTTTTCAGTGTAATTTGGAGCAAGGGCTCCTAGGTATGAATGGGGTTTTCTGCCCCTCTGTTAAAACTTGTGTTTGGGGTATAACTGAGCTGATTGCCCAAGAATTATGTTTCTGACTTTTGAAGCCCCAAATGGGGTACCTATGTAAATGTATTTTTCAACCGTGTTTCGGCTACTAAGTACCTGTTCTATTTGTTGTTACCTAATTTTGCAAAGAAAATATAACCTTGTTAAATTTTAAAATTAATTTCATTTTAGTAGCTTGAGACCTATTCACCACCCGGCACCTTCTTTCATGCATAACTACCACCAAAAACACGGTAACAAGTGGTAGCAGAGCGTGGTTGAATGGGTCTCAATTTAGCCCCTTTTGACGGCTACACATTGTTTTGATCCGAACTCTAACCATTTTCTCAGTTGCTGGAATTTTTTGACCTATTCAAAATTGGTCTGTCATCATGCCCGGCCCTCGAGATGTTCTCCTTCTTAACTATTTGCGCAAGGAGGAGTTGATCTATGAATTAACTATCAGAAATGTGCAATCTGGAGGCACGGTCGCAATAGACACTAACAAGCTTAGAGAGTCCCTTGATTTGCCCATTTCCATCCCCAATTTGGGAGAGAAAGAAATTGACGACTCTCTTTCCACGATCACGGAGAATATTACTGGGCTAGCTTCTGTAGTTAGTTTTTTTGATGAAAATGATCCGTCTCCTAATCAAATTAAGCGTGTGCAAGGCAGGCTATATCATTTTTCGAATAGGGTTAACGATCTGTTGTCTCTAAAACTGAATGATGTTCAGAGGAAGGAAACTAGTACGCTCCTGGAAAATATTTCCGAATTATCTAGTAAGGTCACTCAATTGTTAACTGGGGAAGTTCCTCCCAAATCTGATCAACCCACCATAGTAAATGCAGGTAGTGAGGAAGCGCCTCCCAAGGGAGAAGTTAATAGAATAACCGTTGCTGCTCAAACTATCCCTGCCCCATTGGACAACGAATCCGAACGTCGTGCATCATTGAGTAACATCCGTTCTGAATTAACTTCCTTACCATTGAAACCTTTACCTACTATGTCACCCGGGTTTAGCAGCTTGCCTCATCCATTGGCAATGTTGCTCAGAGGTATCTCTAAGTTTTCCGTTAATACCACCAGTGATGTAATTTCATTTTTAAGATTTCTAGTGGAATTTCAGGATCATGCCCTTGTTTTTTCTCTTTCTCCATGTCAAATCTTGCAAATTATCTATCCGTATGCTATTGGTATTCTCTCTGATAAAATCGTAAGAGCCATTGCCGAGCAATCATCTATTGAGGATTTCCATGCCCATTTGCTAGCTAACTTCATCCCTGCTAGGGCCAGGTCCTCCCTTATTCAGAAGTACTATTATCGTGTACAGCGCTTGGATGAAAACTTGGCTGATTTCATACAGGACATTAAGTTTTATACTAGGGTGTTTGCCCTTCATTTTCCTGAAGATCAGATTGTACAGGCTATTGTAGAGGGAATTTCACCTCCCTATAGGTCATATTTGTGTTTCGCGGCGTGCCCGCAAACTTTCTCGGGACTGGAAGCATTGGCCGTCTCAGCGGAAGGAGTTAGATACGGCGATTCTTTGCGTGTCGCGAAAGAACCCCCGCCTTCCATTAGTAATACTCGGCCTCCACCTCGCCGATCAGTCACCCCCCGTAAATGTTATGCTTGCGGGTCGCCTGACCATCTGCGCAATAAGTGTCCTCTGATCAAGTCTAGTAGGGCAAATAATGGAGCGGGTTCATCACAAGGCTGTTTTAAATGTGGGGCTTTCTCACATATCGCAAAGAATTGTCCCAATTCGAATAGCACCCCCTCCTGCTCAACTTCTGGTGTAACTTCCAACAACAATCAAAAGTGACTAGTGGCTGCGGCTGAGTCAACTAATTCTGCTTCCCAAGGCTCAGCCCCTGGCAAAAAGGTCGAGAATTCAGGGAACGATAAGTCTTCGAATACATCTTTTGAATGCCCCAAAGAGTGTCTTAGGATTGCGGCGGATACCCCCGCGCCTGTTCCTTTTCTTAAGATTGAGTTAAATAACGAGCCTATAACAGCTCTCTTAGATTCAGGCAGTGTTTGTTCGATTATTTCGGCTGAATGGTATTCTAAATTGAAAGCTGTTTGTAAACTACCTGACTACGTCTCATCTCCTATTCAATATGTTTCGGCTAATTCATCTCCATTAGAAATTCTAGGTTCCGTACTGGTCAAAATTCGTATTTTTAAATTTACATGGAAAATTAAATTGTTTGTGGCTAAGCACCTGTCTTGCCCCATCATACTGGGAGCGGACTTTATTTCTCACACTGGTCTTGTGCTCGATCTTCAGAGTAAGTCGTGCACATTCAAATTTGCGTCCAATTGTAAAATTCCCTTGTTAAAGTGTAATTCTGTGTCATGTTCATCTATTTCGCCTACCCAGGATGAGATGTTGTTAGACCTTAGACATCTACCTGAGGAGCAGGCTGATAGTATTCGTAAATTATGTCAGTCATTTCCAGAGGTGTTCTCTGATACTCTTGGTGTTACTGACCTTATTGAATACAAAATTGAGGTCACGGATTCGATTCCTGTCCGTTTTCCACCTTATAGGCTATCTCCACCTAAAATGAAGGCTCTGAAAGAAATTATCGATCAGATGTTGAAGGATGGTATTATTAGGCCCTCTAAGTCGGCGTATTCATCGCCTATTTTTCTAGTCCCGAAACCCCAAGGAGGCTTCAGGCCTGTCATTGATTACAGGGCTCTCAATCGGAAGGTGGTGTTGCAATCTGTGCCCCTTCCTGACCTTCATTCTTGCTTTTCATGGTTTCGTAAGGCCAAGTTCTTCACTATCTTGGACTTGAATCAGGCCTATAATCAAATTCCCCTTGCCGAAGAGTCTAAACACCTTACAGCGTTTGCCACGGACTGGAATTTATACGAATACAACCGCGTGCCTTTCGGGCTCCCCACGGGGGCAGCTGTGCTCACTAGGCTACTAGATAGGGTCTTCTCCGACATCAAATTCGAGTACTTATATCACTACTTAGATGATGTCGTATTTTCAGAGACTTTTGAAGAACATCTAGATCATCTGCGCGAAGTTCTCGATCGCCTTCGTAAGGCTGGGTTAACTGTTAAGTTGTCCAAGGTTGCCTTTGCTAAGCCCTCTATGTCATTCCTAGGGCATATTGTGTCACCCGAGGGGGTAGCAGTCGATCATTCTAGAACACAGGCCATCCGTGATTTTAAACCTCCCAAGGACATTAAAGGCATCGCCAGGTTTATTGGTATGGTGAATTTCTTCAGAAAGTTCATTCCTAACTTTGCTAATAGAGCGGCGCCCCTAAACCTCCTTCGTAGGAAAGGCATCAAATTCGAGTGGGGACCTTCTCAACAAGCCGCTTTTGAAGATCTTAAATTAGCGCTTTGTAATGCCCCTGTCCTTGCTATGCCTGATTTCTCGAAGAAATTCATTGTCCAAACCGACGCATCGTCGTCAGCAGTAGCTGCAGTCCTTCTTCAAGAGACTGAACTAGGGAGGCGGCCCATCGCCTATGCGTCTAGGACATTGTCGGCTCAAGAAGCCAAGTATTCCATCTATGAGCTCGAAGGTTTGGCAGTCTTATTTGCCTTAGAAAAGTTCCGTCTCTATCTAGAACATGTCAAATTCGACCTGGAGACAGATAATCAAGCCTTAAGCTGGGTCTTAGGTAGGCCGCGTCGTACTGGTCGTATAGCCCGCTGGGCTATTCGTATTTCCGCCTTCCAGTTTGATGTTAGGCATATCCGAGGTACCGAAAATGTTGTCGCTGATGGACTCAGCCGTATGTTTTCAGACGACGTTGAGAACCATGAACAGGTCGACAGTTCATCACCTCCCGAGTCCATGCTATCTGAGGTTAATGCCATCCTAACAGATGCTCCCATGCTTTTTAGGGATATCGAGAAATACCAACGTGAAGATCCGACGCTGGCTCCGATAATGGAAACCCTTTCTTCTGGGGAACACGTTGTCCCTTATGTTCTGAGGAATGGTGTTTTATGTTGCCCTTCGAGGCATGACAAGATGATGAAAGTTGTCGTTCCAGCTGTTCTGGTACCTATGATCTTCAAGTATTATCATGAGGCCCCACTAGGAGGGCATCTGGGTATCTTTAAAACTCGTGAAAAGATTCGTGAAATGTTCATCTGGAAAGGTATGGACGGTGAAATCCGTGAACTTGTAAAAGCTTGTAAATCTTGTTTGCTCAGTAAACCCACCATGTCCACCAAGGTAGGCCTTTTGTCTTCGCATCAAGCGTCGCGCCCCATGGAACGTCTGTATATCGATTATGTAGGACCCTTCCCCCAGTCAAAGGGTAATGCTAACAAGTTCATCTTTGTGTGCGTAGATGGTTTTACCAGATTTTCTTGGTTATTCCCGACTAAGCTGGCTACCGCTCAGTCTACCATTACCTGCTTAAATTCTATTTTTGCTTCTTTTGGTCCGTGTCAATATATTGTATCTGATAATGCTAAGGCTTTTACATCTAATTTATTTCGTAAATTCTGTTTTGACTTATCAATCTCTCATGTAACTACTTCTGCTTATTACCCTCAACCATCTCTGGCTGAACGGGTTAACCGTAATCTCAGGTCCGCACTTATTGCCTATCATCATGAAGATCATTCCAGGTGGGACACGTCCCTGCATTGGATAGCTTTTGCTTTGAATTCGGCGGTTCATGAATCTCACAAGTTTACTCCAGCTTCTTTGATGTTCAAGTTTGTTCCCAACTCGCCGCTCTCTAACCTCTGGTCTCTGAATGACATTCTACCCGAGACAATAGATCCGGATAACATTAAAGATCTTTGGAAGAAGGCTAAAGCCAATCTTAAAGTGTCTCATGAAAAGGTTAGGGAAAGGTATGATCGTGGACGGAGACCCACCCCTTTGAAGGTAGGTGACCAGGTTATGGTCAAAAATTTTGTTCCCGCGGGCAAGCTTGCCCCCAGATTTCATGGGCCTTGTATAATTCTCGATTTCCTCACCCCGGTTACGTTGTTATTAAGCAATCCAGCCACCGAGAGGATATTTAGGGTTCACCTGTCACAGGTGAAACCAGTGTAAATTTTGTGTCAACTTGCTTCATATAATTTGAAAGGAATATGAAGGTTATATTTTTTTTGAGTTCAACTTTTAAGGCTTTCTGCCCCTTCTATAATATTTTGTTTTATATGTAAGCATTTCTTGTAAACCTCCCCGATTGTTAAACTGCCATCCTGTCCTTGCCACGGCCATTACCACGCTCCCGTCTCCTGCTTCAACACACACTGTGGCTTCATAATATTAAATGCCATGGATATCTACACGCCGCTGGCCCCTCAACCTCTCCATAATGCCTGTGCCCTCAAAAAAGATGATGGTCCAACACAATTCTGCCGCCAAGCTTTAATGTTTCAGTGCCCCCGCAGCCGTGCGACGCCGTGCAGCAACTGGAGCAGAGGACGGGCCCCCTCGGCCCCAGCGAGGACGACATGTGCACGGGGAGCCGGAGCTCTCCTCCCGGCCAAGGCTGATGTGCGGCGCACGACCTGCTACTTGCCCGCAGCCTGTATATGTTCACCGCGGGCGCGGCGTGCTTCAACACCTCTGCTCCCCTCATAGTGCGGGCGAGCGGTATCTCAGGGTACTTGAGGGGTCCGAGCGGCCTCCTTTGGACGCAAGCTGCAACGGCCGGTCTGGCCATCCAACTTAGCCTACATCAACTACATGGACAGTCACTATAAGAGATGACTACACTTGGGAATTCAACAACAAATTTGGTGGACATTGCAAAATTTTTCATCACCTTTTAAAAGATTATCTTCAGAAATTCAACTTCTACAAATATAAAGACTTTACTTCATCTGCAACAAGAAAATTTTGAAACCGATACAAACCAAATTAAGAAAATCTTATAAATTTTTTTTTGGCAATCAATCTCCATATCTACATCAAACATGGGACCTGGTTTCATATATCACCCCTAGTGGAACTTTTTGGGGGGGGGGAGGTCTGTACCAGGCGGTACACCTCCACGCAATTAATTTTAAAATGTGCGCCCATTGAAACTCCTCTGCTGGAGGAAGTCTGAACTTTATTGACGGTATTAATTTTCTACTTTCTCAGAAGATGTCACCACGTGGAAAAGTTTGAGTTTTTGAACTGTGTCATTTTTGATGTGTTTTTGTTTCACTTGTAGTTAGAAGTGTGAACTTTCTCTTCTAGAGGACACTACTGAAGATCAACAACAGTGCACTCTAGTGCGAAGTGAAAGAACTGTTTTTTGGAGAAAATTTAATTTCAAGAGTTCGTTCTTTGTTAAATTTCTTTCAGTCATTGTTTAAGTTGGCAATATTCACCCCTTCTTTCCCCTTGTGTTGAACCTAACCAATCCCGAATTTCTTAAATTAATTTCTATCCAATCAGATGTATCTTCCCCCAACTTGAATATGTTGCTGTGTCCTACCCAATAAAGTGTTTGTGGGAGGGTGTTTTCATTCCCCTAACGCCTAGAAACTTCCGCGAGAGTATTTAAACTGCTGATTTTTGGGTCTCTCGGCCACTTCTGTTCCATCTTTCAGTGTGTTAAGTACATAGCAGGGGGCGGGAAGCGCCTCTTTCTCGGCAGCGGTCAACAACAAGGTAATGGCCGATTAATAAATTCTTTCTTTGCTAGCTCAGCAGTTTAACTTTCGGGGCGGGTTCTAAGCGTTCCACTATGTAACCTTTTCCTAAAATGTAACTTCTCTTTTCATCTATTCTCTTGTAAAGCTACATACTGGGATAGAGAGTGCTAACCCTCTCGAGCTCCCACTCACATTGTCTTGAGGTGAACTTATTTTCTCAACCAATTCTTCCGTAATGTAATGTAAATTGTTATTTTCTTAAGTCACCTCTGTAGTATGGGATTAGCCCTTGCACTAACGGCCTAAGGCCATGTAGGTCTTAAACAAAGTGTATTAGGAGTGCAAGTTCGCCTCCCCTCAAATTGTATTTTAGAGGTCATGTATTAACCTTCTTGTCATTTAATAGACCTCAGTAGGTTGGGTATTTTACCCCTGTGTATATGTCCTTTGAGGACAGCTTAAAGGTGGAGTTTGGTGTGGCCTGGGAGAGGCTTAAATTTGAGAGCGAGTGGCTCTTTTGAAAATTGTATATTGTATGCCTCGAGGAGGCTTTTCAGTGTAATTTGGAGCAAGGGCTCCTAGGTATGAATGGGGTTTTCTGCCCCTCTGTTAAAACTTGTGTTTGGGGTATAACTGAGCTGATTGCCCAAGAATTATGTTTCTGACTTTTGAAGCCCCAAATGGGGTACCTATGTAAATGTATTTTTCAACCGTGTTTCGGCTACTAAGTACCTGTTCTATTTGTTGTTACCTAATTTTGCAAAGAAAATATAACCTTGTTAAATTTTAAAATTAATTTCATTTTAGTAGCTTGAGACCTATTCACCACCCGGCACCTTCTTTCATGCATATCTACCACCAAAAACACGGTAACAATTATTATTATTATTATTATTATTATTATTATGTCAGTATTATTATTAGGTTATCTGTGATATTGTTACTATTATTGTAATTATCAGCCTTATTTAATTCGATTTTGCAATGCCTGTTGCTTGCAAGATTGTACTTAAGTGTATGCATATATAAGTATATGTAGATTAACATTAAATACCTGTACAGTGAGAGTTTCGATGTATCAGATGTGGAAGTGACGTTGTTATATTGCTATACCACTGGCGATTCTGCCAACTCATCGCCACTTCATGGCTACGGCATTGTATTTATTTAGCAATGCGCTCAGAGAGTCGGCCGCCCCGGGCTATTTCACCACTGTATGTAATATCTGTCGCGTAGGTGGGAGTATGTCATTGTTATTTCTGGAGATTACGTAGCTGTGTCAACCAACGTCTATAAAAGGTGGGTGCATATTGTAGCGTCAGTCATTACTTAAACGGAAGCAGTACAGTGAAGAAGTCTACTAGATCAAGAGGCCTTAGTTGGTCAGTCAACGAGTGTGAACGAGAGATGGTGAAGACTCAGTGAGCCATTAATTATTGGTCATTGAGAGAGTGAGACCAAAAGGTTGGTCCGTCACTTAGTTGAAGACACGGACGCAAGGGCTTACCATGAAGTCAGAGAGGGCAACCCTGGACCTGCCAAGAGGTAATACCATATTGACTTACAAAGAAGTCAGATGATATGGAGAAGAAGCAGTCACAAGGATGTATCACCAAGTTAGGCGTGACACATCTACAGTAAACACCAGATCAAAGGATTACGTCGTAATTACACTCAAAGTGTTGAAGGTACAGTCAAGTGAATCAGTGAGGGAAATATTTCGTATAAATTGTTAAATGTCCGGTCAAAAAGAATTCAAATTCATGCCTAGTTTCTTTCAGTTGCAAAGTCATAATTTCACATTCTCATCTGTTTTATCGCAACAAGACTCGCTATTTTTTATATATTATTTAAAGAATATATTTTGTTCTATCAAACGAATACTTAGTTTTATTTCAATAACAGTAAAATATCTTAACCTCAAAATTAATGGCGAAACCGAACGCCAATCTCCTTTTCCCATAACTTATATGGTATGTTGTCAAAGGTAAGCTTATTACCCCACACCCTAGAGATAGTCAAGAGTCTCATTCTATTATTGCTGCACTGAGTGGCAGCTGGCGCCCTTCAAATAACGTATGTGTAAGTAAGCAGGTAACAAGTAAGTGTGAGTACAAGGTCCGACGAGTGTGTATTTTATTTAATGAATGTTAATTTTTATAATTTCCATTTTAAATGCAGATATTTAGATTTTCAAGTAAAATGCAGATATAAATATGTTTGTAAAAATTAGTCAGCAAGTTAGGAAGTTCACAGTATTTATTGACCTCAATGTTAGCAGCTGAAGACCTATCGGGCGAGTTGGCCGTGCGGTTAGAGGCGCGCGGCTGTGAGCTTGCATCCGGGAGATAGTGGGTTCGAATCCCATTGTCGGCAGCCCTGAAGATGGTTTTCAGTGGTTTCCTGATTTCACACCAGGCAAATGCTGGGGCTGTGCCTTAATTAAGGCCACGGCCGCTTCCTTCCAACTCCTAGGCATTTCTTATTCCATCGTCGCCATAAGACCTATCAGTGTTGGTGGGACGTAAAGCCACTAGCAAAAAAAAAAAAACAGTAGCTGAAGACCAAAGGGAGTTACGAGTGAAGGTCATTCTACAGCCACCTGCCGCAGTGGATCAGAAGCAGTGTATCTGAAACATAACCTCAAGTTCACGGGTTCGATCGCGGTTGACGTAGTGGATATTTGTTGGACGGTAAACAGTTTTGGCACTTCATCATTTTTGATGGCATGTTAAAAATCTCGGGGGGGGGGGGGGCGCTGAGTGTCATACGGCAAAATGAAATTAACTCAAGCCATAGTATCCGTTCGAGTAGAATTCCGCTTTCGTTGATATACAGCAGCACAATCGGAATGTGGATATTTGTACGCAGGGCACCTTGATGGCACCAATCCAGAAGGTCTGCATCGCGGAAGCTAAGGCAATACGATGACTAGGGCGACGACTATTATTTATTTATTTATTTATTTATTTATTTATTTATTTATTTATTTATTTATTTATTTATTTATTTATTTATTTATTTATTTATTATTTTACAGGAACTTAAATCACTCACAGAGAATTGCAGACTGAACTATGATTTGTGAAACAGTTTATAGCGGAGAATAGTGAACACAGAGAGAAATGAATTCGGAAACATTTTGGCGCCTGCATTTGTAATAATCCTACTTTTTAACTTGAAATGCTCACGAATCATTTACCAGAAAGGACGAATTAATCGTATTTATTTTTGAAAGCAAACTATTACCGTGCAATAAGCGCATTAAATAAATGGAACAGTAGCTCACGCGCGAACACCGCAAATCAGTCATGGCCTCGTGACCAGTTTAATGTACGGGGAGGATCTCGCAGTGCCGCGGAACAAGTGACAGTCGCAAATCACGACTCCCTTGATGACATTAATTGCACCTGGGCCCTCCCTTAGCACATTATATACCGCGTAACGTCAGTTTAAAAATTAATCTCCAAGGAATTTTTACAAATGAGCTGACGTAGGCCTATATCTATGCAGAAAATAATGCGATTACACTAACAAGCATGGAAAGTTGTATTCTGTGTATTAAATTACAGTGTCCCGTGTGGTTTCCTGAAGGATGAAGGAGACTGGTTTATTTCGTCAGATCATCTTTGAGGAGACAAGGCTGTTGTCGGCCCCAGCTGGAAAAGAGGAAACAGGACAGGAAAACAAATGTCCTTAATCCGTTAAACACCGAGCGAGTGGGCCGTGCACTTACGGTCACGTAGTTGTAAGCTTGCGTTCTAGAGACGGTAGGTTCGAATCCCACCATCGGCAGCCCTGAAGATGGTTTTCCGTTGGTTCTCACTTTCACTGTCGCTACTTTCCCATTCCCAGCTCTTTCCCATTTTTCCGTCGCGGAAAATCTTCGATGTGTTACTGCGACATTAAAACCACTGGCAAAAAAAAAAAAAAGCCATTAAGCAAAGCGAAAGAAAAATATTGCGGTCAGGCTCTAATGGATACAGCAGCCAATGTTTCAGGAGCGAGCGTCTATGCGGTCCGGTGAAATAAAATGTGATGTACAAATTTGTTGTTTCGTTATACTCTTGAAATAGCGTTCGAACCTCGATCAACGATCACGTGCACCCAAATTCATTTTTCCAGAAACACTTGAATTAAATGTGAGTGGTTAGATTCGCACATCTCAGACCACGGTGGACTTTTCTTCTGAATTTTTATAACAACTTGTCTTCATGTAGTCCTCTGGAAGTTCCATATTAGCACACTATTTTTTGTTGTTGTTTTACGTCGCGCCGACACAGATAGGTCTTCTGGCGACGATGGAATAGGAAAGGGCTAGGAGTGGGAAGGTAGCGACCGTGGCATTAATTAAGATATAGCCCAAGAAATTGCCTAGTGTGAAAGTGGGAAACCACGGAAAACCGTCTTCATGGCTGCCGACAGTCGGGTTCGAACCCAGTATCTCACGAATGCAAGCTCACAGCTGCTGTTAGGCGCACCACCTTCGTCTCGGTGTCCTATATCATCCTGAGACCCTTTAATCACTTTCATTCTGGCTTTGTGAAGGACAATCCTCGAAATTTTAATATTCTGTTGACGAATTTCATTTTTACCCAGGCACCATTCACTTGTTTCAAATGTTACCGTACATCAGTCAATTACGCCTTAAAGAGCTCTTAAATCTCTTTCAGATGACACCATGATCGTGACGATGATGCTTGTTGTTTAAAGGCGCCTAACATCTAGGTCATCGGCCCCTAATGGTACAAAATGAGACGAAATGGTATGACAATTTTAAAATCCATAATCCTCCACTGACCAGAATTCGAAAACGTGAGGACGAATAATGAATGGCTGGATATGAAGTTAAAACAATCAGTGGATCCGACCCGCCATGCCCCACATTCCCACGAACTAGCGTTAAACAATAGTATTACTGACCAAGGGACTGCTGCTAAAGCACAATAATGACTCGATGATGCTTGTAGTCTAAACGGATCCAAAATCCAGGTCATCGGACCCTCAAAATGGTACTTATCGCTAGGAAAGTAGAACAATGCTATGTGTCATGTTGCGGTACTAATCAAAAGTAGCGTAGGCTCGCGGTATTCCACACAGTAACTCAGAGGTAATGAAATTCGCACACGTAACGCAGATCTATGGTGTTTCTCACACTTCGGCGCTATTTACAGGCAACGCAAACCTATGGCGTTTCTCACAGAAGTGGACTAACCACAGGGATCCGCACTATCCCGTGGTGTTCCTCATAGAGTGGGTAGGCCCTACTAAGCATAGACAAGGCAGAACCATGGTGTCGCTAATCCCATGGTGTTGCTCATATAAGGGCACGAATCACAGGTACTGTAAAAGCCGCCAACGCACTCTATTGCTACGAATCACAAACCTATTGTGTACCTAACATAGTGGCACTACACGCAAGTATAAGCGACCCATGGTGTTCCCCGCGTGGTGGTACTAATCACAAGTAGTTGCATGGTTCTAAGACAATCATCCCTTGGTCGCTCCTTTTAGTCGCCTCTTACGACAGGCAGTGGATGCCGTGGGTGTATTTTTCGTCTGCGTTCCCCACCCATAGGGAGTTGTGTGTTTGGTCCGCGAGAGGTATTTTATTTCCCTCAAGTCCGCTGGCAAGCCGGTTAGGACTCCCCCCCCTAACCGCCACCTGAGACGCGCCGCATGGCAATATCACCTCTCCCCCTGCTACGCCAGTGCAGCAGGTTCCTGGCATGATAATAGAAATACATCGACGTTACAGCCGATACTAAAACAAAACGACGTTGCAATCGGCATAAACTCTATTTTCCCTCTCTGCACTGTGACATCAGCGGATATGACTGTTATGGTATTTTGTGCTACACGCAAATAATTCACGTAATTATAGGTTGTTTAGTTTCCGAGATATAAGTGTTGACCACGACGTGTCGAAAAGTGTCACGTGTCGTTTTCTTACTGCCACTCACACCTCGGAGTGAAAGAATATACGTATCCACGTCAAAAATTCGCACGGGGCTGTATTGAGGTCTCGGCCGGAGTTTAAACATCTTCAAGACCATGATTTCCAACATTTTCCACCAATGGGGCTGTAGATGTCCTCGGCTGAGGCATCACGACGCTCCACCACCTTAATTTAGAGATATTCTCGATGTCTTTTGAAGATCGAACATTTTGAATCCTTTTATTGCCCCTTGTCGTGACATTTTACTAAAAAAAAGACATTGTACGCAATTTTTAGCATCATGATTTTCTCCAATATTCGCTGTTTCATTTTTCTTTTGCCATATGCGTGTAGAACTCACTGAGACAAATCAAACGACACCTCACACGACGTGCTAACATGTCGGAGTCCAGAGGTAAAATACATGTAGAACTCACTGAGACAAATCAAACGACACCTCACACGACGGGCTAGATATCGGACTTGTCTGGAGTCGTGTGTTGTATCAGTCTACAGACTTGTGTTCAAACCAGTAGCGTAGAACAAGAACAGTATGATCAAGGTCAACAGTTTTACAGCGAATGGTGTATTTTGATCTAAAATCCAACTTTTGAGGCTTCTTACAAAATAGATTAAATAGATCTGTCGGTTTTACAACTATTTTTCTGTGAATGTTCAAAAGAGCCAACTCATTCGGTCGACTTTCACTTGTTGATTTGTCAGTTTCCGTTTATTATCTTTTGTAAAAATTCTAAGGGGGGGGGGGAGAAGCGAGGTCCTAACCCCCAGTTATTCTCATTGGCTACGCCCCTGGTTCGAACCCCTTTGTATGTGAGAGCTATCAACCAAGATTAATAGTCATTCTAGAGAACTGATGTCACTAATTTTCAAATATAATTGTATGTGTGTGTACTATTTGGGCCATCCTACATTAAATTAGATCAATAAAAGATAATAATAATAAAAATAATAATAAATGTCATAAGTTTTACGTCCCGCAGTTGTCTTCCGTGCTTGTAAATCTACCAGCAAGAGGTTGATGTATTTGAGCCGGTATCGAACCTGCCAACTTGGGCTCGGAAAGCCAATGCTTTACCGCCTGAGCCTTTCAGTCCGACTAATTAGTCCAAAGATCTGACACGAGGGATCTTTTACATGGCAACATCGTACGACTTAGAATGCTGAATGCACTATTTTCCGCCCTTCAGTAATCCGAATACCTCTGCCGAGTTCGAACCAACGGTTTGGGGTTCAGAACAGACGTTAGACCATTGACTCAATGAAGGAGTTATTTCTTTTTCACAATGAATATCAAACGTATACTGAATCTTGTAATTGGGGAAGGAATTCTATTAAGATTGTAAGTAAATAAACTTGAAGATGCAATCTCTGACCTTGCAGTTTAAAAAGACCGCCGATAGTGAGTTTCAATGTAGGTGTTCTGTACATTATTTAAAATCCGGTAAAAGAGCGGCATTATATAACGTTAGTGGGGTATGTGGGATAGTATGAGAAATCCACGTGATATTTATTGAAGATATTGGAGCTGCTCTAATGTAGTCGTTCTGGACGAGTATGAATGAACACGGAGTAGGTAAATGTAGTTCTTACCTTCAATTCTCAACTTGCACGTGTTACAATAAGTACGCTCTCCACAGACTCTGGCCTGTATGAGAACATTTCATTCTATTGTACTTCTACATTATTTTAGAACAGAAAGTGTATTCCATATCTTGTTGTTCACTCGTGCCGTTGGATGCTGACAGACATTCGATGGTCATGAAACTCGTAACCAAGTTATGAGATACACAACCAAACACACACATAAACCCAGAGTGTCAATAAAATGTAGGGAGTAAAAATGTGGCGTTGTCATGGAATGTTCTTAGCACAGTAATCGAAAACAGAAGGCTGCGAGGGGGTACGTGCAGTAATCTCGTAAAAAAATAATCACGCGCCACTCTGAGCAGCGTGTTCAATGACTTGCAGATTGAGTTATTTTTTATCTTCGTTTTTTAAAAGCAATCCGTGATCGAAATATTATTGCCGGTTTGAAGACAACAGCCGCAATAACGCTATGGTCTTCATAAAAATTACAATCAACAACAACGAAGAATATTCCGATGAAAACAGTGTGTACAGGCGACGCAAAATGTTTCTTACTGCTTATCACAGCTGTGATAAATGGTCGAGTACTGAGTAAATACGTTGTATGTTATGCAGATGTCCATTAGAGTGAGTTTGGGAAATGTTTGCCATAAATGTCAAGATGATTGTAACGATGTTAGGATTGACGCTGTAAAGTTTTGTCTGTACACTGTTCAGAATTTAAAAAAGTGTATTTCTGTATCGGTCGTGTCCACAGTAAGAAGGAAATGCAATTTTTAATTGTCTGTCCGTCCGTCTGTCTGA
Source organism: Anabrus simplex (assembly GCF_040414725.1). Taxonomy (NCBI): domain Eukaryota; kingdom Metazoa; phylum Arthropoda; class Insecta; order Orthoptera; family Tettigoniidae; genus Anabrus; species Anabrus simplex. The sequence continues at coordinate 237,300,292 of NC_090269.1, read as the reverse complement.
CTCAACAACATGGGAGAACAGCTTAACCGAATTTCTCGATATTTAAGTTCAAGAATAATCAGGTTTTGCACTAAGCTATAATGTTATTTGATTAGTAGACGATGATGGAACAATATAGACGTATTAAGGAGACCACGATAGGAAAAGTCTAATTTCTAATTTCTCCTTTAATCTCAGTTGTATCGAAAACTGTAGATAATGAATGTCGAGCAAAGTATAATTTCCAATCTTCGTCTCCACGAACGGCGAACATCGCTGATGAGGAAATAATGTTTAGTCATATGAATTAACTGGCAAAGGTGATGATTGTGGTGATTATTTACGTAAGCTCATATGATCAAGAAGATGATGTGGAAACATGATAAATTAGAGAAATGAGAAAAGAAAAAGTGAAGGAACGATCAGTCAAAGAACGAGGAGAAAAAGTAAATAATAAGAGAGCGGTTGGAGGGAGTACTGAAAGCCTAGACTTTGAATGCCTTAATATTGCGGAGACGGAAAAAAATAATGGCCTAAGCCCCTAAAACTTATCAACAATAACTGCTGTTAGTAGAGGCGCGTCTGTCTCTTCTGCTGACACTCTATTCCGCTAGATGGCAATACCGTTGGAATTACAAAAACTATCCCGTCAACGACGGGTATTCAACAGCTTGTCAGCTATAACGCCAATCATTCGTTTCTATTATTATTTATTTCATTCATTACCATATTCGACTCAGAAGATGATTGCTAAGAACAAGTACCGGAAACTACGTGTTATTTATCTCCTGAACGTTAGATGACTGTACATATTTCTATCCAGGATTTCGTCATATTATTTAAATATGTATTAAATCCCTTACAAATGATATTGCTTTATATTTTATTTCGCCACCACATGAGTGATTCCACGTTTGTTTAATTTATCGCTCACAACACTGATATTTACTATGGTGAAGTATGTTTTCATCTGTCTTTTAGCACAGGTCAGAGCAAAAGGTAGCTTCCAAACTATCAGTCACATTTATAGCTATGACAGTGTGGAAGCTGTTAAGGTATGGATCATGCAAGTTAATGGCATTCAGATTACGACTATAGTGCGCCTGAGTGCTATGGAGGGTGCTACTCATAGCATCGGGCATGCTGCAATAGCTCTTTCTGGCCCAGTGAAGGAAGCAATGGCAAACTACCTCGCTCATCATCATGCCTTGTGCACCCGACTGTGGCAACACCATCGGTTTTTGCGGTGTCCGTACAATCGCAAAACCTTCAGTGGTTCTTCTTGAGGATCCAACCAGCCATTCATTTGAAAATTGACAACTTGTTGACGGACTGCACAATCAAAGTTATTATATGAATTACCCACGGCGGTAAATACGAACTTACTTTCCTTTAGAATAATATGAATTCGATTTCTGGACAGGAAGTTGAAAATATTAGAAACAAGTCTCACACTTCCATAGACGCACATTGTTTAATCCAACAGAAAGGAATGCAAGGTTGACCTACAGGAGGGGGGGGGGGGGCGTGCAGGTACCGGTAACTGCTCCCAACTGGACACGTAAGGCTCTTCGCTTTATACTCCTACAGCAGCCTTCGTGGTGGTGAAGGGTAGTACCAATAAGGGTAGTTCAATAAATCAATTACCACTGACCTGCATTTAGGGCTGTCGCCCAGGTGGCAGATTCCCTATCAATTGCTTACTCAATGTCTTTTTTTTTTTTTAATTATTTCAGAGGAGTTGGAAATTTAGCGAATATCTTCCCTCGTAAACGATTCGAAAACCAGTTTCCTCTTCCTTAAACGAATATTTGCCCCACTTTGTCCTAACGAATTCCAGCTTTAACCATTTAACTAATGTAGAAAAGGAAGGGCGCGATCGTTAAAAAAATGAGAGGATGGTTGCCCAGTTGTATTTACTCTTAAGGCGACACTCCGGAGATAAAAATCGATATTCTTGTCATTTTCGTGAATTTTTTAATAACTGAAATTGAAAGGATTGAGTTTCCTTTTTCTTGTCACGAAGTTATTCCGTTGAATTCAAACAATTTATCACTGTAATAATGCTTTGTTTGCCAATTGTAATTTTACATTTAAATCCCATTTTCTCTCACAATATCCTGTCAAATGTAACAAACTTTGTATGGTATATGCATCACAGCTATATTTAAAAATTGCGGAATTTTTTCAAGTACTAGGCGTTTTTAAGTCCAAAATTTTAGAATGTAAAAGTTACACAAGCTTTAGAACGATATCTCCGTATATAAATTATGTACAAAAAAATCGATACGTAGTGCTTTTAAAAGAAGTATTAAATACCTCATTACGAATTTAAATTAACATGCTAATTAAATTTCATGAAAGAAATGGAATTAAAAATTTCAAAAAAATATGTTAGAAAAACTATTATGTGTATATGAAAGAAATGTTCTTGATGTCTCTACTTTTATGTAGGTGACATTCCGACGAAGTTTCGTGAAAATTCATGCATCAGGTAAAAAATATATTTTTATCTTCGGAGTGTCACCTTAAGACAATTATCACCTGCATCACGACGATTCCAGGAATGAAGGTATCTGTGAACGAGAGGGAAGGGCCAAGGAGGGCGTAAGGGCCGATCTGAGCGGCTCAGACGGTTGAGGCGCTGGTCTTCTGACCCCAACTTGGCAGGTTTGATCTGGCTCAGTCCAGTGGTATTTGAAGGTGCTCAAATACGTTAGCCTCGAGTCAGTAATTTACTGGCACGTAAAATAACTCTTGCGGGACTAAGTTCCGGCACATCGGCGTCTCCGAAAACCGTAAAAGTAGTTAGTGGGACGTAAAGTAAATAAAATTATTAAGACATAAGGTAAAAGTCTCCCAAGGCCTAGTACATCTAACAGAGTTATAGGCAGAAGAGAACAATAACTGACCAAATGAGGTCAGATAGGATGATAAAAGCGAGCTCGATAGCTGCAGTCGCTTAAGTGCGGCCAGTATCCAGTAATCGGGAGATAGTGGGTTCGAGCCCCACTGCCGGCAGCCCTGAAGATGGTTTTCCGTGGTTTCCCATTTTCACACCAGGCAAATGCTGGGGCTGTACCTTAATTAAGGCCACGGCCGCTTCATTCCAATTCCTAGGCCTTTCCTATCCCATCGTCGCCATAAGACCTACCTGTGTCGGTGCAACGTAAAGCAAATATTAAAAAAAAGGATGATAAAAAGAGACACGTGAGCGAAAACAACCCCACATTCAGCCAGGGACTTCGAGGTGGCACTCTCCCGCTGGCAAGTAGAGAACCACCAGGGAGTCATCCATTTTAGTTGCCTCTTAAGACGTGGATGAATCCTATGTCCCCTGTCTACGGGGCTATGGAGATTTCATGACCTGTGCGGAGGTAGTTATCCTTTGTTCTGCTAACAGCCATCCATAGGACATATAAGTACAGAGTTCTGAAGACACGGTAACACAAAGTTCCCCTTCCTAACATATTTAATGACTGACACTCGAATCCAGCATCTTGATTGCTACACGAACTCCGCGAGACTTGCTGCCACTTGACTACCCTGCTTCCCACCGACACTGTCACTTCCCATCAATATATCAATATAACTTGACGGTGCGAGATGAAGCCCCCTACCTGTCTCAGCGAGCATCAAATTTTAAAAGTTTATACAGGCAATCCTATCACAAGAAAGAGAGAGAGAGAGAGAGAGGCTACGGAGTACCATCTTTAGGAGATATAATTTTAGACTATAACCGAAGACAGCATTTTCTTACTTAAATCATGTCCATATACAACTGTATGTTGATTCTGGCTATATGCATCATGTAGAAGAGGCTAGATAATACATTAACAGAAATATAACTTTACTGCGGGTTCAACTGAACGAGAGGAGAACTTCTGATGAGCTCAATACGCCTTCTAAACATCTTATTACTCTAATGGTAAAGGTTATAAATTATGCGGTAGATCCCTTTGTTGGCAGCATTACGGAACTTCGAGGACAGACTTCTTTAACGTGAGTACTTATACAGCCTGTATTACTACCTGTATTAGTTGCAGTGTTATTGACAGTGAATTCACGTACTACCGCGTACTACTCGGCCAGGAATCAAAATGTTTAAGAAAAGAGATTGCAAAATTACGACACTACAAGACAGATGTTTAATCAGAAACCATATCCCTTGTAGTTCACTCCAAAATTATATAATTTGAAAAGCAAGAAAGGAAAATTCTCCGGAAAATGTATGGTCCCACGAGAAAAAATGGAATGTGGATTAAGAGGAGAATAGCAGGCCTCTACTCATTAACTGACAGGTTCACTGATGTTTTCCGCAAGGGACGCCTGAAATTCTATGGTCATATCTATAGAATGGACAGCGACAAACTCACCCAAAGATTATTGAAAGTAATCAACTCAAAGAAGGTCAAAATAAACTGGCTAGAAGAAATTAAAGGTGGACCTCTACGAAATTAATATCACGGACGACATCATAGAAGATCGTGGAGCTTTTAGTACAACACTAGCCGAGTACAAATTCGTGCAGAAATCTAAAAAAAAAAAAAAAAAGAAAACTGGTAGGAAGTGGTACACAGAATGCAAGATGCAACACACTGCATTCATGAAGAGATTTTGGGAGGATAAGAATGTGGAAACCGTCAGACCAACGAACAAGTTCTAACGCACTCTTTGAATGGGCATAACAAAGAAAATAATAATAATAATAATAATAATAATAATAATAATAATAATAATAATAATAATCAGTGCCCGGTCAGCTTGCGTGGGGGTCTAGCTCTGAACCCCGACACGGCGCGTCTCAATGGCTGATAGGGAAATTTCCTGTAGATATGCAGGACAGGTGCGAATAAGGCGTAGCCAAATAAGCTCCCGCGGATCAACTGAGGGAACAAGGAAAATGGTCAACGGCCTCGACGGCAGAAGAGGATTCATCCCAATGGCGGAGAGGGCGGAAGAACTGACTGAAATCCACTTCGCGTCTGACTTGCAGCAAGCGGCAAAGTGGTCAGCGTCTGTTCACCAGAGGTGCGGCTGGAAATGTATGTTCTGGAACTATCTACTCCAGTCCTATGAAACTGGACTGCGGTCCAATACTTGGATAATCAAGTACCATGAGGCGTGGCAGGAAACAAATTTGTACCCCAGGTGGTAACCAATCCACTGCTGACATTAGCAGCACAACCAGACTATCGGATTCTGGGGAGTCTGGCTGGACACGCAAACAGAGGGAGTCGGAGACCTCTGGTCAACTTCGCCCAAACAGCAAAACATTTTTCGGAACACTGAACATAAATTCTCTCTTGCGGGCAGGGAAGTTGTACGAACTAGAGCAAACCCTAAATGATCAAAAAATAGAAATACTGGCACTGCAAGAAACGAGGCTGACTGACGAACACGCAATGGATTTCGGGAACTACAGACTCTTCAAAAGTAAAACAGACAAACAGATTCTCAAAAACACACCCCATTTAGGAGTTGCTTTTGCAGTCAAGAAGAGCATACTTAACTCAGTAACAGGTGTGAAATGTGTAAACAATAGGCTAATGACAATCACCCTAAAGTGTGCAAACAAATCATACACACTGATCAATGCACATATGCCAGTCAATGAAGACAATAAAACAGATCGCGAGAAGGTAGACAAATCCTGGGAAATACTAGAAGAAACAGCATCAAAAATTCCTCAAAACCACGTCAAAATTCTGTTAGGAGATTTCAACGCTCAGCTAGGCAAGGAAAGGAAATACAGGAAAACATTTGGAAAATTCCCAGCACATAAATGGACGAACCAAAATGGACGGAGATTAGTCGAATTCTGCAGGGCATTCAACCGTAAAGTCATGTCGACTCACTTCAGGAAGAAACCTTCTAAACAAATGACAAGGAGATCACCCAACTCCCTCCTGGGCGAGTTTCAAATTGACCACGTGGCAATTTCGTACCCAAACCACAGAGAAATTATGAATGTCAAAGTAAGGAAGGGTGCAAACAGAGACTCAGACCACTATCTGACAAGAGTCAAACTACAGTTGATACCCCAAAGGTTCAGAAGAAGGAAGCAAATAATTCCGAAATTTGATACTAGTCGGATCCAGCCATCTCTCACCGAAGAATTAGAGAAAAAGCAGGCCAACAATTGGCAGCAACTCAAGACCAAACTAATTGAAACAGCACAAACACTGATTCCCCTGCAGAAAAGAAAAAAACACCCTTGGTGGAACGCAGACTGTGAACAAGCCATCCAATCCCGGCAGAATGCATACAATAAGTGGAACAGCAAAAAGACCGATAAGAATCACAAAATGTTTTTGGCAGTCAGGAAAGAGGCAGCGAAATTAATCCGACAGACCAAAAGGAAATTCGAGAAAGATCAACTACTAGAAATTGAAAAGGACTTCGAAAAAAACCACACACGAAATTTCTACAAGAACTTCAAAACAAAGCTAACAGGGTATCAGCCACAAAACCTTTGCACTGAACAATCAAGAAAACTGCACCGAACTTGCAAGGTATTTTGAAGAACTGCTTAACTGCCCAGAGCCAACACAAAGATTTCCACCGCAGAAACCTGACTTCACAAACCCACCGGATGAAGAAGAAATTACCAGACAGATAAAACGACTTAAAATTAATAAAGCTGCAGGTGAGGATGGGATCATAGCAGAAATTCTCAAATCAGCAGGCCCAAATACTATAAAAGAATTCACCGGTATCATCCAAGAGATTTGGGAAACAGAATAAATTCCAGAAGATTGGAAAAGTGCACTAATTCATCCTTTACATAAGAAAGGAGACAGAACAGACGTAAATAACTACAGAGGAATCTCATTGGTATCTGTTGCCTACAAAATTTTATCTCAGTGCCTTCTCGATAGAGCCCAACACCAGAACCAAAAATTGGAGAATATCAAGCAGGTTTCAGACCAGGCCGTTCATGTCCAGAGCAAATTTTGAATTGCTGGACCCGATTTATTTTGCCATATTTTGTCACTATGAATTTAGGGGCTTCTTTGCTGCAGGTCATGTATTCAGTTTTTTCAAACGATATTTGGAGGCCGACTTTTTCCGCTGTTTCTTTCAGGAGACAGAACAGACGTAAATAACTACAGAGGAATCTCATTGGTATCTGTTGCCTACAAACTTTTATCTCAGTGCCTTCTCGATAGAGCCCAACAGCAACTAGAACCAAAAATTGGAGAATATCAAGCAGGTTTCAGACCAGGCCGTTCATGTCCAGAGCAAATTTTGAATTTGTAGCAAAAATGTAGTTTGTACTTTTGTTGATTTCAAAAAGGCCTATGATTCAGTTGATCGTCAATCACTGTTTCAGATATTAAAAGAACAGGGTCTAGAACGGAAAACACTCGCAATTGTAAAAGAGACATTGACAGACACAAAATCTAAGGTTAAATTCATGGGGGAAATCTCAGACCCTTTTCCGAACAAAACAGGAGTAAGACAGGGAGATGGGTTCTCGCCACTACTCTTCAACTGCGTCCTTGAAAAGGTAATACAGGAATGGCGCAAACAGAAGTCTGTCCTCAAGATTGACCAACCAATCACTCTTGGTAGGGGCAAATTAGCAGTAGACTGCCTGGCATTTGCGGACGATCTGGCATTCTTAACTCGTGACGTTTCAACAGCCATAAACCAGATCGAACTCCTGGAAGAAACAGCGGAAAAAGTCGGCCTCCAAATATCGTTTGAAAAAACTGAATACATGACCTGCAGCAAAGAATCCCCTAAATTCATGGAGACAAAATATGGCAAAATAAATCGGGTCCAGCAATTCAAATATCTCGGTGAAATAATTCAGGAGAATGGAATAGAAACAAAAGCCAACGAAGTTAGATGCCAAAAAATGGAAACTGCATATAGACTCACCCAAAATATCTATAACAAAAAGTGTCTCTCCAAGCATGCAAAACTAAGACACTATAATACAGTAATAAAACCAGAATGCCTCTATGGATCAGAGACACTAATTTTGAACAGGAAAACTGATCTAGAAAATATTCAGAAAAAGGAACGCAAGATCATTAGAAAAATTTTAGGCCCAAAACTCGCAGATGAACAGTACCGCCTTAGAGGGAAACAGGAAATCAAACAATTTTCTAACATTCACAGCGACATCAGAAAACGCAGATTAAGATTCTTTGGACATATAAAAAGGATGAACCCAGATAGACTTACCAAGCAAATAGTTGAATTTTATGAAAACCGAAGTAAAGCCACAACGGGCACAATAAAATGGATTGGCGAAATTAAAACAGATCTCAAACTGGCAGGAATTACACCAGAAGACATCCAAAGCCGGGTTATCTTCAGAGCTAAAGTTCATAAGTGGCAAGTTGACCAAGAGGAGGAACCAAAGAAGAAGACCGGAACAACATGGTCTCAAGAGAGAAAAGAAGCACACAGCAAACGAATGAAGGAAGTGTGGGCACAGAGAAAGGCAAATGCCTGTCTCTAAGTACTTTGCGTAGTCCTAATGGGCTCATTCGCAAATAATAATAATAATAATAATAATAATAACAACGGATATTTCCGTAGTTCGCAGAGGGAAAGAAGCGTGAGGAGTGAATGGCTGGACAAAGCATAAATCAAAATTACGGAAAACCTAATAAAATTTGTAATTTCTTTCTTTTAACAGGATTAATGTTTAATAACACAATACAAGGTAATAAATAGACTAGATGGAGAATGAGCAGGAAGCTCATGCAACAACAAGTGAGCATTAACGCTCGGTAAATTTTACATTATAAAAACCAAAAGGGGAGCTCTTTATCTCTGAATAAATGTATACCAAAAGGAGCTCGGAAGCTTAAGACCACTTACAAATAGAGAGCACAGAAGCTCGGCATACGTTACATTTGATAAGCACTAAAGCTCAGACACCTTGCAATTTGACAGTAAGAGTTTTCTGACCCTTACAAGTAGATACAAATTTGGGGTTAAGCTAGGCTGTACAGTGTTTCATAGATAAGCTTAATACCACACGAGAAAGAAGACGTAGCTCCTGAAACCTTTTACGTATTGGGTCTCGAACCCTAGAGTTCAGTTACAAAAGTTCAAAAGACGCCCTCAAATGGATCGGTAGTTTATACTTACACGGGAACAGCAACAACACATTACTTGGAAAGCAGTTCGTAGCTTAGTTATCTACAACAATAGGGGAGTACACTAGAAAAAAATGATAGACCGATCAATATTAAACAGGGGCAGAAGGCCCACGCTACACGGACACAAAAGTGAGGAAAGAATAAAGAAAGGCACTTTTATAAAAACCGAAAACCAAACTTGAATGGAGGCAAAACACAAACACTCCAAAGAGAAATTTACATACTACCTAACTGGGCACCAGGCCCACAGAAACCGAGGCTAAGCCATGCTACGTGGTGACTAAGTTATGACGGAATTAAAAGCCGAAGAGGTGAAATAGAATTTAGATGTTTATGAAAGTCACCAAAACTAGATTTGAGAGGAAGTGAACGAGGACACCTCACTCGTACTTCGTTATATTTTACAAGTTCCCATAAGGGACATAAACTTGTCCGTCTACCGATGGAGATCGGAGGACTACATATAATTTCGGTTGATAACGGAAAACTCTACATTTAAAATTTTAAAGAAGCCAGAAACTGAAAATTGCATTCTGAAGGGGGTCGAAAGGATCTTCCCTTAAGTACACACGCAGATAATTCTCATAATTACTATTCTGTTCTCTTATACTGCCTCCTTACGCCGGCCGCTCCCCCATCACTAGCATTTCCTCCTTCAGAGGTGAACTCTCCTTCAAGTCGCACTAACAATACTCCACAACTGCAGGATATCAGTATCAGAAAACGTCACCCCTTATATTGCAAATCAGTAGATATTTCCAGAGGAAATAAGTAAGAGCTACAGTGATTGGAGGATAGGATCAAGGAGACAAGCAAGGTGATTGGAGGATCAATTTAATAATAGAGATGGTAACCGTAAAATAAATGAAGGCAGATTACATGACCAACTTGAAATCAATAACTTTCCTGGTAGTAGTTAAAGTCTTTAAACACTAGGCTTGGCTAAAAGATGATGCTAGAGAGCTCTGGTCCCTACCGATGAAACTTCTTTAATCTGATGGTTCCATTAGGTATCCGTGGAATAATAATAATAATAATAATAACAATAATAATAATAATAATAATAATAATAATAATAATAATAATAATAATAATAATAATAATATGTCCTCAACTACCGTGTGCAGGCACTTTCATTTGACGCCTGTTGTGAAACTGGAAAACCGCAGCAAACCATCTGCAGTGCGTCTGGTGGTGGGGAGTTTGAATCCAGTATCTCCCGGCTCGAACATTGCAACCAACTTACTACATAAAAGCTAAGTAATACGACTGAAAAAGTTCTCACAATGGACATATGATACTCTAGTCTCTCCAGGCAATCTTGACGGGCGGCAGTCGTCTTGGCAGACCTTTAAAGGGTTGTATGTTCGAAGAGTTTTACTGAAGATGTAGATGAAAAATCAGTTTCTCTTACGCAGTCATGGTATTTTCCTAACACTATCAGTCACTCATGGTATCTTAATCCAATCGACATCTCATTATGTGATCTAAATAATGTCTTTACTTTCTCAATATTTAGTCCATGAAGTTTAATAGAGCTATCATTATATGTTGTACAAATTAAAAATTAGCTATCTCTTTGTAGGAAGTCTAGTTTTGAAAAACTATAAGATGAATTATTTTTAAAAATCTGCAATGTACAGTACTACAAAATAAGTTACTAAAATAGCACATTCTTCTCATCAAGAAAATTTATAATTCAATTAGGCTAATCGTAATATTTATTTTTCACCTCAACGTCTCCATCTACATAACTTTCAGTATCCGTGTGTGGCAAATCTCTTCAGAATCATCACATTTCTCAACAGCAGATTCGTCCAAACATTCTCCCTGAGTTCAATCATCTTACAAGGAGAGTCTGTAGTGTGACATTTTTACTAGCAATACCTATTCGGACATTCTCTGGAATGGACTTCAATTTTCGAGATTTTAAGTTTCAATTTTGAAACACCAGTTATAAGTCGACATATAAGCCAACATTCAGAGAAGCGTTCTCATAGCGTAGAGGCTTCGTAATGTAAAATATAGGAATTAAAGTCTCCATCAAGTGATTTTTGAAAATATAAATTAATTTTTAAATTTCTTAGAAGTGAAGCTTCCACGGTGTGAAGAATTATTTAATTTATTTTCCGGGTTGAACCGTGTTGTACTTGTACGCATATCACGTACAGTTTGCCGACGTTTCGAATACATTGCAGTATTCATTGTCAAGGCGACTGAAATACCCCTACTCGATCCGAGGTAATCAGTCTCCCAGGCAGAGTTACACTACTAGAGTGGCCTTGATCTTGGCCTTTTATATCCTAGCCTATCTGGCTGGCGTAAGCCCTGGCTGTCTCGCGAGGCTTCTGGAAAGTTTATGTCACAGCCAGGTAGCGGGGGCTTGCCCGCGCTGTTATGTAATGGGGTTGCGGCCCGTGTGTTTATGTTGTGGTCTGTATGTCTTAAACTATGAATGATGGGCATCCAAGAATTACTGATTTTGTATCCTTCTTCTAAATTAATGTTATTCGGATGTTTCTTGATTTCGATAGCCTCGCGGATTTTTCTTTCCAGATTCCAAGGGATAGCTGCTAGGATCTTGGTCTTGTCAAATGATATTCCGTGCCTAGTTTCGTAGGAATGCTTGGCTACTGCTGAAATATCTGTGTTATGGTTCTTGGTGTGACGGATATGTTCTTTTAGGCGGGTGGAGATCAGACGTTTTGTCTCACCTACATAACAAGCTCCGCAGCTACATTCAATGTGATACACTCCAGGGGCCTGTAATTCTATTGTGTCTTTTACTGGTGGTAGATAGCGGGCTAGCTTACGGTGAGGTTTATAGATAGTTTTTATGTTGTATTTGTCCAGTATCTTGCCGATCCTGTCTGTAGTGTTTTTAATGTATGGCAGTATCGCTGTTTTCTGGCGGGTCAGTTCTTCTTTCCCGTTGTTTTCTCCTGCGGCGGTCTTTTCTTTCTTCTCTTCTGATTTTTTAAGGACTCGCCGGATGTTATTGAGCGAGTAGCCATTTTTCCTAAGGGTTTCCGTGAGGTGTTGGAATCTGGAAAGAAAAATCCGCGAGGCTATCGAAATCAAGAAACATCCGAATAACATTAATTTAGAAGAAGGATACAAAATCAGTAATTCTTGGATGCCCATCATTCATAGTTTAAGACATACAGACCACAACATAAACACACGGGCCGCAACCCCATTACATAACAGCGCGGGCAAGCCCCCGCTACCTGGCTGTGACATAAACTTTCCAGAAGCCTCGCGAGACAGCCAGGGCTTACGCCAGCCAGATAGGCTAGGATATAAAAGGCCAAGATCAAGGCCACTCTAGTAGTGTAACTCTGCCTGGGAGACTGATTACCTCGGATCGAGTAGGGGTATTTCAGTCGCCTTGACAATGAATACTGCAATGTATTCGAAACGTCGGCAAACTGTACGTGATATGCGTACAAGTACAACACGGTTCAACCCGGAAAATAAATTAAATAATTTTAAAATTTGTTTAACTCCCTGCTGTTGTTTTTTAACTGCACGATTTTATTAGAGTAGTATTTAATGCAGTATCATTTTACTTTACTACATCACGTATCATGTCAAAGATAATATATAACTAAAAATACTGAGAACTACGAGAAATAGAGGGAAGCGAAAGAAAGAAAGAAAGAAAGAAAGAAAGAAAGAAAGAAAGAAAGAAAGAAAGAAAGAAAGAAAGAAATTTCGAACGTGACCCGAACAAGCTTCCGTCCTCGAGGAATACCTGGTAGATAAGATTTTATCTGAACCTCGATGTGCCCAAATGTGTCCTTCAGGTAACTGATTTTACGTACGTACGTACGTACGTGTGTGTGTGTGTGATTTTTTTTTACCGGCTCCATAGTTCGGCACCACTGTACGAGAAAGGAGAGATGTGGATTGCAGATTGTACAGGAATCTGGTTAGCCAGTTATCGAAATGGCAGACAGCGAAATGCACCAGGATGTACGATAAGTGTATGTTGAATAATTTTGAATGCACACAAGTTTGTAGCAGAAACACAAATGAAGCTTTTTTTTTTGTTTTTGCAATGAAGAGTCATTAACATTTAACGAAGGCTAATTACCTGTCTGTGTGTACACATGAGACGGACTCGTTAAACATGGGGGTTCCACGCTCACGATGAATTAGCTTCAATCACTCACAGAGCTGGTCCATCTGACTGTGACTGTCACTGAACCAGGAGGATGTGATTTATTGGTTTTAAAGATAGGTACACGCAGTTTTAAACCCCTCATTTAAATACGAGAAGACCAGGAACTTACGTGGGATAACGGAATCTCTCCATCACATGCTGATACTGAACACGTTCAAAACCACCAAATTGACACAAATGTTCACATTTACCGAAGCGTTTAACCAAAAGCGTGCAACTGAAGTTTAATAATAATAATAATAATAATAATAATAATAATAATAATAATAATAATAATAATAATAATAATAATATTAATAACAATAACAACAACAACAATGTCGCGAGCTTATTCGTTGGTAAATATCGTCGTTGCGCCTCGAAATACCATGGACAATGTTGAAGGGGGAAATACTGATCCGCAGCACACGTATCACATAGAACGAAAATTTGTTGATAAATTTCATGCTATACTGAATTTTACATGACAGAACCTTTCTGGTCAGAGTTCTAAGCTGAAATATTATCATATGGCTGTTTTTCTAGGTACAACGAATTAGCGATGTCTTCCGTACGCATCAATTTTGCTGATTATAGGTTCTTATAATATAAGCCTTCAGAGACCAATTCTAGAATCGCAAGTCCTGCCGCAATGCTGGCATATCAAAACTGCTGAAGTGGTGTTGTAAAGCATGATGGTTCTTTCTATTCCCACTTTCCTCACTTTTTTCCACGTCTTCGTTTATCTGACTTGTGCCTTCCTTACTGTTGTTTAGATTGGCGTGGACTTCATAGGCTAAAATCATGAGCCCTTGGTTATACTTCACTTCTGTGAAAAAAAAAAAAAAGCACATCAATAGCACCTTCTAATTCTGAAATATTTGGGGTGCAACTTGTAGGTGATTCACACAGTATATCTAGAAGATTATAATATTTCTTTTTACATTTGAAAAAGAAAAAAAGATCACTATGGTGAAATTTACTTACATAGCTTAATAGCGGTCTTTGGAACATACACAGTTCAAAAGAATTAGGGGAACATGTTTCTGAACGTATGCCATGATCCACGAAACAGCTACCTCTGTGGATCAGCGGTAGAGTGTCGGCCTCCGAATCCCAAGATAGCGGGTTCAAACCCGGCAGAGGTAGTCGGATTTTTGAAGGGCGGAAAAAAGTCCATTCGACACTCCATGTCGTACGATGTCGGCATGTTAAAGATCTCTGGTGACACATTTGGTGTTTACCCGACAAAATTCATTAAATCTCAGCCATAGACGCCCAAGAGAGTTTCGGTTTACTTGGTCTGCCATCTAGTGGGGGCCTAGAGTAAAACGGAACGTCGAAATTGACGAGCAGACAGCCAGATGGCGTCAAATTGAAATGTTTGCACACGGTAGCTGAGGCCATACGATTATTATTATTATTATTATTATTATTATTATTATTATTATTATTATCCACGAAACAATACCTCACACCCATGGATATTACCAACTAAACCTTTATTCTTCACCGTTGAAGTATACAAAAGAACATCGATGAATTCCCATTCATTTTCAGAATCCAAACGGAAATGTCCAAATAGGGGCGAAAACAATGTGATAACAGTCCTCCAGGGTGGATTTTTATCACAGTTGACTATTTCAGTATGGTGTATGTCGTCCACGAGCATTTATCACGGCTTGGCACCTATGTGGCATGCTCCGTATAAGTTGACGGAGGTCACGTTGCGGTATCAGGTCCCATTCACCAATGAGAGCCTGTTAGAGCTCTTGGAGAGCATGTGTGGGATAGGCTTGACAGAAGTGTTTGTGGGCTGGCGGAGAGAAACTGGGTAGCAATCATATCCTGATAACTACTGGTACCGGACACACTGGTCCATCACCATATTTGTTATTCCAGGTATTCGTACCACTGAGACAATGAGAAGAATGGATAGTGTACATCCGCGAAACCTTTGCTCCATTTACCTACATGACTGGCCTGACAAGGAAAGGTACGATATAATAATAATAATAATAATAATAATAATAATAATAATAATAAGAAGAAGAAGAAGAAGAAGAAGAAGAAGAAGAAGAAGAAGAAGAAAAGTTTGTTTTACTAACTACTTATACAGTTTTCGGAGATATCACTGTGCCGGAAATTTGTCCTGCAAGAGTTCGTTAACATGCAGTGCCGACACGAGACTGGCCCATTTAAGTACCTACAAATACTATCGGACTGTGTCAGGATCGAACCCGCCAACTTCGGCTCAACAAATGAGCGTTCTTCCATCTGAGCTACAGTCCGGTAGAATCTGGCTTCATCGCTAAGTGGTCAGCGTCTTGGCCTTTCTTGCTCGGGACCCTGGGATCGGTTCCTAGTCGAGTCGAGGGATTATAACCTAAAACGGCTAATTCATTTAGCTCAAGGAATACGTGTTTGTGTTGTCCCCAACTCAAACACATGCGCAGCACTACCCTCCATCACACTAGTATGCAGTTTCCCATATACAGCTCGCCCGGGTGCATCAGACTAGCAATAGCCACACGAAATTAAAATTTTCGACAGAGAGAGAGAGAGAGAGAGAGAATGTATGAATATTCCGTCTCTATTGTCCAGTGAATCCAAAACCATGGTGGTGGTACTCAACAGAGCCGCTTATTTTCGTATGTCGCCACGTTGGTGAGTGTCATTGTAACATATTCACGGCTGTCGTACTGAACAACTCTTTTACTTTTATGTTTGAATTATTTACGACTTAGGTATGAATTTTAAAGATGATTTAAATTAATGTAAAGTACGCATAAAACTTTAATGTTAATCTTAAATGCTATTTAGCTCAGTAACATGCATGTGGCCCTAACAAATCGCTCGTATTCATTTTTTTTGGTCAAAAATGGTAACCTGTACACAATATTTAGAAATCAGGCTCAATATATGATTGGACAGATATACAGGGTTCGTGAGGTATCCGAGGACATGCAACTGTGCACCTGCAGTTATGTGCGAATTAATTTTTGTCCTTTTACCTTTCCAGAGCATCAATGTCAGGGTATCAGCTAACGGAAGAGATGAAAAGGGACGCTGTGATTGTTGTAGTACACAAAAAGCACAGCGATGTTGAGATAACACGGTTAGTGAAAGTCACCAGATCATTCGTGCAATAAGTGCTGAAAGAGTTAGGAACCCCGTCGGGAATATGTCACATGTGTGCAAGAGCAAAAGCATTCACAGCATTCAAACAGAATGACAGCACCACGGTTCATTCAGCAGGTGCATACCATTATCGACGAAAACACCAGAACTTCCATGACGGCCACTGCTAGAGATCTCCAGGTATTCGAAGGCACAATCCGCACTATGTTATATTGATCAAAAGCCGAACAGCAGAAATGAGAGGTGTGGGTCCTACTGATGCCCTCGTGTTACGGACACCAAGTTTCCCGCAACTGAGATAGTTTAAGGGGTGGTGAGAAGTGAAGGACGCTTCATGCCACCCCACTTATGTCATAGGGTCTTCGGGTAAATACTAATAATAGATAACGTTACTTCTTTTAAGTCCCACTAACTGCTCGCTTAAATACTACTGGATACACCAAGGTGTTAAAGAAGATGAGAAATCCTGGATAGACATTATACACATTGGAAGGCCGTATGTGTTTCGGGAGGACTCTGCACCTGTACCAAAGCTGTGCACGACCGCATCGCATCCCATCCAACATGTGGCCACGAACTCGCCAGACCTAAATCTCTTAGACTATTCCGTGACGGGTATTGATGAACGGGAGAATAATCCGTATTCCGACAATAAGTCTGAGTCCCTAAAAGCCGTTATTAATCCATTAATATCAAACATCAGTAACGACCGTGTGATTCGTATTTATGATAACGCATTCGGTCCCAATTGAAGCCGTCATTGCAGCCGAAGATTGAATACAAAAAATACAAAAAATATTACATTCTTTTGCATCAATGCATTTCGTTGTTTGTCAGATATGGTTGTTTTTCGCACTAATTCTAACGCACCCTACTGTAAGCTAGGTATTCGTTTACTACTTTCATTTATCACACAATAAATGAACATACCTATGAAAGTCGGTTCCGATTCTGCTTTGTTCAACGACACAATACTTCAGAATTTTAAATGTTTGAAATTTAACATGAAATCTGCCTTTTCACTACACCACTTGTCCAATGTACTCCGAGAGGGTCACAACATTTACAATAACCAGCATAACAAAATAGAATCGTCACAATCCTTTAGCAACATCAATATTATTAGCACTTTCCGCATATATTTTAAATACGTATCACATATATACATTGAATAATAATAATAATAATAATAATAATAATAATAATAATAATAATAATAATAATTTTCTTCTATATAAACACTGAATGTGTAAACCCTGACATGCTAATCTTCTTGTCCAAAGAGTAACCCGCTCTCCTAATTATACAGTAATTATTTTAATCGGATAACACTAATAAATACAGCTCTTGAAATGTATAGATCTCACAAGAGAACAGCGACACACAAGACTGTACTCACTTGCTATCCTGAGCTTGGCGAAGCGGCTGACGATTGAGCCCACGTTGTCCAACGTCGCCACGCACTGGTAGTCTCCTTGAAGTCCCTGTTGGTCCGGAAATACTGTTTGAAGGAGGAGAGAACCGTTCGGAAGCTGCGATCTGTAGGAAACAAAGATGATATAAACAAAAATTGAATTACGAATGAACACACTGGAAGAACACATGTCTAACTGTTGTGTGAGGAAAACGGTAGGGTCTGTGGGAGACCAACAGACTTAGCTAAAGAAAAGCAGTTCAGGAGAGCTCAGAAACGGTTATTATATTCTACTGCATACTTAATGACCTTAACTTAAGAGGGACCCTACTAAAATACTGGTCTAGAAATGACCCAGAACCGTACATGAAATATTGGTACCAGTAGATGATCCAAACATTAGACGGTAATATCATTCGTTTGAAGTGTGGACATTTCAAAGGTCCCATGATAAAAATGAAATGGCGCATGGCTTTTAGTGCCGGGAGTCTCCGAGGACAAGTTGGGCTCGCCAGATGCAGGTCTTTTGATTTGACGCCCGTAGGCGATCTGCGCACCGTGGTGATGAAATGATGATGAAGACAACATATACACCCAGCCCCCGTGCACGTGAAATTAACCAATTATGGTTAAAATTCCCGACCCTGCCGGGAATCGAACCCGGGACCCCTGTGACCAAAGGCCAACACGCCAACCATTTAGCCATGGAGCTGGACTAAAGGTCCCATGGAGATGCTAAAATCACGTCCGTGGTTCTGAAAGTTTTCAGTTACATTATGATCGAACATAAAACCCAACCAAACGCATTCTATTCATAATCACGGGAGAATGTCAAAGAGCAGAAAAAAGAAAAAGAAAATAATGTTATCTTCCAGGTAGAGAAACCACGAGACAAGGCACTTAACTTAGGAATCCTAATCCTGAATCATTAATTACGGTTAATAAATGGCACTGTTTCAGTTTAAATTACTCTAAAGAAAACTTTGAAATCATATTGCTCCCTGCGCAATAGTTTTAATAATACCGGGCGAGTTAGTGCGGTTAGAGGCGCGCGGCTGTGAGCTTGCATCCGGGAGATAGTAGGTTCGAATCCCACTGTCGGCAGCCCTGAAGATGGTTTTCCGTGGTTTCCCATTTTTATACCAGGCAAATGCTGGGGCCGTACCTAAATTAAGGCCACGGCCACTTCCTTCCAACTCCTAGGCCTTTCCTATCCCATCGTTGCCATAAAATCTGTCTGTGTCGGTGCGACGTAAAGCCACTGGCAAAAAAAAAAATTTAGTCAGACTGCCTCCAAATTCTGCACAAATGTGCACTAATATAGCATTCAAAATTTGCAGTGTTCGTTTTAAAAATACTTAACTTTTAGAAATATTTGTGTTAAAGTATGGAAACGATCGCATTTTTATGATGTAATATCACACATTAATAAACAGGTTGTTAAAATATGCACTGAAACTAGAAATAATATAATATAATATAATATAATATAATATAATATAATATAATATAATATAATATAATATAATATAATATAATATAATATAAGCTATATAAGTTTCAAAATATTGTAAATGCACCGAACTGTTTTAAAATAAAATATGCATACATTTCGTAAATACAGAATAAACAACAGAAGTCAAAGCGATAAATGCAACTAGAGGTTCACGGAGGCCTTTAGATTATACACAGCTGCTAAAGAAATATATGAAAGAAAAAATCGCGTAGGGATTAGGAGGAATTGGCACGCTGGGTTTTTGTAATGAATACGCGACGCAACTCCGACTTAGGGTGATATGAAAGACAGCTTTGCGAACAAACTTATCTGGCTGGTCGTCTGGCTACACGGATGGATAATTATAGGCAGTTGTGTTTATGTTTCGTAGATCTGGAGAAAGCATATGAGACGGTACCGAGGGAAAAGATGTTCGCCATACTGGGGGACTATGGAATTAAAGGCAGATTATTAAAAGCAATCAAAGGCATTTATGTTGACAATTGGGCTTCAGTGAGAATTGATGGTAGAATGAGTTCTTGGTTCAGGGTACTTACAGGGGTTAGACAAGGCTGTAATCTTTCACCTTTGCTGTTCGTAGTTTAAATGGATCATCTGCTGAAAGGTATAAAATGGCAGGGAGGGATTCAGTTAGGTGGAAATGTAGTAAGTAGTCTGGCCTATGCTGACGACTTGGTCTTAATGGCAGATTGTGCCGAAAGCCTGCAGTCTAATATCGTGGAACTTGAAAATAGGTGCAATGAATATGGTATGAAAATTAGCCTCTCGAAGACTAAATTGATGTCAGTAGGTAAGAAATTGAACAGAATTGAATGTCAGATTGGTGAAACAAAGCTAGAACAGGTCGATAATTTCAAGTATTTAGGTTGTGTGTTCTCCCAGGATGGTAATATAGTAAGTGAGATTGAATCAAGGTGTCGTAAAGCTAATGCAGTGAGCTCGCAGCTGCGATCAACAGTATTCTGTAAGAACGAAGTCAGCTCCCAGATGAAACTATCTTTACATCGGTCTGTTTTCAGACCAACTTTGCTTTACGGGAGCGAAAGCTGGGTGGATTCAGGATATCTTATTCATAAGTTAGAAGTAACATACATGAAAGTAGCAAGAATGATTGCTGGTACAAACAGGTGGGAACAATGGCAGGAGGGTACTCGGAATGAGGAGATAAAGGCTAATTTAGGAATTAACTCTATGGATGAAGCAGTACGCATAAACCGGCTTCGGTGGTGGGGTCATGTGAGGCGAATGGAGGAGGATAGGTTACCTAGGAGAATAATGGACTCTGCTATGGAGGGTAAGAGAAGTAGAGGTAGACCAAGGCGACGATGGTTAGACTCGGTTTCTAACGATTTAAAGATAAGAGGTATAGAACTAAATGAGGCCACAACACTAGTTGCAAATCGAGGATTGTGGCGACGTTTAGTAAATTCGCAGAAGCTTGCAGACTGAACGCTGAAAGGCATAACAGTCTATAATGATAATGTATGTATGTATGTATGTATGTATGTGTGTGTACTTCTTCAGTGTTTACGTTTATAATAACGAACTCTGTACGATAAAGACGCAGGCTAAGTTTTGGTGCGAGGTGAGATGGTAGTGTGTTACAAGTAACTTAATTTTTTCAAAGAACACCATGGTGCATATGATCGAACGTGTACCCATATTTAACCATGTAAAAGAATATGAAGAGGGGAGAAACTACAGATACCCTGACAATTAAAATACAAATGACATTCAGTCTATGGATGTCAACAGTCCTTTATCAGTAGTCGCGAAAATGCTCGATGAAGTGAAAATCAACAAGCTGTCAAAACAGATAACACAAAACGTCGACACAAATTTTGTGATCAGTAGCAATTACTCAGAATTAAATTACACCCCCCGCTATTCAAATTATCATAAATCCCGCATGTATTCAATTTGAGGGATATTTTAAACTAGCACATTCTTCATATCCTAATTCTGATCGAGAAATCAATGGTGTATATGATCTTTTCGTGAACATCAAGATTAAAGTTACAATTTAAAGAAAGTTTACAGTATTATCTTATGATGAACTGATAATATCCCGGTCTAGTAAGCCAAGAATAACGGCCGAGAGGATTCGTCGTGCTGACCACACGACACCTCGTAATCTGCAGGCTTTCGGGCTGAGCAGCGGTAGCTTGGTAGGCCAGGGCCCTTCAAGGGCTGTAGTGCCATGAGGGGGGGAGGAACTGATAATCTGTCTCGTATGAGAAAAAATCTAGATGAAAATTATTCATACAAGGAAAAGGCCAACTTATTTCCAAGAATGAAGCGGAAATGACCACTCATAGATATGTATGACGGAATACAATTTCTGATGAAGCAAATTGTAAATAATATGACCAAGGTTTGAGTTTAGTGACGAAGGACGATGTGACACGAGGGAATTAGTAAAATGTGTAATCTGTTTAGGAGACGTTTTATTATGAGTACATTTTACTTCAATTCGCATCCTACCATATAATGCACAATTTTCTAGTTTTTTAGTAATTATTAATCAGCTGTCAATTTAGTAATGCACAATTTTTTTTACTAATTAGTAATCAGCTGTCAATTAAGCAATCCATTTTGAACAGCATCAATGAAGTAAGCAAGGTGTTTGTTCTAAACAAACATTCATCAGACAAAATCCATGGTAATCAGTCTGATGCAACCATAGAAGGTAAGATAAAAGAGAAACGTGGACGGAGATGATCATGTCTCCGGCAGGGATTTGATATTGAAGATAGAAAAGAAAAACCGTCAATGATGGTCTAAGTCACAAGAAGAAGAACATATTAGTTCGGACAAGGATTATTGTACACTATTCATACCACTACGACGTAAAGTGAGTCATTTTCTAAACATATTTATCTCTCATTGTGTAGATATTTGTGCTCAGCAGCCGAATATGCTGTACCTGTTTGGGTAAACAGCCCATATATAGAATCCCAGTTGAACATCACCATGAGACTGATCTCTGGGACCTAGAGCCACACCCACAAACTGGCTCGCTAACCTAAGTCACATAGCCCTTCCTAATCTCTCCCGATAGGAAGCTTTGGTTCGTGATTAAAAGAGAGTAAATGACAACGCCAATGTACCAATACACAGAGACATCCCTGTTGTTACAGGAAACAGCAGGCTCAAATGAAGAAAATCTCCCACAACAACAGCCCAGCAATTAGAAAGACAGAACTTCCACGTTACAACAAAGTGGATAAAAGAATGGAAAGTAGAAAACTTCTGTACTTCACGACGTCTTGGATATGAAAAAGAAGTTCCCTGGATTGGAGCCTTTCCGTTGAACACGGACAACTCTAACTGTGAACATAATGAGGACCAATCATTCTACATAACTTGGGCGAAGTACGTAGTTGGGATGCAGCTCAGCAGACTATTTGAAACATAATAACTGAAATCATTCAACATTTACATCACAGAGATATGGATGACTCTTGTTGGCTATCCCATTCTCACTTCAGTGGACAGGACAACTCAATCATAAATTTGAGTGTAACAGCCATACGATACTTTTTTTTCGACGGGTTTAACGTCGCACCGACACAGATAGGTCTTATGGCAACGATATGATAGGAAAGGCTTAGGAGCGGGAAGGAAGCGGCCGTAGCCTTAATTAAGGCACAGCCCCAGCATCTGCCGGGTGTGAAAATGGGAAACCACAGAAAACCATCTTCAGTATTGCCGACAGTGGGGCTCTAACCAACTATCTCCCGGATGCAAGCACACAGCTGCACGCCCCTAATCGCACGGCCAACTCGCCCGGTGATAAATAATATAAATAAATAAAATGTCAATCGTTCAACGAGTCCTAATCCCATTCTACGGAGTCATTTGTGTGAAATTTCGATTTTTCTTGGTTTATTTGTACTTTGTAATTTGTCTACTTATCGTAATTTTATTTCTATAACTTAAAAAGTGATCGGTATGTTTTGTCCTTCGTGACACACCATACTGAGAGTAAGCTCTGTAAAGAAAGAAAGAAAGAAAGAAAGAAAGAAAGAAAGAAAGAAAGAAAAACGTATATACAATTATGAAGAGTCTTCGGTATCTTGCCTCCGTTCTTTTCAACGACTTTACAACGTCACGCTCAAAGACAGCGCTTGAACAAACATCGCGATTTGAGCGGGACTGTTTTAAAATGCTTTAGTGCAGGAGTGCTCAACTTAATTTGTAGGTGGGCCAGATGGCAGATTTCTTAAAGAATGGTGGTCCACATTATCCCCCACCCTTTTCACCTCACCCCAACCCTGCCTAACACACAAATACATCTGTCCCCAGCGGCTCATGAGTTGAGAGGCTGAGAGTGCATTCCCGAGCCGGTACATGCCTCACAGCCTTTCTTGACTCTTCCGTTCTTCAACATCTAGACGATGATGTCGGGGTATTTCTTCAAGTTAGGGTATTTAGACCACGAATTATATTCCTCAATTACCCTTTTTCCAGTCACCAATTAACCAACCTCATACACGGCTATTTGGCAATACGAACAACAACCTGACACACAATTCAAAACGAGCTGAGGAAAGTAAGAATTAGTGAGATGTCTAGGTCTTCCTTAGTAACCGTGTTGAAATGTCTGGAGATAAATTTGATACAGCCAGCCTCAGAATCGAATACAAGTGTCCATCGGGGATCCGGGAACGTAATTTTGATTTCATCTTCATTCTTGAAAATGTAGGTTTGCTCAGTACAACACAAAAAGTGGGGGAATTTGCCCTTCTCCAATTGCTGTCGAAATAATTTAAAATTGTTTTGGAACGCTAACAGGTAATTATACACTTAATTTAGAAGCCTGCCTTCACTTTGCAACCCCTTATTCAAAATATTTAAATGTTGCGTTAAATCGGTGAGTACCGTAAAATCCCACGTCCAGTTCTCATCACCCAGTTCTGTCATTTCTTTCTGCTTCATATTTATAAATGTACTTATTTCTTCTCGAAGTTGAAAGAAGCTCTTCAAAATATTATCACGACTAAGCCAGCGAACTTCGCTATGATAAATTACATCGTCATAATCAAAATCAATTTCAACCAGAAGCGACTAGAACTTCCAATGGTTGAGTTCATGTGATCGAATATAATTAAAGCTAACTGCCACTTTTCCACACACAAATTACTGATGTATAGTGCAGCGTATTGCAAATGAATATTTCTGGAACTTCCTCCGTTTCTTATTTTTCTAACTAATCCGGATGTGTACAACTCATATTTCATGCTCCATCCGTTATTACAGACGCCAATACATCCCAGTCTAAATCGAAATCGTTCAATGTTTTACTGAGTTGGAGAAAGAAAATATCCAATATTATAATTCCCTGGATGGTTCTTAAAGATGTAAATTCCTTAGTCATTTCACGCGCTTTGCAAACGCCACGAATAAAAATTAAAAGTTGGGCTGTATCTTGGACGTCATTACTTTCATCCAAAGCCAATGAAAATCACTCGAATGATTTTGATTTTTCACGCAGTTGTGGTTACAAATTAGCCCCCAGTTCTTTTCGTCAATGTGTTCCGCGATAAGATGACTGTATTTATCCGTTCCTTTCTCACGACAAATTTGTTCTATTACAGAAAGCATACCGTTCTTTAAGATAATACCCATCTCCAATAATCTTGGAAACCATTCATCTGGAGAGAGCATTGTTTATTGTAATCTTACTTTGCGATACACGCAGTTTACAAAGTTAATATTCTATAGCAGTAAAAGCACAAGTAAACAATACGATGTCCGGAAAACAAACATTATTGTAAGGAATGAAACTTCTCGGACATGCTATAGAGGTCCATCAGGTACCCCGGAATCATGACGCCCACAAAGTGGTCACCGGAGTAGTCATCCGCAATCCGTCCATATTACGCCCGACTCTTGGAATGAATATTAATATTGACTGTCGAAGGAAAAACAAAAAGAAGCAGAATAATGGAACTACGACGATAGATTAATTGTATGTTATAACTATGATCTACGTACCTAAAAGTTCTGGACTTCAACGAAGTTATATTATCTAGGTTGCCTTAGGCACAATTATGTTATTAACTAGCATGTATCACACACGTATTTTCCTTCCACCAATTTAGTTCCCCGCATTCCCGTAATAATAATAATGAATAATTTTGCAATTCTTCCCGGCAGCATACAATCTCTGTTCAATAACTTTACAATCGTATACAGCTGATTTTCATTATCAATCTTTCTCATATCCTCCTCATCTATAAATTTCTCTCTTATTTTCTTTGCCTATAAACAGTCTTTTATAAGGTGTGCCTATCCCATTTCTTCATAACATAGTAAACATTTATTTCCATTTTTCTTTTGTCTGGTATACAATTCTTTACAAAGTTCCCATCAGAAAATGGGTTCCATTTCGTGGCTAATAAATGAATAACTCTATAATTAGTAGGAAATTCAGCAGTATTTTCCTCGACATGTTTTTGAGCGGCGAGACCTTTCAGTGAACGTGATATATATTTTATTTCCTTACCACTCAATCGTATTGTTACAATTAAAACGCACACACAAACACATACAAAAACACAATTATACTTGAGAATGAATGACAACAGTTCCCTAATTAGTATAAATTTACGAAGTCTATTGTTATCCTCCTCACAGCAGATAGCCAGCTCTGGTATTTACTTGAACGATCCCTTCTGTAATATTGATGAACAGCTCACCTTTCACTTGGCCCCGCACGCTCATTCACTTGACACAACAGTTGCATGCACACAGGTTCGAACACATTGTTATCAATCACGACATACGATGACTGTTCCTTAGCTCTAACGCAGGCAAGTTCTTCATTTACGCAATCATTTCAAGTGGCCGTTCCACACAGTGAACTATTCAGCACATTTATTCGGCAAGACGACAACACAGCGCCACTAAACAACAGCGATCACACTTTACCATTATTCTCCGTCGTAATCCTCCAATATACTCAGTGATGACAAGCAACGACGAGCACTACTATTCACTCCAAAAACAATTCTGACGACAGCTAACACTACTGCTGTCCAACTCCACAACATAACGGCAACAGAAACACTCCCAACACTCTGACAATGAATCACTCCTTTTCGCAGCGACCTTCCTTTTATATCCCTGCTGATGAAGTACTATAATCTTCGGTCTACGGCCAGAGAAGGCATATTCTCGTATCGCGTTCCAGAAGGCCAACGGGGAAACCAGACGAATCACATTAAAAGGAGAGGCCGCGTCATGCTCGAAGGCGGACTGTGAGGTCCCCGGCCTGACTCACTCATCCTTTCCATGAAATACCGAAGGTATCTTCCAAGAGTTTTCGCATTCGCCTGAACACGTAACAGTATTTATTATATACAGATTTGTGTTAGAATCATATTGCCGACCGATGTTGTGTTCTTTAAACACTGAAATATCTTCTCTCCATATTAGACAGTGGCGTATACTGAGGGCTACCAAGGCTATCGGTGAAGCCCAAACCTCAATTGAGAACGATGGAAGTCTAAAGCACATTATAATGTAAGCATCTGACACATTGTTCCATTTTCAAAACTTGAAAGCGGTGAGAAAAAACGTCGCACGTATTTCTGAGAGCTAAGCATCAGAGACTGATATCGCAGCCCAGACTCTCTTACCTCTCCCCTCTCCTCGTCCATAGCGGCTTGCTGCTGTATATTGGATAGGAAAGTGGGCCGGGGGGGGGGAGGGGTTAGGTGTAATAGACTTCGGTCCGTCAGACAGCCACTAGTAACTACCAACCATGCGTTACTCATCCTATATACTTCCTCATCTCATACTTCTGACTTAATCTATAGATAACAGAGTGCTGGTATTTCACTCCCGTTTCCTTCTACATTCTTGTAGCAAGACACTGCAGGGCTGCTGTTTAGGAGCAATAGTGTTTTATTTTTATAGGTACAACTGCTAAAATGAAATGCAATTTATCAGGTTCTCTTTTGTTGGTTGGAATCGAACCCGTGATGATGGGTCAGATACCACCACTGATCTCCCGAGGAAGCTAATAAACCAGTGAACGATGGGTACGACCGCTATAAAATTCATCATTTGTATTTAATACTAATAATAATAATAATAATAATAATAATAATAATAATAATACCCGTGTGGGGATTTACCGGTTACCTCCATCGGGCGCGTCCCATTGGAATTGGGGAAGCTCGCTGGCTCTGTCGCCAGCAGAGTCAGAGGGTAGTAGGGAAATAAAATACCACCGTGAAAAAAAACTGGTCCCTTGCCAGGGTTACGGCGAAGACTGGTAAATGACCAGAAGCCAGAAAACATCTTGAGGCAACCTCTAGGGCTAACAACCCTAGTTGTAAAAGGATGGGTACCCGTCCAAAGCAAAGTCAAGTCAAAAAGCATGATGGCACAACATTTCAAGAAACATACCCCAGGGGGTAAATCTTCGGATAAATCCCTCGTCGTGAATGCCACGGCGCACGAGTCTCGTTCGGATTCTGGGGGAGACTCGACATCATGCAAGAGACGAGTCGGAGCGTCTCGGTGTACCCCGAAGAGTCAAAAACTCAGGCCAAAATCTAAAACCTTTCTAGCAACTTTCAACATAAATTCACTTACACAAACTGGCAAGCTGATAACCCTCACCAAAGCTCTTCACGAAAATCAGATATCCATAATGGCCCTACAGGAAACAAGGTACCCAGATGAAGAGATTTTTGAATCCGAAGGCTACCGATTTTTCAAGAGCAAAGCGCAAAGAGGAATCCTCAATGGAGCTGTGATGCTTGGAACCGCGTTTGCTGTTAGAACCAAGATCCTTAAATCGGTTGCAAATTTCGAACCTGTGAATGACAGATTGTCTATACTCACAATTAAATGCGCGAACAAAACCTACGCCCTAGTTAACGCACATGCTCCTACAAACGATAGGAACAAGTCTGATCCAGACGAAGTTGATAATTTCTGGGACCTACTGGATGAAAAATTAAACAAAATCCCCAAACACCATGTCAAGCTTCTTTTGGGTGACTTCAATGCCCAACTAGGTCGTGAACAGAAGTACAAGAAAGTTATAGGAAATTACCCTGCTCACAAAAGAACCAATCCCAACGGCAAAAGACTGGTGTCCATTTGCGAAAATCACAACCTGCAGGTCATGTCGACCCACTTTCGCCATCTACCCAGAAAGCAAATGACTTGGCGTTCTCCCGTCCAAGCTCTCGGAGAGTTCCAAATTGATCACGTTGCGATCTCCAGGAGAAACAGCCCTGAGATTGTGAATGTGAAGGTAAAGAAAGGCATCAATGTGGCCTCAGATCATTATATATCTCTTATCAAATTCCAACCAATTCCCGCAAACACAAGGAAGACAACCAAACAGATCACACGCTTCGATAATGATAAACTTCGGCAAAGGGTCGAGGAGTTCCAGGAGAAGGCTAGACCAAATGACTGTGACTTTAACAACGCCAAAAATCGCCTTGTTGAGGCCGCCAAAGACGTTGCAGAAATCAAGAGAAGCAAAAAGCATGCCTGGTGGAATGGTACCTGCGAATCAGTCCTCCAAGAAAGACTCAATGCATGGAAACAGTACTACTCTACGAAATCAGAAAATGATTGGGAAACCTACAAAACCCAACGTGCCCAAGCAGCTAGGGTGTTCAGAACTGAGAAACGTAAATACGAAAAATCTCTCATTGAAAAGATAGAACAAAACTTTAGGAAAAATGAAAGCAGAGAGTACTACAGAGCCTTCAAACGCAAACTCACTGGCTATAAACCACCATCTCTATGCTTTGAGCGAAAGGACGGCACACTGGCGACGTCAAATGAAGAAAATTGCAGCATTCTGGCAGATAACTTCAAGAATTTACTTAATTGCTCTAAACCGCAAAGCGCCATTGAGACCAAGGAACCCTTACTCAGGTACCCAGATTCCAGACCACCCGACAGAGGTGAAATCAAGCGCCACATATCCCGTCTCAAAAATAACAAAGCGCCGGATGAAGACTCAGTAGTAGCAGAACTATGGAAATATGCCCCAGAGGAATCACTTGATATCTTGCAAAAGCAAATAGAAGAAATTTGGAACAAGGAGACCCTACCCGAAGATTGGAAAATAGCTTTGATCCATCCACTACACAAAAAAGGCAGCATGAAGAACATCAACAACTATAGAGGAATATCTTTGCTACCCGTGACTTACAAAATTCTATCACTTGCCATCCTGGAGCGTTTGGAAGCACAAGTCGAACATCAAATAGGTGAATACCAAGGAGGGTTCAGAAAAGGTCGCTCAACAGCTGAACAGATCCAAAATCTCAAAACGATCATCAGATATTGTACACTAAGATCCAAGCAGTATGTGTCTGTCTTTGTGGACTTTAAGAAAGCGTACGACTCCATTGACCGGGAAGTCCTGCTAAACATCTTAAATGAATTTGGTGTTGATTTGAAACTGCTGGCATTAATTAGAGCCACCCTGACCGATACAAAATCCAAGGTGAAGTTCCACGGATGTCTCTCGCATTCCTTTGACATCAAAACAGGAGTCCGACAAGGTGATGGGCTATCCCCGATACTCTTCAACTGTGTTCTTGAAAAGATCATCAGAACCTGGCGGGTGAGATTACAGGAAACCAACTACAGTCCATTGAGAATAGGAACCAAATCCAAGGGGATCGCAACAGACTGCTTAGCATTTGCCGATGATATTGCTGTTCTCTCAAACTACATAGAAACCGCTAGAGCTCAAGTTGAAATTTTAAAGGAAATTGCCGAACAAACTGGTTTGCAGATATCGTTTGAGAAAACAGAAGTAATGACTAACATCAAAGAGGCTCCACCAAAACTCCATACAAAATACGGTGACATCACCCGAGTAGACAAATTCAAATACCTGGGTGAGATCATCATGAAAAATGGACTGGACAAAGAAGCACTTCAGGAGCGAGTACGCAAACTGGAAATAGCCTACCAAACATCCCGCACAATCTACAACAAAAAATGCCTTTCCCAAAACACCAAGATACGTCACTATGAAACAGTTCTGAAGCCAGTAGTTCTATATGCAGACGAAACCCTGTCTCTAAATGCCAACAAAGGACTCCTTGAAGAACTGGAGAAAAGAGAACGCAAAATTGTGAGAGGAATCTTGGGATCAAAGTACAAAAATGGAATCCATCAAAAGAGATCCAACAAGGAAGTCTACAGCAAAATAGAGAAAATTACCGACACACTCAGAAAAAGACGGGCACGATTTTACGGTCATCTGAAAAGAATGGACGGAAGAAAGTTAACTAAAGAAATCTTTCACTTTTTTGATTCAAACCCCAAAACCACAATTCCCTGGATTAGAAATACCAAAGAAGACCTGCAAATGTTACATATCTCAGCTGAAGACGCCCTCAACAGAGATCTCTTCCGCAAGAAAATATTGACGAACGGGCTAAACCGAGACGAGCAACCGAAGAGAAGACACGGTGCCCCTTGGGCAGAGGAGCGTAAGCAGGCCCACTCACAAAGAATGAGGGAAATTTGGGCTCTAAAGAAGGCCAAGTTTAGTGTCAAATGCAACAAGACTTAACGTGGTCCTTGATGACCCCAGCGAATTATATAATAATAATAATAATAATAATAATAATAATAATAATAATAATAATAATAATAATAATAATAATAATAATAATGATAACAACGGTGCATGGAATCTGTGTAGGGTTGGTGGTGTCCTAATGAGGATAAAATGAATGGCGAGGACGTCATAGACACCCAGTCCTCAAGCCAGGGAAATTAACAGTATGAGGAGGTTGATTCTGAAAATTGATCCGGGGCCATCGGACCGAAGGCAAACATTCTGTCCATTTAGCCACAAAGCCGGACTTTCATTTGCTAAACCTTCGGCTACCATCTCCACTGATCAGGGGTTGAACATTGGCAGCAGCAGAGGCCAGGGCAATAGCTTGTGAAGCAGATTTCACAACACAGAATGCTTCTCCGTTGGCTATTGGCTGCAGCTCAAAACGCTGACGGCTTGACGTTCACTAAACCTACCATCGAAAAGGGTAACCTTAGTCTACTGGTAGCAAAAGTCTTGATCAATCAATCAATCAATCAATCAATCAATCAATCAATCAATCAATCAATCAATCAATCAATCAATCAATCAATCAATCAATCAATCAATCAATCAATCAACACTGATTTTCATTTAGGGTAGTCGTCCAGGTGGCACATTCCCTAGTCTTTTCTTAAATAATTGCAAATAATTTGGAAATTTAATGAACATCTCCCTTGGTAAATTATTCAAATCCCTAACACCTCCTCCTATAAACTAATATTTGCCCCATTTTTTTCTCTTGAATTCCAACTTTATCTTCATACTTCTTTCCTACTTTTAAAAACACCACTCAAGCTTATTCACATACCACATAGTCGAGCATCTCGTCTTCTTACTCCACAGTCTTCCCAGTCCAAAGTTTGTAACATTTTCGAACATTACACCTTTGTCGGAAAAATCCCATAACAAACCGTGCTCTTTTCCTTTGAATTATTTCCAGTTCTTGTATGAAGTAGTCCTGGTGAGGATCCCATACACTGGGGTCTTGCCAGAGACTTACACGCCCTCTCCTTACATCCTTACTACACCTAAATACCCTCATAACGGTGTGGAAAATATCTGTAACCTTTCTTGACAAGCTCTTTAATATGACTTCCGCAATATACTTTGCCCTGTACTATCCCTTAGTATCTAGTCAAACCATCAGCAGTAACAACGTTAATATTACGGGGAATTATCTCCAGAAAACCAGAGATGAATGCTAGTCGAGATGTGATGCTCGCCATGCCAGTTATTTCTCTTCTACCAGACGTAAAGTTTGTGGGAGAGTTTTAATATAGGCCTACTTTAACTTGTCTTGTGGGTGGGGGTAGCAGAATAATACCCACGATATCTCTTGCCTGTCGTAAGAGGCGACTAAAAGGGGCTCCAGTGACTCTTAACTTGGGAGCGTGGGTTGGCGACCACGGGGTCTTTAGCTGAGCCCTGGCATTGCTTGTGCCAGGCTCCTCACTTTCATCTGTCCTACCCGACCTCAGTTGATCAACTCTTGTTCATTGCAGACCCCGACGGTATTAGGTCACAAGGCCTAGGGAGTCTTGCATTTTCATGCCCGTAGAAGACTGTCTTTCTTTGGCCGATACCTTCCTTTTTCTAATTGTCGGATCCCTTCTATTCCCCCCCCCCCCCTCCCACTCTGATTAGTGTCATCGGAGGATTATTGCCCAGTTGTACACCCTCTTAAAACAAAATTCACCACCACCGCTGTGACAACAATGGTGCGGCACCACATTCTCTATGCGGTCCGTCCTTAATGTTATAAGTGGCGGCTGCAATAATATCCTACTTTGAAGGGGGTATGCGAAGTAGCTCCTTTGGGAAGAGCTTTCGCATTACTGGCCATCCGCATGGGCGTTTGCAAGACTATTTTTTTCTTTATTCTTTCTCGACCGCGCGTCAAAATTTATTTTTTATTTATTTATTATTTTCTCCATTTTCTACCTCGAAAGCCTTGCAGGCGGCCATGGACCGGGGGTGACAGTGGCTCTTGAGCGGCAGTGGTCTAGCGCCGGGGATGTCTTGGTACGACCGCGACAGGGTAACCAGTGCCGAAAGGAGATATGGGATTGCCTGGTGGGTTTAGGGAGGTTTCTCATAACTTCTCCTTTACGGAGGGGTGGAAGTAGCTGGCAGAAGACTAGCCTTTGCACCTCAAGTTATTCTGTACTCTTGTACTAGGCTATGTTCCTGCGTTAGTACTCGCTTGTCGGTCATTTGTCCAAACAGGTAGGTCACCACGGGCTGTGAGGCGGGGCGGAGCCTCACGGCACCCCCCCCCCCCAAAGACACATACTAGCACAGCTCCATTCGCTTTATCTCACCTAGAAAAAGGCAAACCTTGTCGAGCTGGGCTGAACTATGACCGAATAGGCTTCCAGTGATTTCCATCTCTTCGGATCGTTGATGGAGCACGAGGATGAACGTCATGACGTGGCTTCAGAAACTGGAAGCAGATCTCAGTCTAGCCAACATCGATGTCTTGATGTAGAGGAACAAGAGGTTGGATAAGAATTGTGAGTATGTTGAATAGCAATGTGTACTACTATGTATTCTTTTATCTGCCTGTAAAATAAAGTTTATCCGTGCAAGATCTTGTTTCCTTATTTTTTTAAAGGTACATTGCACTTATAACACATGGTGCCCGTCATCGATGAAGGGTCTGCCTTACAAAGGCTGCACCACTCTTAGTAATAAGCCATACAAAATACACCCTGGGGTGTACAAAATTTTCTGTACTTGCGGCAAGATATATAATGGCCAAACATTCCGGCTCCATTGGTACTCGTATCAAGGAATACCAACGTCTCAACCAGCCAGACAAATCAGTAATAGCTGAGCGCACCCTATCAACGGGTCATGATGTCGCGTTCCAGGATGTTTGACTACAACTAACATGTTTTCATTCCTTCCTTGAAGAAGGAGGTGAGCCTCTTAGATGGTCACGCCGTCTCTCAGACCAGTAGATGCTTGGAGAAAGGGGGTAGGCGTTCGTTGCCTATAATAGGAACTGTCTCGGCATTCACCTTAGTGCAGGGGAATGGAAAACCACGGAAAACAATTTTCAAGACAGATGAAAGTGGGGACCAGACCCTCTCCGTCTCCCACATTCATAGGCGTAGAGACGTGGCCATCCCTCCTCTGCTCAGTTGGACGGTCGGAGTGCAGAGCTGTAAGACCACGGACCAGCCGTGGCCATTTGTGGGCCCAGACTCACCCTGCATCGGCCGACCAGATGTTCGAGCTCTTACCCACACTAAACACTGCAGGTCTGGGATTATACGGGAAACTGTGGAAATACGAAAAAGTCCTGACAATTTCAAAAGGGACACACTCTGTCACTAAAGTACATACGTGGTTGCCAGCCATTAAGAATTTTTACAGGCAGTTCTCTTCCCCTGTCCTTTCACTATTATTATTTCTTTCAGATTTTTCCCAAATTCGTATTCTCCTCATCGCGAGATGGTTCACACTGCGCGAAGGAAGCCATCTAGTGGCGAACGAGAGTACCACTTACTATAGACAACGGTAAAGCATTCTCATGTTAAAGCGATTCAAACCTTCTTTCATTTTTAGAGAAGTCTTGCTTGTAAACAGACGAGATTATCTTTTGAAGACGCAGAGCAAAGTTCTCTGTATATAAAAAAAAAAGCTTATTATAGTATCTACATACAGACTATTATTATCTATGTAATGTCATCGTCATTCATTGTGAAAATCTGAATCACCAGTATACTGTATTTCAAGGAAAGTGTGTGTTTGGGGGTTACTTACACTAATGCCTGTATTTCATGTACATCATCCTTTAATTGGTCAGTTTCATTTGTAAATGGTCTGAAGGAATGCAGTTTATCAAATTCTATTGACTCAAGGGAAGTAGGCTATAACTGGGCAACCACCCTAGGTAAAATTTGAAATGTTTCAACAATGCTTAGAATGAATGTATTGTCCAAAAAAATACAAGCACCATAAAGGGCTTGGCAATGAAAGACTCCCCAGGCCTCGGAAGCCTAACCCCGTCGGGACAGAAAAAGATCAAGAGTTGACCAAGGGAGGTCGGATAAGAAATATGAAAGCGAGTAGCCTGACACAAATAACTCGAAGCAATGTCATGCTACAAAATGCTACAAAAATTAAAGCCTCTGGGACCCCTTTTAGTCGCCTTTTACGGCAGACTAGACATACCGTGAGGGTATTCTACCGGCCCCACCCACAGGGGGAAAGTAACATTATTATTGCTATTATTATTCCAGTCCTATTACTAAATTCATTAGTCAGCCCGTACCGTAGTTAGATCTAGTTTTACAGTTGAATATCCTTCCTTAAACCAACGCTGTATGGTGGGACGTCATCAGTATTACGTGTTTCTGTGGTGGATGGTAGTGTGATGTGTTCAGTGCATATGAAGATAATAATAATAATAATAATAATAATAATAATAATAATAATAATAATAATAATAATAATAATAATAGCACCTGCCACATTGTGAGAAAGTTTCTAGGAACGATTTTTCCTCTGACTTACGCCAAACAGCACGAAGTTCCAGGCGGCAGTTTCAGTAATACTGAAGAACAGATTCCCAAAATGGGGAGATAAGAAGTTGTTTAGCGACATCATCTGTGCATGTTTATTGTATAAATGTATATGTTGTAATTATTTCTGTTGTAAAAATTTGTAGATATATGTACCTATACTTTCATAGTCAAAGGGTGACTCCTTGCTTAGGCCGAGTCAGCCCATTATGTTACCGGCACAAGCCGAGCCTTCCTAAATTAATGTAATAATAATAATAATAATAATAATAATAATAATAATAATAATAATAATAATAATAATAATAATAATAATAATAATAATAATAATAATACCGGGCGAGTTGGCCGTGCGCGTAGAGGCGCGCGGCTGTGAGCTTGCATCCGGGAGATAGTAGGTTCGAATCCCACTATCGGCAGACCTGAAAATGGTTTTCCGTGGTTTCCCATTTTCACGCCAGGCAAATGCTGGGGCTGTACCTTAATTAAGGCCACGGCCGCTTCCTTCCAACCCCTAGGCCTTTCCTATCCCATCGTCGCCATAAGACCTATCTGTGTCGG
Organism: Anabrus simplex; assembly: GCF_040414725.1. Classification (NCBI taxonomy): domain Eukaryota; kingdom Metazoa; phylum Arthropoda; class Insecta; order Orthoptera; family Tettigoniidae; genus Anabrus; species Anabrus simplex. The sequence goes on along the minus strand of NC_090269.1, from coordinate 237,264,242 downwards.
TGCCACGTAAAGCCCCTAGCAAAAAAAAATAATAATACCATGGGTTCCCGGAGTATTTAAACTACGCGCCTTCTCTAAGGTCATCTATGCCAACGGACTTGAACTTGTAAACTCCCAAAGAATTTCGTCTTCTACAGTTAGATGGCTCTAACATCGATTTCCTAGCTCACTCTCACGCACTAAAAACGAACCTAGAACTTAGGAAATTTCAATTTTGTAATTAGTAAACCTTTTTCTGAAGACTGTTTTTTTTAAATGTACCGAAGTTGTCAACACCTCAGCTGGTTCCTCCTCTACTGTAACCTAAGTATCAGATGCTTGTGAATATGTTCCCTAGCCAATCAAAACCGGGGTTGTGTACAGAAATTCAGCCTATCAGCAATTTAATCGGGAAGGTTCCCCTTACAGAACTACATAAGCAGGGCACTTTAGGACCGTCTTATCTGAATTGCTCCAGTGCCTGGGAGTGTGACTTGACGGAGGCCTGGGAGGCAGAGGCGCGGCCTGCTTGAAGAATATCCAGCGATAAAAGGTAATGGCAGAATTTTCCTAAACATGTGATAGCGCCTGCGGGTAGATTGAGGGGAAGGTTTTAGCCGTTTTCTTTTAATGTCATTTTGTGAACTGGTGGTTTAAATGTAGGATTTTGGACGAAGTCTGAGGACTCTGTTTCTATTCCCTATCGGGAAATATGTAATGTAAGGGAAATAAGGTTGATGACCCTCTGGCGTCTCCCATTCAATCTTGCAATTGGGTGACTAAAGTTTTCAAACTCTACATTTTGTAAATCTCGTCTTGGCTTTAAAAGGTTCCTCCTTTAGTCGCCATCTTGTAGTATGGGATTAACCTCTGTATCTTTGGGCCGTAAGCCCACTTAGTTTTTTAGTAATTTCTATAAGGATTGTTGGAGTTTCGCCTCCTTGCCTTTTGTTAATGGCCAGTTATGTGCATCCTTTTCTCTTTTACTCTTAAGGCCATGTAGTATGGGTAATTATGCCCCTGTTTATCCTGTGTTATCCATATGTCTTCAAATATTAGTAGTTAAAAGAGAACTTTCGTTCACAGTAAACCACAATCAAGTTTCCAAAACTGGTCATTCCCTGTGGATGTCAGAAGATAGCTGTATCCAATCCTCAGTGGAACACGGTATAACTTTCACTGTCCGAGCAAGCACTGTAGCTGTAATTTCGAGAAATGAATTGGGATTGTAAATTTCTTACCTGTTTTTAAAGGAGGAATATGCAATCTTAGAACTTACCTGTAGCCCAGTAAAAGTACGGAAATATCACGTCAAGAAGAAAACTATAAATAATTAAGAGAGTTTGCTTATAGACTTATCTCCTTTCTACGTAAATTAAAAACAGTTCTTGTTCATTAGGTTCTTCTGTCACTACGAAAATCATACGCATTATCAAAACTCGACCAAGAGTCCACATAAAATGCCTTAGCGAGCCGTATGTTGAGCACTCTGTCTTCTAATGGTTACCTTCTGCTGACAAAAAGAGGGACTTGTTACAATACAGCTGCCTTTTGATTATTTCTTACGATGAATTTTATAGGAAGGAATTCCTCTCCTTTGATTTCAGGTGCTGAGATATTATACACATCAGCTTCGTTAAGGTATCTTTACGTGATGTAGCGGTTTCTACTGTAGTATATGCATTGATAGAAATTTGATTTAAGAGTAAGGGAAGCGGCTATAATGTTGATGAAGGTTCTATCCGAACCTTGTGCTGGACAAAAAGTGTGCAAATGATAACGGTGAACAAGGGATAGATTTAGAAAATTAGAACGTTGAAATGCATACGGGATAATGGTGGTTCGAACACCTCTGTCGACAGCCCTGGTTTCCCATCTTCACACCAGGCAAATGCCGGGGTCAGCCGCTACCTTCCCAATTTTGTTTGTTCCCTGTCCTATTGTATCCGAAAACCTAATAAGAGTGTTAGTACGTCGCTGAACGGCAAGCTGAAAAGAAAAGCTGAATGCAAAACCACTTCTCGTAGAAAACACAATGCATGCAAATAATATTCAGCAATTCTGTGAATATTTCGCGTTACAATTAGTTTAGAAATTTCCAGGTCAATATGTGTATATTACGAAATGAAAAACCTGCAATGTATTATTATTAGTTGATTATTATAATTATTTTTAAAAGGTTTACCCATAATATGTAATTACACTAAAGATGAAAGAAGCACATATCAAGGACTTAAGCGATTAAGCCTTCACCTACCGCACCAATCCTAAGAGCGGTTCGAGCCAAACCCTTTGTTTCATTTAACATGATTTGCCGTTTGGACTGAGAAATTGTTAACGCGCAACCAGAATATAGAAATTTGCCTGTACACCAATGAAAATTGCTCATATCATAATCAAACATGAACAAAGGGAAAGGTAAGAACAGAGAATAAAAGGCATGCCGATGGGAAGGGGGAAGTAATTCTGAAATCAATGAAATAACACAATAAACTAGTATGTCATTACAAGCAGGATACTATCAGTATATTACCGACTATGGTATTACACTCTTCGAAAACACTTACCTGTAGGAATCTCCGATCAAGTTGAGGGGCTGTCGGTCTTCTCCCCTCCACTTGATCATGGGCACAGCGTCACGATCTAAGCTGGTGGCCGCACAGTGCAGCATGGCCGAACTGCCAGGAACTACCACCGTGTCTTGTGGTTCTACAGTGAGCCGCAGGTCCAAGCCGCCTGAAACAGAGAACCAAGCCTTACCACTGGGGACTACAAAACAAAGAGTTTAAATAAGTCTAACAGAGCCACCTGAAATAAACAGTCGATCGTAACTCTGCTCATGTGATGTAAACATTTAATTGTAAGACACGGAGTTTATGAGCACACTATTGCGATAAGAGTCGCCTGAAATAAAGAGCCAATCCTAACTATATTTAAGTTAACTAGACATCAAAGGCACAGACTTTATGAGCATATTATTCCTTTTATCTCCTCATTACGAGTACCCATCTGCTTGTACCAGCAAACATTCCCGCTATTGGATGTCTGTTACTTCAACTTATGACTAAGGTATATTGAGTTCACCCAGTTTTCACTCCCGTATAGCAAGTCGGTCTGCAAACAGACCTATGTAAAGATAGTTTCATCCAAGATTTATTTCTTACAGGATACATATGATTGTAGCTACGAGTTCACTGCATTAGCTTTGCAACACTGATAATTAATTTTAGTTACTAGCCTATACGACCATTCCAGGAGAATACACGTCCAAATAATTGAAATGACCATTTGTTCCAGTTTTGTATTCCCGGCCTGACAGTCAATCATATAAGGATTTATCAAAGAGGGCTTATCCGTTAACTATAGACAGTACACACACAGACTGCAAGGTTCATGGTTAATTTTATAAAACATCATACAGTCGAACCTCCCTTCTGCGGACACCACCGTTTCCGAGGGAAAATGTGCGTTACGAGAGGTGTCCGCTAAAACAAGTTTGTAAAAATAATCGAATATTTTAACGGCAAAGAACATCCACCTTAAATATAAGCATACATATCTTTATTTTTATTATGCTAAGTCATTTCTGTGTTAGTATTTCATAGAGAGTTATTATAAGTGATTTTACATCATTTACAAACATTACAGCTTCTTGAAGTAATTCTTTGTTACTCATGTTTAACAGACAACTGAAATGCTACGGTATTTCTGTCCAACTAATTAGCGCCTGTACTGTCTTTCCCTTCTCAAGTTTACCCGTATACCTGAGCTCGACCTTATCAGCGACAATCCGAGTTATGAATAGAATGATGCAAGATGGGAAGAATATCCACAGGTAACTGAGTCAGCAGTCTCTAGCAGCATTTCTGGGCAATTAGAATTTTACCATTAGGTAAAACTGCATTCCGATGCACCTTCTCTCCCCTTGCACTCGAAATAGTACAAACATTCAATAGGGATTTCTTTATGCCTGAAGAATGGTTTTAAAAGAAAGGATGGCATGGTCCGGCATAATAAATTGTCCTGCAACGTGTAAAGTGTCCGCTGAAGTCACGTGGATGGGACAAATTACGATGTCCGCTGTCCGGAGTTCGAGGTGTCCGCTTAAATGAGGCCAATTTAACACTTGTCTTATGTAAAATAAAATCGGTTCCGAGGAAAATTGTCCGTATGGGGAGGTGTACGCTAAATAAGGGTGTCCGTTAGGGCAGGTTCGACTCTGCCAGAAAGGGAGTCAAATGTGGAGAGCAGGGATGAAAATAAACCCCTGTCTTCAGAAGCTCTTTTGGTCAGCAAGACTGTCACAGAATAACTGCCTCAGCAAACAAACTCTCAGTCCTTTACGACATTCCCGTTCTTCTCTTTAGAGATATTTCAGTGGATCTATCATACCGGTGTGACATGGCGCGTTATAGAACCGCAGTGCAATGAGTCAGCGGCTGGCTAACGTGAGCACTTCAGCAGCTCATTTATACTCCAGTGGGACTGTGGCTGGCAAGCGAAATGCGATGCTTGTCACGCAGACTAAGCAGGTCGCAAGTTCTGTTCCCTAATGCACTCTCATGGCACTAACTGTCTGACCAGCGCATATACATAAAAGTAGCTAATAACGTTTTAATACTGCGCGAATTAAGCTGCGTTAATTCTAATTCAACGTCGAGGACATCGCACTGCAGGGAATCGTGACCTCTTCTCGCTAGACGCTAATTTTAAAAATAGGAATGTCTGCAGTACGTACTGCGGTATTCCATCTCCCGCCGAAATGTTACATCAAACACAGTCCTCGTCATAGAAACGTAAGTTCCCGAACCATATGGAGATTTAGAAAATTTATGGTTGATTCCTTATGGATTGCAGTATAGTGCGGGATTGAATTCAGGTGTAGGGGAAGTCTCCTGCGAGTACGTAGTAGTGTGTGGTAAGAGTAAAGAGAGTTCAAAATAGCGATGTATGGTGTGCGGCGAGAACCTGTAGATTTGCAGTAGCTATAGTTGGTATGCGGTGGGAGTGAAAATAGCTATAAATGGTGAGTAGCGAGAATTAGTGGGATAGCAGCAGCGATAAATGGTGTGTGGTTAGCCAGTGAAGGCTAAGTGAACCCCAGAGTCATGTGTCTTTCAAAAAGTACAACTCTCGTTTCAAAATTTCTCGAAATCTTCACGGGGAATCGAACTCACATCCTACCAGGTCAGGCGAGTACGCCTTTACCGTTTCGGCTAGGCAGAAACCACGAGGGAATAACAGCGTAAAATGAAAATACAAGAAAGCGTTCAAAATGGGAGTTGCAGAAGAGTTTGTAGTGTACTTCTTTTGACCTAGGATTAAGATTGGTGTCCTAACGTTGTGCAATGGCGATAGAAAAACTGAAAGCTAAAATAATTATAATAATGTTACTTATTCTATGTCCCACTAAATACTTTTACGGTTTACGGAGACGTCGATGTGCCGGAATTTCGTCCCACAAGAGTTATGTAAGGTGCTAGTAAATCTACCGACACGAGGCTGACGTATTTGAACACCTTCAAATACCATCGCACTAAGCCAGTATCGAACTTGCCAAGTTGGACTACTCAGCCCGGCACAAAACCTTTCGTCGCCCTAGAAATGCAGTTGGTAAAACTAAACAATTCATCTCGTCGTAAAATGTCTGTAGTAAAAGCAAGTGCTTTTAATGAACCTATGGAAGGCCATTGTGACAGTGGATCGGTACAAGTTGACTGGCATATGAAAAAATAGTTTAACAAAACAGGTTGCATACAATTTCTATATAAAAACGCTACTATTGTGTGGTGGCCGGAATATTCCCCTGAGAGGTCATAAAGATGATGGAGTAATGTTGGGTTCAAGTACGGGAAATACAATGGAAAGGATTTTCCGCGCATTTCTTAGATTTCGAGTAGATGCTGGTGATCACGTTTTTTAAGAACTTGTGAAAAAGGCACCTAGAAATGCAACTCTAATTAGCACTGTTCCGAGGTATCTGTGGAACAGCAGAGGTGAAAGAAGGTGCCGGGGTGAACAGGTCTCAGGCTACGAAATTAAAGTTAATTTAAAATTTAACAAGGTTATATTTTCTTTTCAAAATCAAGAAATAACAAGCATGGCAGGTACAGAGTAGCAAAGCAACAAAGAACAATTACAGTGTTAACAGGATTTGGGCTTCGAGCCCCGGACTCACAATTCTTGGGCAACTAGCCCAACTTTACCCCAAAACAAGATTTAACAGAGGGGCAGAAAACCCCATTCATGCCCAGGAGCACTTGCTCTAAATTACACAGAAAAGCCTCATCGAGGCATACACACTCAATTTTCAAAAAAGAGCCACTCGCTCTCAACCTTAAGCCTATCAAAGGCCACACCAAACTCCACCTTCAAGTTGTCCTCTAAGGACATAGACACCGGGGTAAAATACCCAACCTACTGAGGTCTATCAAGTGAAAAAAAAAAGGTTAATTACATGACCTCCAAAATAACAATTTGAGAGGAGGCGATCTGCACTCCTAATACCTTTTGTTTAAAACCTAAACTGGCTCTAGGCCGCTAATGCAAGGGCTAATCCCATACTAAAGAGGTGACTTTAGAAAGAAACGATTTACATTACGTTAAGGAAGAATTGGTTGTGAAAATAAGTTCACCTCAAAACAATATGAGTGGGAGCTCGAGAGGGTTAAGCACTCTCTATCCCAGTATGTAGCTTACAAGAGAATAGATACAAAGAGTCTTTACATTTTAGGGAAAAGTTACATGGTGGAAAAACTTCGGACCCGCCCCGAGAGTTAAACTGCTGAGCTAGCAAGAAAAGAAGTTATTAAACGGCCATTACCTTGTTGTTGAACTGCTGCCCGAAGAAAGAGGCGCTTCCCGCCCCCTGCTACGTACTTTACACTTTGAAAGTTGGTACTGAAGTGGCGCAGAGACCCGAAAATCAGCAGTTTATATACTCTCGCGGAAAGTTCGAGGCGTTTCAGGAATGAGAACACCCGCGCACAAAAACTTTATTGGCTAGGGTTAAGCAAGACATTCAAGTTGGAGAAGATACACCTGATTGGTTATAAATTAATTAAAGAAATTCGGGATTGGCTAAATTCAAAACAAGGGGAAAGAAAGGGTTATACAGCCAACTTAAACAATAACAGAAAGAAATTTAACAAGGAACAAACTTTTGAAATAAAAATTTCTCCAAAAAACAGTTCTTTCACTTCGCACTAGGGTGCACCATTGTAGTTCTTCAGTAGTGTCCTCTAGAAGAGAAAGTTCACACTTCTTACTACAGGTAAAACAAAAATACATCGAAAACGGCCCAGTTCAGAAACTTCAAAATTTCCAAGTAGTGACATCTTCTGAGAAACTTGAAAATTAAAACATTAGATAAAGTTCAGACTTCCTCCAGTAGGGGAGTTTCAACTGGCGCAAAGTTTGAATTAGCGGCGTGGAGGTGTACCGCCCGGTACAAGCACGATGGCACAGAATGATGTGTTATGGAGATACAATGTTAAAGAATATTGTTAGGAAAATTAAGTTTTTTTCTTTCTTCAATTTTAGCCAACGAGACAACAGATGTTAGTACCTGTGAACAATTTACATTGCGCATTAGTAACTTGGATGTACAAAGCAACATGTTGAAGGATAACTTTTTGGGCTTTGTTAATGATCTAATAGGAGAAGAATTAGTAGACACTATTGTGACTAACCTTTACAGCATTGGTTTGTCAGTTCAAATCGTACGAGATTAGGCTTATGAGGGTGGACCAAATATGGCAGAAAAACACACCGTGCTACAGGCGCGTATCCGACAACTATTGAGCTAAACATTGGCTGAATCTAGCCATTTCTCAAGCTTGCGCTGTACAGTAAATAAGAATTGTATTCGGAACAATAAAAGAAGTGTGCAATTTTGTTGGAGAAACATCAAAACAAACGACATTATTAGAAGCCATGATTCAGAAAATCTTCACTGAAAGCAAAATCAAGACTCAAGTCATTTTGTGATACTCGGTAGATGGAGAGGGAAAATGCTGTGTTGGTTTTCCGAGCCATGGTTTCGGCAGTGGTCGAATTACTTGAAGGAATTGCTCACAGAAGACAAGGAACAGCTTTTTCCTTGGCTAATGGAAAGCTGTTTGCAAATGAATTTTATTTTATTATGGCACTGGAAGTAATTGTCGAGATATTTTCTATCACATTGGTCCTCTCTCATCAATTACAAGATCCTTCTCATGATATGCTTAATGCATATACAATAGCTCAAAAGATAACGGAAAGAAAGATTTTCAGCTCTTTACTCAAGGAGCGTTTCATTAAGTGAGGAATTGTGTATCTGAATGTAATAATGTAATTTACTCGTACTATAAAACGCTAGATTGAAAAACTATACTTGGGAATACTGATTTGCTCCCAAATGTATGATCGTACGTTGAAAACAAGTACATCCCTCAATTTGCCTAATTTAACAATGCTGGGCTGATGAATAAAACCTGTACAGTAAGGGGAGTAGGTCTATATTATTTCAAGAGACCTTCAATACTATTTTAAGAATATTAAAATACAATGTGGGTATCTTTAACGGATATGAATATAATACATTCTTATTGACCCTTCTTCTTCTACATCCCGACTTTCAGTTTATTTTGGGATCTGCAACTGATGTGGATTTGGTCCAGTTTTATGACTGGATGCCCTTCTTAACCCAAACCCTACGTGAAGGGACGTATGTATTCAGTAAGACGTATTTCTGCGGCGATTAGTCGTGTGATGTGCTGTGTTCATATAAAGAGAAGTATGTTGAAGCGAACACAAACACCTAGTCCGAACAAGGGGAATTAGCTTCAGACATTTAAAATCCCCGACCCTCCCGAGAATTGAAGCCGGGGCCGACTGAACCGATGTCAGTAAGCTGAACATTCAGGTATGAAATCGGACGTTCTTATTGTATTTTTAATCATTTACGGTCACTGAGCCAACGGCGCACACATGTCGAAACATCAGATCCCGTGTAAGTTACGGAACACAGTACGTGATCACCACTTGGATGGGTAGAGGAGGAGAACGAAGGACCCGACTACACTACCACAAGTACACGATGCCTAATCAGAGGTTAGCTGAGGGCAAAGACCAAGTCACCAACTTCCACGTTCGTATTATTATTATTATTATTATTGTTACGGAGATATTATGGAGAGCAGAGGTGAAAGAAGGAGCGGGCATGAATGGGGTGGATATACCAAACTCGGAAGATTGAATTCAAACTTTAAACTTGGCAGTTTTATTTCTTTTCTTAACCTTTCCCCTTTTTTCTTTTCAAATCTTAATATTTTGACAAGTAAGTAACAATTGGTTACTAGAGTTAGCTCGTAAGCTTGATAAACACTTTTAGAGAATTGTAAAATAATCAGATAACGATTTTACAGGTTGATTTTGAAGCTCCCAATTACAAATGTTCCTTGAGCACTACTGTTCCATTCAATCATCAGTTAAGGAGACAGATCTCCCAGTTTTTAAACCAAAAGTAAGAGTATATTTGCTCTATCAATTAACACTTAGGAATCTATTTCCGGAAATTCACACTTTCCAGGCCTATCAGAGGCACAACCTACGTTTAACAAAATTAAACAGTAATCACTGTCTTAACTGCTCAACAGTCTGATACCTTTAACACGAAATAAATGGAGTTAAACAGGGTAACAAGTACCCATTCTAAACGGCCTTTGGTAAAAACAGAAGGTTAAATACTGACCTAAAAACCAAAATGGTAAGGAGGCGAACTCTTGCACTACTAGAAATTTACATTAAATGCATAAAACCCTACTTGGCCTTATGGCCCGACGTTACAGAGGCTAAGCCTATACTACTGAGGTGACTAGAAGGAGGAAAATATTTAACTTACAGAAATTACCAAATAGAAAAGGTTACAAAATCAAGTCACTTCAAAATCAAGTTGAGAGGGAATACGAGAGGGTACCTCACTCTCTATTCCCCGATTTCGGTTAAGTTATTTCGGCTTGTTTGAAATTTACATTTTAGAAAATGAAGTTACATTACTAAAGACTTGAAACCTATCCCTCGAGCTAGAATTGAAAGACTATCATATTTTAAACTGGATCTGCCATTACCTTGAGCTGGTGGACCTCCCGAAGATGGACGAGGCACCCCCACCTCCGTCACGAACACACAATAGATATACACTGGAGCGACCAAAAAGACAACTTTGTTCGAAAAGTGCCAGCTTTTATAGTAGAGGGGAAAGTTCCAGAAAACTCTGGGCCAAGGCCCGACACACCCCAATTCTCATTGGATAATGAAAATAAATACCAGAAAGTTTTGACTGGCCGAAAAATAAATGTACGAAATTTTTCATTGGCCAACATCTTAAGCTGGCGTGAAGAGATGGAAGTGTTGTAAACTTTAGCACACCGAAAACTAAGTATAAACAATTCAGTTTAGGAAACCTTAACGTACAAAATTACTCTAGAATTTTAATAGTTCATCTTCACATAAGTTTATAGTAGCGACGCCTGTTGAGAAATGTTCAAACTTCTTGCATTAGTTGTTGCAAGCCTCATATATCAGATGGCATTCTCCAAGGCTCTTGATTTAAATGCGTGGAGCGGGTATACCTTCGGTACAATTATTATTATTATTATTATTATTATTATTATTATTATTATTATTATTATTATTATTATTATTATTCAGTTTATTCAGCTTTTACAGTGAGATGACTACCCACCAGTCGCTCCACTCTTATCAGCCAGGATCTCCAACCTCATCACGCAGGAGAATGTAATTTGTTTGAACAGTTTTAAGCGGTATTCATTTGAAGACCCGTAATACCCGATGGAAGGTGATAAAATGCATGTATTTATGGGGCGCGTGTGTGGTGATCAAAAGCCGTAGAGAGAATAGTGGGGGATATCACGATTTCCATCAGCCTGCTCTTAAGAAATTTCCACCACATAACCCACGACACGAAAACCTAGGGTTACAGAGCTGACAGAAATACGAACATGAGGACGAGCAGACCTTGAGCCTCCAGTAAAAGTCGGTCTGAGTTCCATGGACACACATCACACTCGACAGCTTTTGACACACCGAAAAACCCTCGCTGGTGGGATAAACACAAGAAGAATCAGCTTAGAGAGAAAGGATACTTGCCACTTTACAGCTGCACGTCATGTTCAGTTACTTGTGATTGTCGCGTGCAGCTCCTTGGCTCAGTGGGTCGGCGTTTTAACCTTCAGTATTGAGGGCCCCGCGTTCGATTCCCGACCAGGTCTAAGGATTTAAATCTTGAATGGTCGGGAATTGGGCGCTTGGGCTATCCTCAACATTCCTGCAACTCGCACACCACAAACAGAACACTACTACAGCACAATAGCACGCAGTTTCCAGTACCCATCAGATGTCGTCCACCCTCTTCGGAGGATCTGCTTTATAAGGGTTGCACCAGGCTAGCAATTCCCATACGAAATTATTATTATATTATTATTATTATTATTATTATTATTATTATTATTATTATTATTATTATTATTATTCGGGATATGTGTAATAGAACTCGGCAGCCGACATGTTCCTATACCTTGGTGCTAGCTGGGGCTTCAATAACCTGACATGGCACTTTGCTGAAATCAGTTTCCGTATTTCGAAGACTAAATAGGAGAGGCTCGGCTAAATCCATAATATTAAGGTAAAACTGGAAGTATGACTCATGTTGGGAATGATTATCAAAACAATACTATTTATTGAGCGTATAGTTTTTAGTGCAGGCTCCGCGATGTAGTGGTAGCGTGCCTGCTTCTTACCCGAGAGGATTCGTCGTGCTGACCACACGACACCTCGTAATCTGCAGGCCTTCAGACTGAGCAGCGGTCGCTTGGTAGGCCAAGGCCCTTCAAGGCCTGTAGTGCCATGTGGGTAGTTTTTAGTGCCGGAAGTGTCAGAGGACATGTTCGGCTCGCTTGGTGTAGGTCCTTCTATTTAACGTTCATAGGCGATCCACGTGTCAGGGTGTGATGATGATGAAATTAGTAGTGGTGGTGGTGGTGGTGGTGGTGGTGGTGGTGGTGGTGGTGGTGCTTGTGGTGACGAAGGCAGAGGTTGGATGGAACCCGGTGTCGTCACATAGCCTACTTCTGTCGAATAGGGCTCTGCGCAGAGTTTAACGTCCTCATCCGACGAATGAATCTCCATCAACAGCATCTTTTGCCCTCACTCCATATGACCACTACAGAGAGGTTCAGTTAATCCAGGCTTTTGGCATACAATCTGGTGATTAGAAACTTCATACAACCACCTATGGCTTTGCTGACGAGAGTTGACAGTGCGATATGCCTTTTGGTATGGACTAGAACGGATTTGTTACTTTCATAAGCCTCAGTCTCACCCTTGGCTTTGATAACGTGGAAGTGACTGAGGTATGAGCAATGCTAGTAATACCATTGCTTATGCAGCCAATCCCCGTTGCGAATGGTGTGAAAATGTTGGTGCGTACATTTCAGTGGGCCTGGCACACGCGGTTTGGGTCACGTAGCTAACAGCTCGCATTCGGGAGATAAGGCGTTCGAACCTCAATGTCGACAGCCGTGAGGATGGTTTTCCGTGGTTTCGCATTTTCACAACAGGTAAATCTCGAAGCTGTATGCCTACCTTAATTAAGGTCACGGTCGTTTCATTCCCACTCCTAACCCTTTCCTATCCTATAGTCCCCATTAGATCTGTGTTTTTGCGACGTAAAGCAAGTTATAAGTACATATTAAATTCCTGGATGCTATCACCAAATGCACAATTCACAACCTTTAGCATCGGAGTACAAGATGTTTAGAGAACGTAATAAATCGATCAGTCTTTTTCTCTCAGTTCCTGCGGATTCAGCCAGCTTCCCTTACATATCAATTTCAATGTGTGCACGATTTAATTCAGACAAGAACGTTTGATATTTTATTGAATATTTTGTAGTAAGGTGAATTTACTCGATCGTTTTTTGTTTTGCATTTTATTTTGCTTGGGGTTTAACGTCGCACTAACACATCGAAGACTTCGGTGACGCAAGGATGGGAAAGGGCTAGGATTTCGAAGGTAGCGGCCGTGACCTTAATAAAGGTACATCCCCATTATTTGCCTGGTGTGAAAATAAGAAATTACGGGAAAGCACCTTCAGGGTTGCCGAAGGCGGGATTCTAACCCACCTTTTCCCGAATGCAAGCTCACAGCTACGCAGCCCTAACCGCACGGCCAACTCTCTCGGTTTAAAAAAATACTTGTCGCTATTTATATATGATTTTTCAAAATTAACAGTCTAATAAACTAGCCAGTAAAAAAAAGTTTCCTTAGAAAATACCTGGGTCCGCAGAAGTCGCTAAAGGATCGACTCACTTCCTTGAGGCGAAATCGTTTATGAAAGAGTCGAGGGAATGGTAACTACTATGTGGAAAATGAGGCTAATTTTCAATGAACACATCAAGAGAACGAACATGGAAAGGCTGGTTCACAAGATCCTGACCCTACAAGCAAAATGGAAAACCCAACCTCTGTGATTTAGGGAAATAAACCAAAGACTTGGAAGAAGTCGGCATCGAAAGAAAAATATAGGAAAGAACAATACTTAGAAATAAATATGCAGGAATGAGGGATGCATCCCAGAAAAAGTCTCAGTGGAAGAGCGAGAAAGAAGAAGGAACAAAAAGCAGGAACAAAAAGAAAAAGGTGAAAGTCTGAGGGATAGGACAGGTAGCTTTGGCAAACGTGACCGACATTTGGTCAATCAATCAATCAATCAATCAATCAATCAATCAATCAATCAATCAATCAATCAATCAATCAATCAATCAATCAATCAATCAATCAATCAATCAATCAATCAATCAATCAATCAATCAATCAATCAATCCAAGTTTGACCTGCATTTAGGACTATATCGCCAAGTGGCAGAGTTCCTATCAAACGTTTACCTAGTCCTTTTTTAAATGATTCCAAAGAACTCGGAAATTTATGGAAAGGGAAAGCCCTTGATAAATTCAGGCTTATACGTCTACTGTCATTCCACGCCTTTTCTCCACTGACAGCTCAGAACATCCCGCTTAGTCGAGCAGGCTCCTTACTCCCAAGTCTTCCCAGCCCCAAGTTTGCAACATTTTCGTAACACTACTCTTTTGTCGGAAATCACCCATGGAAAATCGCGCTGATTTGCTATGGATATTTTCCAGTTCTCGTATCAAGAATTTCTGGCGTAGATTCCATACTCTTGAACCATATCTAATTGGCGTTATACGAAAGAATTGTACACCCTCTCCTTTACATCCTTACTTCAACCCGTAAACATTCTCATAACCATAGGAGATCTGAAACCTTTATTCACAACCTCAATGAAGATCTGTCCATATATAACACCTAAGTACTTACAGCGATCCCCGTGAAGTACTCTGCGATAGGTATTACCTGTGGATGTATTCACACCCTCCCATCCACAGGGGTGTGACTGTAAATGTAGGAATGAAAATAAAATATAATCTTCGTGACTGCCCTGCTCTTTGGTTGAATGGTCAGCGTACTGACCTTCGTTTCAGAGGGCCTCGTGTTCAATACCTGGCTCAAGGACTCGATGTTTGTATTGTCTAAATCAGGGCCTCTCGAGGTGGATTGCGCGGTGCAAGGTGCAAAAGACGACTTCGCTTGGTTGACCAGAGTGCAGACCCCCATTGCTCAATTTGGAGCAATAGCGCTTTCTCTCTCTTTCCCCACGCCTTTCTCGCTCGCTCCGTCTGTCTCCCTCTTCCCCACTTGCTCCGTAGCGCTCCAAATTCGAGCCGAGTTGTGCCCAGCTTAGCCGAGTCGCCCCAAGACGAAGCGCTGGTCCTAGCCGAGCCGAGTGGAACCGATGCACTGTGCACAGGACCTCTGCACCTCAGATTGCACGCGTGAGATGTTTGAGAGGCCCTGGTCTAAATACAAGTCTTCATGTACGCATAACACAACAACACACACACTACCAGTCACCAGAGAAACACGAAATAGTGAATGCATTCCTCTTCATAGGGTTGGCGACAGGAGAGACATTCTGCCGTTAAACTGGGCTTAATCCACATGTAGTGCCAACCACAAGTAAGTGGTAAAAGGCTAGGAAGAAGACTATATCTTTGTGCCCATTTACTTGTAAGCAAAGTGGATGGATTATGAATTAATTTACTTATTAAGTCCCAGATCTGAAGTAATGACATGGAAATGGCGTATGGCTTTTAGTGCCGGGAGATCCCATGACGGGATCGGCTCGCCAGGTGCAGGTCTTTTGATTTGACTCCCGTAGGCGACCTGCGCGTCGTGATGAGGATGAAATGATGATGAAGACAACACATACACCCAGCCCCCGTGCCAGGGAAATTAACCAATGATGGTTAAAATTCCCGACCCTGCCGGGAATCGAACCCGGAACCCCTGTGACCAAACACCAGCACGCTAACCATTTATTCATGCAGCCGGACAGGTCTGAAGTGAGTAACTTCAACTGAACAAGGTACATCGATTGCAAACTCCAGAAAGAGAGCGTACAAGGAGCTGGTCAACAAATAATATAAGACTGGCGCCGGCAGCATCCGTTCCCACATAAGAAGGAGAGGTAAGACAACTTGAGGTTAATAACACGTGTCTTCAGAATGCTGCGGGCTCCGCATTGCGTGAGTTCAAAAATGCATAATTAAGTACATGGTTACGAATTCCAAGCCAGAAATTACAAAACAGACGAGAAGAAATTAAAGGCAATGTACAAGAACAGCCCTGGCTGAATAGCAATCAGTGTTCGATGTAGTTACAAATGAATATTACCAGGTACTTAATATCAACATATGCTAAACTACGTACCATTTCCGGCTAATCCACACCAAGTCCCAACAGCCTCTGTAGTGCACGTTATATAAGAATAATCGACCAGAGCTGAAAGAATTTCAGGTTAACTGTAATGTCGGAAGGTCAAAGCCAGTTACATGACGATTTAACAAGTATGTGCTTTCTTCGATCATTGAGAAAGGCTCAAACTTCAATTTCAGAAATGATAGAAATGTATTTGTTTTCTGTATTTAGAACCAGCCCCGTGTGTATCCGGAGAACGAGGTTTGACTCCTGGCCAGTCCAGGGATTTTAATTTTGTACTGAGGACTAGAACGAGAATCACTCAACCTCGTGTGAATAACTGAGGAGCTGTTTGATATGAGCGATAGCGGATCTGGTCAAGAAAGCCAAGGAATAGCGCTGAGGAAGTAGTCACGCTGACCATATAGAACTTCATGGTTAATTCCTTTGGTACGGGGACTGGATGTTTGTAATCATCTCAATATAGGCTACTTCTTTCTCCCTATCTACACATAACGTGTCACACTACTAACCACCGCAGAAACACGCAATATTGAATACATCCCTTCTCACAAGGTTGGCGTCAGGAAGGGCATCCGGTCGTAAAACAGGACCAAATCACACAAAGTTCCGACTCAAAAACTGAGATAAAAGCTAGGATTATTATTATTATTATTATTATTATTATTATTATTATTATTATTATTATTATTATCAATTTAGGAAGGCTCGGCTTGTGCCGCCAACATAATGGGCTGACTCGGCCTAAGCAGGGAGTCACCCTCTTGATTATGAAACTACAGGTACATATATCTACAAATATTTACAACAGAAATAATTACAACATATACATTTATACAATAAATACAAACAACTTCTTATCTCCCCGTTTTGGGAATCTGTTCTTCAGTATTACTGGAACTGCGGCCTGGAACTTCATGCTGTTTGGAGTTGTCAGAAGAAAAGTCGTTCCTAGAAACTTTCTCACAATGTGGCAGGTGCTCAGGAGGGTGGCTCTCTGCAGTTCTACGTATGTGTGATGATGCAGGTTTAATGCGGCCAGAGAGCCGTGCAAGCATTTTGAATAACACCGGTACATGATATTACTATCGGAACTGTGGTGACTGATTCTAGTTTCCACAGGCGTTGTATTTCTATTGCCAGTTCTCTGTATTTTGACATCTTTATGGCTATTGTTGTTTACAGATTGGAGGTGTTTAGACAAGCAATTTCTATAAGGGATGCGGATCTTTTTGATTTATCGATTAGAATAATATCTGGCCTATTGTTGCTGAGCGTGACATCGGTTATGGCTTCTCGGTCCCATAGTAGTTTGTATGAAGAGTTTTCGAGAATGGGTGGAGGTGTATATTTTCAATATGCAGTTGATGACTGAAGAAATCCACATTTTACAGAAAGTTTCAGGTGAATAATTTTTGCTACCTGATCATGTCGATGCTTATAATCAGTGTTGGCCAAGTGTGGGCAGCCAGAGATGACGTGCTGTATGCTCTCTGTAGTTCTGGAACAGCGGCGGCAGTTGTCTGAGACAACTGTTGGATCATTCATGATAAATCTACGGTAGTTCCGTATAGCAATTACTTGGATCTTGGATGGCCACAACAAATCCTTCTGTTTCTGGGAAAAGGCCGGAGGAGGTCAGCCAAGCGTGCGACGCAGGTTTGTCGATATGAGGCTGATCCAGTTCATGGGGGTATTACCCGTGAAGAGGTTTTTGCTTCCACGTGGCCATATTCATCTATTTTGTAGGTGGGGTAGAAACAGGCATTTCTGGCGACGAAGTGTATAGTTTATATCAGCTCTGCAAACAGCATTTTGAAGACACGAAGTATCAGCTCTCGAGTGGAAATATTCTCTTCGACTTGATATCAGATTGCTGTGTAAATTGACAATGTATAAGAAGCCCCTTCCACCTTCTGATCTCGGGAGTATAAGACGTTCGGTTGCAGATTTAGGATGGTGCATATGGTACCGGGTGAGTGAAACTGCTGTTTTCGTTTGTAACTGCTGAAGTTCCGTTTGGGTCCATTTTATGATACCAAAGGAGTAGGTGAGCAGTGGTACGGCGTACGTAATGACTGCTTTGGTAAGATGTTTAGCTGTCAGTTTTGATGATAGTACCTTGTTGAGGCGTGTTATATATTGCTGCGTGACATTTCTCTTGATGTCGGCGTGTTTCATACGAGTGCTCTGATGAAAACCGAAATATTTGTACATTTCTTCTTCCTCCAGCTGTTGTATGGATTCGTCGCTTAAACTAGACGGTGTCCCTCGTACTGAGTAGGATCCTCTGATGACAGTTTGGGTTCTGCATTTGTCCAATCCAAACCGCATGCCTATACCTGAAGAAAACGTCTTGGTAATTGAGAAGAGATGTTGGAGATGGGGTTTGGTAGAGGCATACAGCTTAATGTCATCCATGTAGAGTAGGTGGCTGATTCTGAATAGCTCTTCTCGCTTATTCTTAATGCTAAATCCATACCCACTTGTGTTCAGTAGGTAGGATAGTGGATTTAATGCCATGCAGAACCATAATGAACTCAGTGAGTCCCCTTGGAAGATCCCTCGTCGTATTGGTATGGGTCTTGTTGAAACACTGCAGTTTCTTAGAGAAACGTGAAGTGAGGTGTTCCAGTCTGCCATTACCGTCTTCAGGAAGTGAATGATTGAGGGGTCAACTTTATATAGTTCCAGAACATGTATGAGCCAAGTGTGTGGTATTGAATCAAAGGCCTTTTGATAGTCCATGAAGCACGTGTATAGGTTCCTGGATTTATGGTGTGCTTGTTCCAGGACCACAGTGTCAATAATCAGTTGCTCCTTGCACCCCTTGGTATTCTTCTTGCAACCCTTTTGCTCCTCGGCAATGATGTGGTTTTCCTCGCAGTGTTTCAGAATTCTGTTGGTTATTATAGATGTAAATATCTTATATAGTGTAGATAGACATGTTATAGGCCGATACTTCGCTGGAGTTTGCAGATTTTCATCATTTGGTTTCAGATATGTGATGCCAGTGCACAGGAAAGCTGCGAATGTTCCCGGGTTGTCTAAAAAGTTCCGGAAATGTTGAGTCAGAAGAAAATGAGTAAATGTAAATTTCTTGTAGTAATAACTGTATACGATCAATGCCTGGGGCCTTCCAGTTCTGCAGTTTCTTGATGCTCTGATGTATTTCTCCGATCCCGACAGCCTTGGTTACCATATGCTTCACTTCATTAGTTCTATCTTTCAGTTCACAGATCCAATGGGCTACCACATTGTGCTCTATTGGGTTCGACCATACTCCCGACCAATAGCTGTGAATTTTTTCTTCGCTGGGCGTTTTTCCATCTTGTGTTCTCTCGTTCATATTGTTGTAGAACTGTTTCTCATTTCTTTCGAACATTGCGTTCTGTGATTTTCTCTCTGTGGTGTTTTGGTATCTTTTGAGGCGCTTGGATAATGCGGCCAACTTTTGCTTCATGGTTTCGAGGGTTTCTTGTAGTACTGTGCTTCCAGGTTCCTCCAGACTCTGCCTTGAACTGATTTTCAGAATTCGAATAATATTGTTATTTAGGCTTTTCACTCTTACTCCATTCTTGTATTGCTGCAGGCTATTCACGTCCTGGCAGATTTGGATGATGCGTTCTTTCAGGAGTTTTGCCCAAGGTGGTTCTCTCAATTTTTTCTTGACGGACTTATTGTTAGGCAAAAATGGTTTTCCACTGTTCAATCGTACTGCGGCAAGTGCTGCACAGTATATAGCAGTATGTACTTCAGGGAACGTCTGATGCTCTTTCAGATATTCTGGCAAGACTTTCGACTTAAGATCTTCAACGATTTTTCCAAACTTTTTGGATGATTGCTGCCTTCGCAGTATGGGTCGTTGTGTACGATCGGTACCAGAATATTCTAGAAGGGCCTTGTAGAATTCAACATGTGTCTTGTCATGGAGGTCAGAGTTATCTGAAAGTATCACTTCGGGAGTACTTGTGTGTACTATTATATCAGTATTAGGTGGACTGTTAACCGTTGAGTCAGACTTGGTACTTCCAAGATATGGATAGAGTTCTTGTGTTACTTCATGTCTGATTCTACTAAGAACAGGACCCGGGATCAAATTGTTCTTGATGATTGATCTTCGCTGATCTGCAATGCGCTGTTCAGTAACTTTCATAGTTGGGTACTGATTTATAAAGGCCGTGTGTAGTTGTTGCCTATATCTTGCAATTTTAGTTTCAAGACGAGTTATTCGAAGATATGCCCGCATGATGAATTCGTTCATATCGTTGTTCCATTTGTGCGTTTTTTGGGCTTACTGATACGAGAGGTCGTACTTGGCACAAAAGCACTCGCGCCAGGTGCGGTATGATAATCAGGTTCTTATGTTCCGCCATGATCGTCTTATTCTTCTTCTCCTTCCTCCTCCTCGTTTTCTTCTTCTTCTATTATTATTGTTACGGAGTTTTCCGTGGTAGGTAGAGGTGAAAGAAGGTGCGGGTGTGAATAGGTCTCCAGCTACGAAAGCAAAATTAATTTAAAATTTAACAAGGTTATATTTTCTTTTCAAAAACAAAGAAATAACAAGCATGGCAGGTACAAGGTAGCAAATCAAAAAGGGTAGTTACAATATTTACAGGAATTGGGCTTCGCGCCCTGATTTTACACTGCTTGGGCAATCAGCTCAGTTTTACCCCAAACACGAGTTTTAACAGAGGGGCAGAAAACCCCATTCATACTTAGGAGCCCTTGCTCCAAATTACACAGAAAAGCCTCCACGAGGCATACAACACTCAATTTTCAAAAGAGCCACTCGCTCTCAAGGTTTAAGCCTCTCCCAGGCCACACCAAACTCCACCTTCAAGTTGTCCTCACTGGACATAGACACAGGGGTAAAATACCCAACCTACTGAGGTCTATTAAATAAAAATGGGCAATTACATGACCTCTAAAATAACAATTTGAGAGGAGGCGATCTTGCACTCCTAATACACT
This sequence comes from Anabrus simplex, assembly GCF_040414725.1. Classification (NCBI taxonomy): domain Eukaryota; kingdom Metazoa; phylum Arthropoda; class Insecta; order Orthoptera; family Tettigoniidae; genus Anabrus; species Anabrus simplex. The sequence continues at coordinate 237,243,431 of NC_090269.1, read as the reverse complement.
TGTTTTTAAAAACCTAATCTGGCTCTAGGCCACTAATGCAAGGGCTAATCCCATACTACCGAGGTGACTTTAGAAAAGAGCAATTTGTTTTACATTAACGAAGAATAGGTTGAGAAAATAAGTTCACCTCAAGACAATGTGAGTGGGAGCTCGAGAGGGTTAGCACTCTCTATCCCAATATGCAGCTTACAAGAGAATAGAAGAAAAGATCGTTACATTTCAGGAAAAGGTTACATGGAGGAACGCTTCGCACCCGCCCCGAGAGTTAAACTGCTGAGCTAGCAAAGAAAGAATTTATTAATCGGCCATTACCTTATTGATGACCGCTGCCGAGGAAAGAGGCGCTTCCCGCCTCCTGCTATGTACTTTATACACTGAAAGATGGAACAGAAGTGGCCCGGAGACCCTAAAATCAGCAGTTTATATCCTCTCGCGGAAGGTTCTAGGTGTCAGGGGAATGAAAACACCCTCCCACAAACTTTTTATTGGCTAGGGTACAGAAACATATCCAAGTTGGGGGAAGATACCTACGATTGGTCAGAAATTAATAACAGAAATTCGGGATTGGTTAAATGCAAAACAAGGGGAAAGAGAGGGGTATACAGCCAACTTAAACAATAACAGAAAGAAATTTAGCAAAGAACAAACATTTGAAATAAAAATTTCTCCAACAAAATAGTTCTTTGACTCCGCACTAGGTTGCACTATTGTTGATCTTCAGTAGTGTCCTCTAGAAGAGAAAGTTCACACTTCTTACTTCAAGCGAAACAAAACCACATCAAAAATGACACAGTTCAAAAACTCAAAATTTTCCACGTGGTGACATCTTCTGAGAAAGTAGAGAATTAATAGCGTAGATAAAGTTCAGACTTCCTCCAGCAGAGGAGTTTCAACTGGCGCACATTTTAAATTAGCGGAGTGGAGGTGTACCGCCCGGTACAGACCTCCCCCCCCAAAAAGTTCCTCCCGGGGTGACACATGAAATTGTTTGAAAACAAGGTCCAAGTTTTGATGTAGATATGGAGATTAATTGCCAAAAAAAAATTTATAAGATTTTCTTAATTTGGTTTGATTTAGTTTCAAAATTTTGTTGTTGCAGATGAAGAATAGTTTTTAAGTTTGTAGAAGTAGAATTCTGAGGATAAACTTTTAATACTTAAAAGTGATGAAAAATTTTGCAATGTCCACCAAATATTGCTGTTGAATTCCCGAGTGTAGTCATTGCTTATCGTAACTGTCCATGTAGTTGAGGTTGATGAAGTTGGATGGCCAGACCGGCCGTTGCAGCTTGCGTCCAAAGGAGGCCGCTCGGACCCCTCAAGTACCCTGAGATACCGCTCGCCCGCACTATGAGGGGAGCAGAGGTGTTGAAACACGCCGCGCCCGCGGTGAACATATACAGGCTGCGGGCAAGTAGCAGGTCGTGCGCCTCACATCAGCCTTGGCCGGGAGGAGAGCTCCGGCTAGCCGTGCACATGTCGTCCTCGCTGGGGCCGAGGGGGCCCTTCCTCAAACCCAGTCGCGGCACAGCGCCGCGCGGCTGCGGGGGCACTGAAACATTAAAGCTAGGCGGCAGAATTGTGTTGGACCATCATGTTTCTTTTGAGGGCACAGGCATGTAGAGAGATTGAGGGGCCAGTGGCGTGCAGATATCCATGGCATTTCATCTAAGCCAGCCACTGTGTGTAGTGGAGCAGGAGACGGGAGTGTGGTAATGGCCGTGGCAAGGACAGGATGGCAGTTTAACAAATCGGGGGAGGTTTCACAGAAATGCTTACATATAAAATAAAATAGAAGGAGCAGAATGCCTTAAGAGTGGAACTCAAAAAAAATATAACCTTCATATTCCTATCAAATTATATGAAGCAAGTTGACACAAAATTTACACCGGTTTCACCTGGGACAGGTGAACCCTAAATATCCTCTCGGTGGCTGGATTGCTTACTAACAATGTAACCGGCGTAAGAAAATCGAGAATGATGCATGGCCCATGAAATCTGGGGGCAAGCTTGCCCGCGGGAACAAAATTCTTGACCATCACCTGGTCACCTACCTTCAAAGTGGTGGGTCTCCGTCCACGATCATACTTTTCCCTAACCTTTTCATGAGATACCTTAAGATTGGCTTTAGCCTTCTTCCAAAGATCTTTAATATTATCCGGATCTATTGTCTCGGGTAGAATGTCACTCAGAGACCAAAGGTTAGAGAGCGGCGTGTTGGGAACAAACTTGAACATCAAGGAAGCTGGAGTGAACTTATGAGATTCATGAACCGCCGAATTCAAAGCAAAAGCTAACCAATGCAGGGACGTGTCCCACCTGGAATGATCTTCATGATGATAGGCAATAAGTGCGGACCTGAGATTACGATTAACCCGTTCAGCCAGAGATGGTTGAGGGTAATAAGCCGAAGTAGTTACATGAGAGATGGATAAGTCAAAACAGAATTTACGAAATAAGTTAGATGTAAAAGCCTTAGCATTATCAGATACAATATATTGGCACGGACCAAAAGAAGCAAAAATAGAATTTATGCAAGTAATGGTAGACTGAGCGGTAGCCAGCTTAGTCGGAAATAACCAAGAAAATCTGGTAAAACCATCTACACACACAAGGATGAACTTGTTGGCATTACCCTTTGACTGGGGGAATGGTCCTACGTAATCAATATACAGGCGTTCCATGGGGCGCGACGCTTGCTGAGAAGACAAGAGACCTACCTTGGTGGACATGGTCGGTTTACTAAGCAAACAGGATTTACAAGCCTTTACTAGTTCACGGATTTCACCGTCCATACCTTTCCAGATGAATATTTCACGAATCTTTTCACGAGTTTTAAAGATACCAAGATGCCCTCCTAATGGGGTCTCATGATAATACTTGAGGATCATAGGTACAAGAACCGCTGGAATAACAACTTTCATCATCTTATCATGCCTCGAAGGGCAACATAGAACACCATTCCTCAGAACATAAGGGACAACATGTTCCCCAGAAGAAAGGGTTTCCATTATCGGAGCCAGCGTCGGATCTTCACGTTGGTATTTCTCGATATCCCTAAAGAGCATGGGAGCATCTGTTAGGATGGCATTAACCTTAGATAGTATGGACTCGGAAGGTGATGAACTGTCGACCGGTTCGTGGGTCTCGACGTCGTTAGAAAACATACGGCTGAGTCCATCAGCAACAACATTTTCGGTACCTCTGATATGTCTAACATCGAACTGGAAGGCAGAAATACGGATGGCCCAGCGGGCTATACGACCAGTACGACGCGGCCTACCTAAGACCCAGCTTAAGGCTTGATTATCTGTCTCCAGGTCGAATTTGACATGTTCCAGATAGAGACGGAACTTCTCTAAGGCGAATAAGACTGCCAAACCTTCGAGCTCATAGATGGAATACTTGGCTTCTTGAGCCGACAATGTCCTAGACGCATAGGCGATGGGGCGCCTCCCTAGTTCAGTCTCTTGAAGAAGGACTGCAGCTACCGCTGACGACGATGCGTCGGTTTGGACAATGAATTTCTTCGAGAAATCAGGCATAGCAAGTACAGGGGCATTACAAAGAGCTAATTTAAGGTCTTCAAAAGCGGCTTGTTGAGAAGGTCCCCACTGGAATTTGATGCCTTTCCTACGAAGAAGGTTTAAGGGCGCCGCTCTATTAGCGAAGTTAGGAATAAATTTCCTGAAGAAATTCACCATACCAATTAACCTGGCGATACCTTTAATGTCCTTGGGAGGTTTAAAATCACGGATGGCCTGTGTTCTAGAATGATCGACTGCTACACCATCCGGTGACACAATATGCCCTAGGAAAGACATAGAGGGCTTAGCAAAGGCAACCTTGGACAACTTAACAGTTAACCCAGCCTTACAAAGGCGATCGAGAACTTCTCGCAGATGATCTAGATGTTCTTCAAAAGTCTCTGAAAATACGACGACATCGTCCAAGTAGTGATATAAGTACTCAAATTTGATGTCGGAGAAGACCCTATCTAGTAGCCTAGTGAGTACAGCTGCTCCCGTGGGGAGCCCGAAAGGCACGCGGTTGTATTCGTATAAATTCCAGTCCGTGGCAAACGCTGTAAGATGTTTAGACTCTTCGGCAAGGGGAATTTGATTATAGGCCTGATTCAAGTCCAAGATAGTAAAGAACTTGGCCTTACGAAACCATGAAAAACAAGAATGAAGGTCGGGGAGGGGCACAGATTGTAACACCACCTTCCGATTGAGAGCCCTGTAATCAATGACAGGCCTGAAGCCTCCTTGGGGTTTCGGGACTAAAAAAATAGGCGAAGAATACGCTGACTTAGAGGGCCTAATAATACCGTCCTTCAACATCTGATCGATGATTTCTTTTAGAGCCTTCATTTTAGGTGGAGATAGCCTATAAGGTGGAAAACGGACAGGAATCGAATCCGTGACCTCAATTTTGTATTCAATAACGTCAGTAACACCAAGAGTATCAGAGAACACCTCGGGAAACGACTGACACAATTTGCGAATACTATCAGCCTGCTCCTCAGGTAGATGTCTAAGGTCTAACAACATCTCATCCTGGGTAGGCGAAATAGAAGAACATGATGCAGAATTACACTTTAATAGAGGGATATTATAATTAGAGGCAAATTTGAAAGTGCAAGACCTACTCTGAAGATCGAGCACAAGACCAGTGTGAGAAATAAAGTCCGCTCCCAATATAATGGGGCAAGACAAATGCTTGGCCACAAACAATTTAACTTTCCATGTGAATTGAAAAATACGAATTTTGACATATAAGGAACCGAGAATTTCTAATGGAGAGGAATTAGCCGAAACGTATTGGATCGCCGACAAACAATAGTTAGGAAGCTTACAAACAGATTTCAATTTTGAATACCAATCAGCCGAAATAATAGAACAAACACTACCTGAGTCTAAGAGAGCTGTTATAGGCTCGTTATTTAACTCAATTTTGAGAAAGGGGACCGGTGCGGGGGAATCCGCCGCAATCCTAAGACACTCTTTGGGACCTTCAAAAGATGAATTTGAAAATTGCTCGTTCCCTGAATTTACAACCTGTTTACCCGGGGCTGAGTCTCGGGAAGATGGATTAGTCGACTCAGCCGAAGCCACTAGTCACTTTTTATTATTGGCATAGGTGGAATTTGCACCAGAAGTTGAGCAGGAGGGGGTGCTATTCGAATTGGGACAATTCTTGGCGATATGTGAGAAAGCCCCACATTTAAAACAGCCTTGTGATGACCCGGCTCCATTCCTTGTCCCACTTGACTTGATCAGTGGACACTTGTTGCGCAGATGGTCAGGCGACCCGCAAGCATAACATTTACGGGGATTGACTGGTCGGCGAGGTGGAGGCCGAGTATTACTAAAGGAAGGCGGGGGTTCTTTCGCGACACGCAAAGAATCGGCGTATCTAACTCCTTCCGCTGAGACGGCCAATGCTTCAAGTTCAGAGAAAGTTTGCGGGCACGCCGCGAAACACAAATATGACCTGTAGGGTGGTGAAATCCCTTCCACAATAGCTTGTACAATCTGATCCTCAGGGAAATGAAGAGCAAACACCCTAGTATAAAACTTAATGTCCTGTATGAAATCAGCCAAGTTTTCATCCAAGCGTTGTACGCGGTAATAGTACTTCTGAATAAGGGAGGACCTGGCCCTAGCCGGGATGAAGTTAGCTAGCAAATGGGCATGGAAATCCTCAATAGATGATTGCTCGGCAATGGCTCTTACGATTTTATCTGAGAGAATACCAATAGCATACGGATAGATAATTTGCAAAATTTGACATGGAGAAAGAGAAAACACAAGGGCATGATCCTGAAATTCAACTAGAAATCTTAAAAAAGAAATTACATCACTGGTGGTATTAACGGAAAACTTAGAGATACCTCTGAGCAACATTGCCAATGGATGAGGCAAGCTGCTAAACCCGGGTGACATATTAGGTAAAGGTTTCAATGGCAAGGAAGTTAATTCAGAACGGATGTTACTCAATGATGCACGACGTTCAGATTCGTTGTCCAATGGGGCAGAGATAGTTTGAGCAGCAACGGTTATCCAATTAACTTCTCCCTTGGGAGGCGCTTCCTCACTACCTGCATTCACTGTGGTGGGTAGATCGCTTTTGGGAGGAACCTCCCCTGTTAACAATTGAGTGACCTTGCTAGATAATTCAGACATATTTTCAAGCAGCGTACTAGCTTCCTTCTTCTGAACGTCATTCAACTTTAGAGACAACAGATCGTTAACCCTATTCGAAAAATGATATAGCCTAGCTTGCACACGCTTAATTTGATTAGGAGAAGGATCATTTTCATCAAAAAAACTAACTACAGAAGCTAGCCCAGTAATATTCTCCGTGATCGTGGAAAGAGAGTCGTCAATTTCTTTCTCTCCCAAATTGGGGATGGAAATGGGCAAATCTAGGGACTCTCTAAGCTTGTTTGTGTCTACTGCAACCGTGCCTCCAGATTGTACATTTCTAATAGTCAATTCATAGATCAACTCCTCCTTGCGCAAATAGTTAAGATGGAGAACATCGCGAGGGCCGGGCATGGTGACAGAACAATTTTGAAAAACTCAAAAAATTCCAGCAACTGGGAAAATAGTTAGAGTTCGGAACAGACAATGTTTAGCCGTCAAAAGGGGCTAAATTGAGACCCATTCAACCACGCTCTGCTACCACTTGTTACGGAGTTTTCCGTGGTAGGTAGAGGTGAAAGAAGGTGCGGGTGTGAATAGGTCTCCAGCTACGAAAGCAAAATTAATTTAAAATTTAACAAGGTTATATTTTCTTTTCAAAAACAAAGAAATAACAAGCATGGCAGGTACAAGGTAGCAAATCAAAAAGGGTAGTTACAATATTTACAGGAATTGGGCTTCGCGCCCTGATTTTACACTGCTTGGGCAATCAGCTCAGTTTTACCCCAAACACGAGTTTTAACAGAGGGGCAGAAAACCCCATTCATACCTAGGAGCCCTTGCTCCAAATTACACAGAAAAGCCTCCACGAGGCATACAACACTCAATTTTCAAAAGAGCCACTCGCTCTCAAGGTTTAAGCCTCTCCCAGGCCACACCAAACTCCACCTTCAAGTTGTCCTCACTGGACATAGACACAGGGGTAAAATACCCAACCTACTGAGGTCTATTAAATAAAAATGGGCAATTACATGACCTCTAAAATAACAATTTGAGAGGAGGCGATCTTGCACTCCTAATACACTTGTTTTTAAAAACCTAATCTGGCTCTAGGCCACTAATGCAAGGGCTAATCCCATACTACCGAGGTGACTTTAGAAAAGAGCAATTTGTTTTACATTAACGAAGAATAGGTTGAGAAAATAAGTTCACCTCAAGACAATGTGAGTGGGAGCTCGAGAGGGTTAGCACTCTCTATCCCAATATGCAGCTTAAAAGAGAATAGAAGAAAAGATCGTTACATTTTAGGAAAAGGTTACATGGAGGAACGCTTCGCACCCGCCCCGGGAGTTAAACTGCTGAGCTAGCAAAGAAAGAATTTATTAATCGGCCATTACCTTATTGATGACCGCTGCCGAGGAAAGAGGCGCTTCCCGCCTCCTGCTATGTACTTTATACACTGAAAGATGGAACAGAAGTGGCCCGGAGACCCTAAAATCAGCAGTTTATATCCTCTCGCGGAAGGTTCTAGGTGTCAGGGGAATGAAAACACCCTCCCACAAACTTTTTATTGGCTAGGGTACAGAAACATATCCAAGTTGGGGGAAGATACCTACGATTGGTCAGAAATTAATAACAGAAATTCGGGATTGGTTAAATGCAAAACAAGGGGAAAGAGAGGGGTATACAGCCAACTTAAACAATAACAGAAAGAAATTTAGCAAAGAACAAACATTTGAAATAAAAATTTCTCCAACAAAATAGTTCTTTGACTCCGCACTAGGTTGCACTATTGTTGATCTTCAGTAGTGTCCTCTAGAAGAGAAAGTTCACACTTCTTACTTCAAGCGAAACAAAACCACATCAAAAATGACACAGTTCAAAAACTCAAAATTTTCCACGTGGTGACATCTTCTGAGAAAGTAGAGAATTAATAGCGTAGATAAAGTTCAGACTTCCTCCAGCAGAGGAGTTTCAACTGGCGCACATTTTAAATTAGCGGAGTGGAGGTGTACCGCCCGGTACAATTATTATTATTATTATTATTATTATTATTATTATTATTATTATTATTATTATTATTATTATTATTATTATTATTATTATTCACGTGAATGACAACCGTCACTAGTAATAGTTGACAGTCACTAACTTTCAAGATTCGCTGTAACATAACAATTGCGTTCGAATAACTGTTAAGTAAGGAATAAGCTCGATGGATGACGCTATACACCCAAACCTGCTTCGAGGTTACGGTCACGTGAGGCAAATAGAGGATACGTTACCTAGGAGAGTAATGGAGAGTATGAGGATTAGAGAGAGGCCAAGGCGATAATGATTAGACTGGATTTTGAATTATATATTGATAAGAGGTGTGGAACTAAACGAGGTCACGGAGTTAATTGCAAACAGACGTTTGTAAATGTACAGTTGACAAATGCTTTCAGACTGAACGCTGAAAGAAACAACAGTTTATTAGGTAAAATAGTAAATATGAATATTTTGTAATTATCATTATGGACTGAGAAAAATATGCAGTTAGATCTTAAAAAATGGCAGTGCCAGTCTGTTGCCTTACACAAGGTTAACTGACAAATATGCTTAATGCTAACGTGCTCTCTCCCCTCTGTAGTGCCTGTAGGCCTACATGGGGGTATGGGACATTTTCAGCTGATAAATTTTTGCGCCAGGAAGAGTTCAACAGTTAGAATAAGGGTGTTAAGCTAAGGTAATAAATTGTAAGATCTTGTAAAAAAGAAAACCCTCACTGAGTGCTTAACCAAAATGAACAAGTTGTAATCCCTCGAAAAACTGACTGATTCATAAATAAATTTCCCTGAAAGCAGACCCACAGTATCCTATACAGCTGAAGTAATTTCACTTTTCTCCACTTCGAAAGGCATTACATAGCAGGATACATGGAGTCGAGTGTTATACAATGTGGGAAGGGAATAACATTCCCCTTTGCAAAGGAGAGCCCGGCAATTGGTTGACTACATACATTTCTGGTGTCACCGGCTTCCTTCTTCTACCTTGGGATGCCACAGTAAATGTTTCCTCACAGAAAGAGATAGCCGACATGCGGGCAGGACAAACACTCGGAGTTCCCCAGGGCTCTGTTCTGGGTCCCACTATAGAGACAAAGACTGCTTGTCTTAGAGATTGCTGTTGACTTAACTCAGTGTATGCTGACAAGGGAAATAGACTAACTACAGGTTTTAAAGAGAAACAATCAAACAACCGAGTGTTGTGTTGTGTACTTATTTGTTTTTGAGTTCAATGCTTTCAAGTACAAATGGGATGCCAAAAGCCATACACATAAGACTGAAGCAGTCCTAGAGATCCTTTACAAGACGAATAATAATAATAATAATAATAATAATAATAATAATAATAATAATAATAATAATAATAATAATAATAATAATAGCAGAATTTACAGAAGTCAGAGTGTGGGAAATTTATGCCTCAGGGGTTCTTTAATGTGTCCGGAGCCAATGACACAGAGTCGTCTCTTTCAAACACCCTTAAATGTCAACGATCTTCGTCGAGATCGAACCCATTACTTTGGAAATAGAAACTCAAGCAGTGATCGAGTACAGTACTAAGACCAGCGCAATTATTTAATTTAAACACACACGGGTTATGAGACCTTATATGAAGCATATGTAGTCTTTGGCCAGATGTTCCTGGCATTTTATAAAAACAACGATATAGAAAGGATATACATAATATGGTTGTTGTTATTGTTGTTTGTCCCAGAGGGTGGAAGACGCGACACACTACTCATACACAACACAATCACAGGCAATGTGGTTTAATCCAAGCGTTTGACTTTGCTGCTGGTAACTGAATTCCTTCACCACAAATATCAGGCGTTGCTTCTCACAGCAATTTTAAGGTGACTTGCCATGAGTACTTGTTGAATGGATCCCACTGACTTCTTGGATACTTGTTGAAGGAATGAATGAGATATACAAATGGATTTAGAGCAGTCATTTCATTTAAGTGTAGTATGTATGTAACAATGGTTACAATGTTAAAATTAATATTTTTTAAATCGCATATGGCCTCCGGAGAGGTGTGGTGCAGTCTTACGGACAGACACCTGTTAGGAAAATTTAATCCTTATAGTAGACTTTGTCTTGTAGGTTGGCAGCTGTATAAAATTGATATATTATTAAAAATACAAGATATCGGAAAGCTTAGTTCACATTAATTTTAACACCTATAGGCAACCTCTGCGGCTGCAAGGATGAGGCCATACCAATGATGTTTTCTAATGCTGAAGAAGGCACACACATCCAGTCTTCGAACCAGGTTGTGCAACTTAAAATCGCCGATGCGATCAGAACTCGAACCAGCGACCCCTAGGACCAAAGGCCAGCGCGAGGACCATTTAGCCATGGAGCCGGAAATAATAATAATAATAATAATAATAATAATAATAATAATAATAATAATATTTTTTATTATTATTAGTGTTACTTTATCCGGTGTGTCTTTTCGTGTTCGTTTACGGTACTGAACAACTGCATACGTTCCCTACTCTTTAGACGACAGATCTAGCGGGAGCTTTGGCATTACTGAACATTGAATAAGTAGCTTTTTGTAATGTTGTTATGTTCATGCGTCTGTTTCTTTTCCCTTAATCGTTATTATTTTAATTGTTACGACCCACTAACTACTTTGATGGTTTTTGGAGATGCCGAAGTGCCGAAATTTTGTCCCACAGGAATTCGTTTGGGTGCAAGTAAATTTACCGACACGAGGCTGACGTATTTTGAGCAACTTCAAATACCACCAGACTGAACCAGGATCGAACCTGCGAAGGTGGGGGTATGAAGGCCAGCGCCTAAACCGTCTGAGCCACTCAGCCCGGCTGAAGATGTTCAGTAGGCTACTGTAAAACATCACGGAAATGCAATAACATATTCTCCTTTCTCCTTGAGACAGTTGAAAGTTTAAGAGTTGGTTCCACTTTAACGTGTATAATCGTCTTGCCGCTCGCCTGGCACCATCGACGACGTCGTGAACTATCAATTACTCCCCGCGAGAGGAACAGAGGACAGAAAAATTGACTCCTTCAAGCGTAGAGTGTCTGGTGATTGCCAAATGCAAAATCTCACACTCCTGCTCATGTTGGGAAGCACTTCATTCAATCGCATCAAACACCTCCAACGTCCTACATTATTGGATGACAAAGATCGTCTTCGAGAATGTAGTGTTACAATAGGAATTCATGTTCTCCGTTGGGTAATATTCAGTTTTTGAATGAATCTGAGAATGTAAGCAAAGGAGGAGGTGAAACGTCGACATAAAGCAGCAATACTGCACTGCCTATTGGTATCCTTCCTAATAATAATAATAATAATAATAATAATAATAATAATAATAATAATTGCATTACGTCCCACTAACTACTTTTACGGTCGTCGGAGACGCTGGGGTGCCGGAATTTAGTCCCGCAGGAGTTCTTTTACATGCCAGTAAATCTACCGACACGAGGCTGTCGTATTTGAGCATCTTCAAATACCACCGGACTGAGCCAGGATCGAACCTGCCAAGTTGGAGTTAGAAGGCCAGCGCCTTAAGGTACCCTTCCTTGTACACAGCTTGGTGGTGGGGTCATCGGTACCCTCTGTGCACCCCCTGTGGGTGGGGGCGGTAGAATAACACCCACGGTATCCCCTGCCTGTCGTAAGAGGCGACTAAAAGGGGCCTCAGGGGCTCTGAACTTCGGAGCGTGGGTTGGCGACCACGAGGCCCTAAGCTGAGTCCTGGCATTGCTTCCACTTACTTGTGTCAGGCTCCTCACTTTCATCTATCCTATCCGACCTCCCTTGGTCAACTCTTGTTATTTTCTGACCCCGACGCTATTAGGTTTGCGAGGGCTAGGGAGTCTTTCATTTTCACGCCCTTCGTGGCCCTTGTCTTCCTTTGGCCGATATCTTCATTTTTCGAAGTGTCGGATCCCTTCCATTTTTTCCCTCTGAGTAGTGTTATATAGAGGATGGTTGCCTAGTTGTACTTCCTCTTAAAACAATAATCACCACCACCACCACCACCACCACCACCACCACCCTCTGTGTCACATATGTGAATATGGTACAGTTTTACGGTCGAACGCCCTATAATGACGGTTGGATTCACTATACTCTGTAGTAGCTGGCAGTGTGGTGCCCTGCGTCTATACGAAGGGGTCTATATTTGGACACCAACTCCCTGAGGAAGATGAATTAACCAGTTAGTCCGGGACCGTTTTAACCCGAATCCGCTACGCTAATCATTCAACCAAAAAGTTCGATTGTTACTATAAAAAGTATCTTTGATTTTAAACAAATAATTTGGAATATCCGTACATTATCTATTCGCTATAGATGCTCGAGATGCTCATCAGTTAGAGTTCGCACTGGTGATATACGATATATTACGTGATAGGCCACGATTATTACTCCGAGACGGGACCTTTGTCAGACAAACAGTCTTGTTCCCACAGGAGGGATACGATAAGCGACATAATACAAGGTAGGGATCTTTTTTTTTTTTTTTTTTTTTTTTTTTTTTTTGCTGTTGTTGCTGTAATCAAAAGCTGCTCAAGTGAAGAAAACATTGCTGTGGCGCGTATGCATTTGCAGTGCAGAAGGCAAAAACATTTTAGGTAATGGGTACACCTGGATAATGTCGGAAATATTACGCACAGTTCACGAGTGGTCTTTCCAGAACTATCACAACACGAAGAAAATTGTCATGATTTCTATAAGATGAGCCAATACAGTCTCCAGTTTTAGAAAACAAATATCTCCTGCAGTAACTTTTTATTGCGTAAATCCATACACAGAGCTTGGTTTCAACAAGTTTCATACAAGAAATCTTGCATGCCAAGTCTTCTTGCGTTCACGCCATTTTAACTGCCCCGTATAAAACGCGACCAACACTCCGTGTATCTTGGAGCGATATGACGTCGACAGATGTCACTAGCTTGTTGGTATCGTACAACTGTGCACCTCCCTTGTCGCTTCAATAAAGCTAATGTGGCGAGAGAAATTCTGATCACGGCTTTTATTCAGAGACGAGAATGAGAACAGTGTTCTGTTTAATACCGACATCAACAGGGAACGTTCGAAACCTCCTGTAGATCGACTATCATAGTTGAGCATCTTGTCTATACTGCGGCGGACGTTCTGTATTCTGTAATATTTTCTTGTTAGGAAGTTGAATCAATAATTGCCAGGTAAGCTACACATATTTATGAATTACTACAATAATTTTACGGAATATGATATCATGGAAAGTAATAACGTGAGTTTATTTTTTTGTTAATATCTAAACTTTGGGTATGTATTAACGTTCGAAATCGCCTTTTTCGCCCAAAAATGCCATTTTAATTTTTTCACTGGAAATGAAAGCCTGAAGTCTCTACTTCAAAATGGGATATAATTCATACATATATTCCAACTGTAAGTATCCGAAAATAAGATTTAAATAGCCACGTGCGCGCGTGATAAGGGGCGTGACTGCAGTGCCCTGCTTACATGTAAACATCTTGTCAGATTTTCTTATTCAAATTTACCTCTTTGGTGTGACATGCCTCCTGAGTACATAGTTCATAGTTCTGACTAACATATGTCAATACTTGTATACTCCAAAGACTTTTATTCCATTGATAGGCAACGGATATAAACAAACCTTCCTTGTGGCCAAGTGGTCTTTCACATTGTGACCAAAGAGCTTGTTTCTCTGTGAGTGTGTATAAAATGGGTTCTAAAAGCTGATGTAGAGCAAAGAAAAAGAGAAAATTTCATGGAAACAGACATAGCAAGGTGAATGTCAGTGTTACTTGTGCTATCAGTATAAATAGTGAGACGGAAGGTAGGCCTAATGTAAGGGAATCATTTGATAGTGATTCTCAGTTCAAACTTTCATCTGTAAATATTGAATCTGATAGTGTTAGTGACATTTACAATATCATTATTGACATAGAGTGCTTTACACGTATATTGTCTGCATTAGCTTGCCCTAGTTGCTTCAGTTGTAGTACAGTTTTTGTAGAAAACCTAGAAATTCTGAGATTTGGTTGGGGAATGTCCCTTACATTGTTTTGCAGCAACTGTGATTATGAATTCCGCAACTGACAGGAGCACTCATCGATAAGATGCAAAATTATTTGGAATTGCTTTACGTTCCAACACAAGCAGTATTCACGCCTTGTCAAATGGCATATGGGCCACACTGTACCATTTGACAGCAACAAAGGACCGTCCCACCCACCATTGGTGTCCTGTAGGAACTGACAGCTGGTGCTCATATCAGTTAGCTAAAGCAAATAATGAGATAGAACAATTTTAATTCAAACCAGGCCTGTCCTTTGGCATTCTTCAAACAGTGAAGCCTATATATGAGCTACTCACCGACCCAGAAATGTGGATTGACTCAAAATAATGAGTCATTCAATGCCATGGTATGGAGAAGGTGTCCTAAGGAGACATAAATGTGGGGCTTGAAACCTTAAAATTAGGAGTGATGGATGCTGTTTGCTATTTAAACTGGAAAAACGGAGTGGAAATAGAAATACTGAAGAGGATGGGAATTGCTCCTGGCTAGTACACATCATCTGGTGTACTTGAAGCTTATGCAGTACGGTTGCACAAAGGTGCAAATCAAAGTACTGCAGAACAAAAGCAGAGGAGGCAGTACTTGAGAGGTAGAAGGAAACTAAAAGAAGACAAGAAACTTCTAAAAGAGGGTCCAGCCTATGGAACAGGCAAGTTTTTAGGTGCGCAAATAAGTGGGTTATGTTCATAACTTAGTCCAAAAACTTCAGTGCTGTTTTTCTTGAATGTAATTTTTTGCACACCTTCCCACATTTCAAATACATTTAAATATCCTTAAAATTGAGATAGAAAAATCAATTATAGATTAAATTAAAGCTAATGAATGTGGGAATGTTGTAAACTAGTACTTTCTTAATATTGTGAATATTGTTATTGTTATTATTATTTTTATAGCTATTGTAACACGGGTGATTAATTATTTTTAAACTTTTGTCAAAAATTATGTCTAGCTCCCTTTCTGTTTTTGATAATTAGAAGATCCTAGTTCACAACATTCTATGAATGTAATACTTCAACTTGGTGAAAAAAATTTCAAGATTATAACATTTTTGGAAATTTTATGACATTTTGAAAATTTATGTGTTTTTTTCATTAAACTAAATTTTTGGGTGAAGATAAGGCACAAAATTTTGATTGCGTTATACGAAACTGTTAGTCTAATATGTTTTGTTTTATGGTACGAAACTCAAAAAAATCGGTTCAGAGTTGTGGATTTTCCTTCGAAACGTTAAAACATACCTTTTAACTGGTGGCGATGTGTAATTTCCAATATTAGAAGTTGGGATTAGTCCGATCGTCAATGGTAGTGACCTCTGTGATCACAAAGTACAATGTACAGTGAGAAGGACTTTTACGAACATCCTATGTGGTGCTGAAGAACTGTGGTATTGGTGCACTCTATGCTCAGATTGGATCCATGCAGCGTGCAGTGGCTACGCCACACTAAAAGTGCGATTATTATTCTGACTGATAAAACTAGTGCTTTATTTATACCAGGCGAGTTGGCCGTGCGGTTAGGGACGCGCAGCTGTGAGCTTGCATCCAGGAGATAGCGAGTTCGAACACGACTGTTGGTAGCCCTAAAGGTGGTTTTCCATGGTTTCCAATTTTCACACCAGGCTGTACATTAAATAAGGCCACGGCCGCTTCCTTCCCACTCCCAAGCCTTTCCTATCTCATCGTCGTCATAAGACTTATCTGTGTCGTTGCGACGTAAAGCCGTAAAGCAAACTGTAAAAGAAATCCGTTAGTTCATGATCTCTTAATCCCTGCTTTTCTTTGCGTATTTTCTTAGTGGTTTACCGTTGCACTAAGTAACTAATAGGTTTCCGGTGGTGCTGGATGGGACAGGTTTGGAAGGTAGCGGCCATAGTCATGATTGGGGTGAAATTTACGAGAGGAGATAGAATAATAGGACATATCTTAAGGTACCCAGGATTTGTTCAGTTGGTGTTTGACCGGGCTAGTTGGCCGTGCGGTTAGGAGCGCGCAGCTGTGAGCTTGTATCCGGGAGATCGTGAGTTCGAAAACCCCACTATCGGCATCCCCGAAGATGGTTTCCCATTTTAGCACCAGGCTATTGCTGGGGCTGTACCTTAATTAAGGCCACGGCCGCTTCCTTCCCACTCCTAGACCTTTCATATCCCAACTTCGCCATAAGACCTATGCGTGGGTGCAACGTAAAACAAATTGTAAGTTGGTGTTTGAGGGAAGTGTAGGCGTTAAGAACGTAGGCGTACACTAAAGCATGAATATGTAAAACAGTTTGGGGTAGATATAGTAGTTACGTAGAAATGAAGGTTAGAACATGGTAGGGTGGCATGGAGAGCTACAACAACCCAGTCTATGGACTGATGACTCAAACAGAAACGCATTTGTACTTCCATCAAGTGCAGATTCAGGAAATCGTCTATTCTCTTTAAAATGCTGTTCCTACATCCAACAAATTTCACTTTGTAAGTAAACTGGCTCGTATAGAGGTTCAGTAATTCGTAAACTAATAAACCTGGATATAACAAAAGTAATATCTTTCTGACGCACGCACAAGAGAACACAAATTTTCATTTTAACATTGTGTTTAAAATATCCCTCAATCTGCTTACCTGCCACTTGCTGGTTTACGAAGATGATATACTGTATGGCGAAAGTGAAAAATGTATTTAATAAAGATCTCGATTCTTGCAGAGTAAGAAAGAAAGAAGTTGCGAAAAGCAACACGCAGGCCGTAACAGTACCCAGGTGCTGCTATTAAATAATACTAGCAAAGAAAACTCATAAGGTCGACTAACTCCTTTCCCAACGAATTATACGACAGTGGAAAACATTGAGAGGTTTTTCTTAAACTGAGCTAGACAATTTATAAGACTGTTGGCTTCACCACTTCTGTTGTTATAAAAATGAAAATCACAACCTGTTTCCAGTCATTCGACCGAGTCAGGAATGGAATGAATGAAGCCCCCATCTAGCGGCGAGGATAGGAATTGTGCCGGCTGTCTAAGACTGCCGCACTCCTCTGGGACAATGATTAGTCAATGACAGATGAAATGAAATGATATTGGAGAGTGTTGCTGGAGTGAAATATGACAGGGAAAACCGGAGTACCCGGAGTGACCGGGATTTGAACCACGGAACCCAGCGGTGAGAGGCCGGCGCGCTGCCGCCTGAGCCACGGGGGCTCTGCTTCTTTTATTATAAAAGAAAGTAATTGCGACGACTGTCTTAAAGAGCTGCCTGACAAGTTATCAGCCTCGGAGGCTGTTTGAATTCCCAAATATCACCACCGGAGGTTATACTCTTATAGGAAAACAGCGAAAAACCGATAGCAGTGCCAAAATGAAGTGTACTAGGCAAGATTAGGAGCGAGCAACAAGTTTGTCATTGCTTTCCTGACTGGGCTTTCAAGAGGTATTGCAGCACGACTGGTCCTATCCAAACGCAATAGCCGTGTTCAAAATGCTATTACTTAGCACCAGCCACTCGTCAACAACTTCTGTATTGTCACAGCCATATACGAGACCGAAACTCGGTGGAAGCTACAATTTGTTCTAGCTTGTGCCGGGAGACAGATGTAGGAAAAAGAGGCACCCATCAAAAACTAGCAACAGATGGACTTTTTAAAAAACATCACCCCGGATAAAAGTAGAGTTGTGAATGAATTGGGATATCGCATAAAGGAAAAAAGAGGTCAGAAAATGAAAAACATTTTTATTTTACGCCATGTAGGTTGCCTGGATATCCATTATGATTTTCCGCTTTATTCTATTGTACAACAGAGTAACCGGAACTCCACTGAATGATTGATCCGTGTCAGGTTAACACTGAATGCATTACCAGAGATCTCTGAAATACCTAATGAACTGTTTATGTCGTTAAAAATATCTGGCACCTCTGCCGGGTTTGAACGCGTGATCTTGGACTCCAGAGGTCGACGCTCTGCCACTGAACCAAAGAGCAAGATAACGAACGGTGAAAGTCTTATTTATATCCACGATTTACCCGGTCGTTCCACAGGAAAGTTAGCACAGGAGGGACAATATCTGATTTGTCATTATACACTACGGTTTGAAAAAACATCCCCACCATCGGCGGCTCTGAAGATGGTTTTCTGTGATTTCCCATTTTCACACCAGGCAAATGCTGGGGCTGTACCTTAATTAAGGCCACGGCCACTAGCTTTCCAATACTTGCTTTTACCCATCTTTCCATCGCCGAAAACCTTCGATGTGTTGGTTAAAAAAGTAGCAAATATATTATATCATCGTTGCACCTGCAAAAACCACTACGGTGGAAACTCGATATCTCGAATCACCTCGAGAGCTAAATTTTACTTCGAGTTATCGAAATTTCGAGATATAGAAAAATACCGTTTTTGAACAGGTATGGCATATAATTGAATCATATGCATCTACAGGCTTATCCTGAATACATTATTTTTAACAGTATTTAAAAATATACAAACAAACAAACTCGGGTATAGTGCGCATTGGTATCACCCAAATATCACTATAAAATGTATCACAAACGGAACATAATTGCTTTTACACATATCAAGTGAAAAATCTGCGGCAAATTAAGAAATATTTGATTTTTGGAGAATATTATGTATACATACTTTACCACTTTACAAGTACATTTGGTGGTGCGCTCACAGTGACACACGTATGTCTTTTGTCTTACACTTTCAACAATTTCGTGTGTGATATTTGTGTTCACTTAAGTTCTTTGCTTTCGTTTCATTGCTTCACTTGTCAATGACATCATTTCATGAACTGTATCGCGATATGCAATATTTAATAGGCGACAAAATGGTATGGCCAATGTACATAAGAAAAATTCAGTGGACTAGTGATTTATTGGTCCAGGGATCATGCTATTTTTCTGTTGACCTCAATTTTGCTGTTGGAACTGGCCGCTCTAGTCATATGGACAAAGATAATGAGAATCTACAGACATAGGACTCCCATTCCACGGTGCTAGCCCTGGACCTGAAGAAAGTAACATAAGACGGCACCAGCAGCGAATGGACAAAGATAATGAGAATCCACAAACATAGCCCTCCCATTCCACGGTGCTAGCCCTGGACCTGAAGAAAGTAACATAAGACGGCACCAGCAGCGAATGGACAAAGATAATGAGAATCCACAAACATAGCACTCCCATTCCACGGTGCAAGCCCTGGAACTGAAGAAAGTAACATAAGACGGCACCAGCAGCGAATGGACAAAGATAATGAGAATCCACAAACATAGCACTCCCATTCCACGGTGCTAGCCCTGGACCTGAAGAAAGTAACATAAGACGGCACCAGCAGCGAATGGACAAAGATAATGAGAATCCACAAACATAGCACTCCCATTCCACGGTGCAAGCCCTGGAACTGAAGAAAGTAACATAAGACGGCACCAGCAGCGAATGGACAAAGATAATGAGAATCCACAAACATAGCACTCCCATTCCACGGTGCTAGCCCTGGACCTGAAGAAAGTAACATAAGACGGCACCAGCAGCGAATGGACAAAGATAATGAGAATCCACAAACATAGCACTCCCATTCCACGGTGCTAGCCCTGGACCTGAAGAAAGTAACAAAAGACGGCACCAGCAGCGGAGTACGACATAAGCCTTAAGTATGTTTTCATATTTCTCAAATAACGACGATATTTCTTAATTTACATTTTAGAAGACAGGATGCAGTACGCAGAGTAGTGAAACAAGAAACATACCTCGGTTAACACCTTTGAAAAAATCCGTTAGTCTCTTCTCTTTGTTAGTTAACCTTTCCTCCCTTCACGTTGAAACTTCTCGTCAATACCACGCAGCCGATATTCGTAAATGGAGCTCGTCATCCGCGATTTCTGAGGTTGCTTTCGTACGTGACCGATAATTAATTCACGCCCGAGAAACAGCGAAGCTTCGCCGATTTTCCGATCATTGGAAGTTTTAGTTTATCGGTCCCCTTTACATTAGTTCCCAGCATCACTGTAAACCTTTCTTTACTTGTTAACTGTTCCTCACAAACCGCAAATGCCGTATTGCATAGTTTATGTTGCACAAAATTCCAGTTACGGAGTTTTTTTTTGCTTCAAGGGAGGAAATGTTTGTTTCGAGAAATCGAGAAATTCGTGTTACCGAATTTCGAGTAATAGAGAAATAAATACACGTGGAGAATAGGGACATTTACGTTACTTCGAGACACTGATAATTAGAGTAATGGAGGCTCGATATATCGAGGTTCGAGAGATCGAGGTTCGAGGTTCGATATATCGAGGTTCGAGGTATCGAGGTTCGATTGTATATTATTATCATAATTTTCTGAGAAATACTGATCCGCAACACACGTATTATGAAAAGTGAGAGTTCTTGACGATGCTCGCACAATACTGAACCTCAAATAACAGAACCTTACCGACCAAAGTTCTAAGGTAAAATACTGTATTTCACAGTAAGTTTTTTTTGCAGGCTCAATGATGATATCTATCTAGAAACGTTCCTTGTAACAGAACTGAAGAATTATTTGAATTTTTTATTGTATAATATGAATATATAACTAGTTTTACAACGTATTTGATGGAACTAAGTTTCAGAACTTTGTACCTCGTTGCGGTATTGACATAATGAGTTTTTCACAAGTCCAATTTCATGATACCAGACTTGACCTATATATACTACAAATTCTGATTTACTAGTGCAGCAATATTTACTCAGTTTAGGAAAAACAGCCCATAAATTCTCTATGGAGTTCATATCGGGTGAATCTGAGGACACCATAACGTTTGAATTCCCAGATCGGAGGTGCACTGTTAGACAACCCTAACTCGGTGGCAAGTGGCTTTGTCATCTTCGAAATAAAAGGGCCAAGGTTTGAACCACTGAAATGGCCCTCCGCTGTATTCATATCCTCCTTTTTAAGTATCTCGCAGTATGCTAAAGCATTGATTGACCCAGTACAAACTTTGAATCTTTCCATAACTTTTAATGATATCGCTCCCTACACATCACACTTTCACTAATCTTTTTCGTTTGCACAATGCAATCCTGATTCACCTCTCTCCTGGTTCCAGCCACAGTTTCAAGCTACCATTGTTACCGAACACATTAAATTTATTTTAAACTGAGAAAATCATAGAGTTCAACAAATTTCTGTCTGTCTTCAATGTGTATTTGTTGAGAGAAATGGCTGCTTTCAAGGCCGTTTTTTTCTAATGTTCATTTCTGATATGTCTTAGCAATGTTTACTTGAAACTGAATGTCCTATATTTCCCTTAATGTATTTTTTCCTGCATTGCTATCTTTTTCATTGACATGCATAATCTAGGACTTTAATTCTTTTTTCGACCATATTTATGCCTAAGACAAGACATTACAGATTCTGACTGACTTTTACAATTGTTTACCGCAGTTTTATTATCAATTCTCCCAGTTTTCTGTTGTATATTCCTTCTGAATGCAGCGCCAAGATCTTCTCCTGCTTCCAATGAAAGAGTTATTTCTCCTTCCCCATCACCTAGAAACGCAATAACTGTTTTAATTTCTTGTAACAATGTACACAACTAT
Source organism: Anabrus simplex (assembly GCF_040414725.1). Classification (NCBI taxonomy): domain Eukaryota; kingdom Metazoa; phylum Arthropoda; class Insecta; order Orthoptera; family Tettigoniidae; genus Anabrus; species Anabrus simplex. The sequence goes on along the minus strand of NC_090269.1, from coordinate 237,221,615 downwards.
CGTAAACTGCAGAAATAGGTTTCTAAAAACTGTGTTAACACAATCTGAAAATACGTAATATGCTTCTCTTCACACGATACACTGCTTTCTGAAGAACAGCTGAAAAGACACATGCATGAAGCAATTTAGGGAGATATTTGGGAATTTGAAGACATTTGTGCCATCTAGTAGCATAATATCCTACTGTTTGTTAAACACCTTGTTCGGCTCTGTTTAGTAAGCTCAGAATAATGGAATGAATCAACGCAAGAAATACATGATTTGATCTTTCTTTCACATTCTGCCAATAAATTAGACATGAGCAGTAGTAGACAAAGACTACTCCAGAAGCATAGAAAAAGCACTTGACGTTAAAATTGTACCATAATCGTGATATAAGTAAACATCTGCGCGAAAATTTGGTTGGACCGGAGTGTACTACTGAACAGTTATACTTAAATATTATACAGACGAACTTCGATATCTCAAACACCCGGCGGAGGGTGAAAATACTTCGAGTTAACGAAACTTCGATGTATAGAAAAACGACATCTACTACAGCTCCACAAAAAATATCAACTGTACTGTTATTTACTTCCTAATTTTTGATACTGTTCTTGTTTTCAAAATCTAAGATGTTATTATTATTTGATATCACATTAAAAGTTTTATTTTGCCATAAGAGCAACATTCTCATCTTAGTATACACATTCAATTTTTTGAAAAGGAATCTGTCATATGCTCTCTACAACATTCTCCAACAAATTAAGGGTGCCATGTACAGCGTTAAAAAAATTAGAGGAACATGTTTCTGAACGTATGCCATGCTCCACAAAACAATACCTCACACCCAGATATATTACCAACTAAACCTCTATTCTTTACCGTCGAAGTATACAAAAGAACATCGATGGATTCCAGTTCATTTTCAGAACACAAACGGAAATGTCAAATGGAGGCGAAAACAAAGTGATAACAGTCCTCCAGGGTGGATTTTTATCACAGTTGGAGAACTTCAGTATGGTTTATGTCCTGTGTACCTCATAACGACACACCGCTATTCACTTTGTTTTGAGGGGTCACCTGCCACATTAATGCAAGGCTACGCCTACAGATGGAGTATAACTTCGATTTGCATACCCTGAGTAGCTAAGGTCTCAAGGTATGCTGTACGACCGTTGGAACCCCATCTACCAAATTAACGTTCACATACCACACGTTATAAAACATGTTCCCGTGATTTTTTTGAACTGTGTACGTTCTCGTCGACTGAGGACTGTCACCACGTACTGTAAACCGCCTGCTGGGGGTCGCGAAGTGGCCTACATGAGGGTTCTAGGCTACTTGGGTAAGTGTCTACTCAAAATCGCAAAGTTCCTAAAGCTAGTCAAACAATACGCTCTGACTAAAATGTAGAGAGTGTGTAATTTTGTGATTAAAGATCGGGTTTCTCCTACAGAAACTCATTTTGTCTGGTGATAACCAAGTACGCATAACGTTCTGATTATACTTCAGTTACAGAAAATAATCGTACACTGGCTTCCAAAAATTCGAGTAATAGCACTTCCGAGTTATCGGAAATATAGCAAAGCAAAGTCACCTCCGTGCAGGCCATGAAGGCCCTTGGAGGGATGGAAGGTGAAGGCTTCCACTATCCACAACCTCGGCACATGATGGGGTAGAGTGGTTAGCTCTACGCCCGGCCGCCTTTGCCCCCAGAAATTAACCTAGTACTCATTTTTGGTGTACGCTGAGTGAACCTCAGGGCCATTTGCACCTCCGGAAGTGGAAATCTCGTTTCGTAAATTTTACGACTTCTTGACGGGGATTCGAACCCACGTCCTTCCGAGCGAACCCAGCACGCCTTTACCGCCTCGGCCAGGCATCTCCTTATCGGAAATATATAACACAAAAAATACATGGAATTCCATTGGGAAACGAAAAATTCCTTCGAAATATAGAAAATTCGAGTTACAGACGTTCTAGTCATAGAAGTTAAAATTTATATTGTTAATTCTTCTTCCAGTGAGACTGGAAAAAATATAGCATATACGCAAAGCTTTTTCGAGGAATATACGGATATTTACATTCATTTCCATGACAGACTGTCAGGCCCTTCAGCGTTGTCAACAAACCTCTGTGAACTCACTAAGCTTATTAATTGGCCAAATATCGAGGTCATCAATACATGAAAGAATATAAGATATATCAGGATTTTCCCTCCCATCCTTTACAGTATAGAAAAAGCAACGACTTTTAGTTCCGCGTAACTGATGCTTCGCGGCTATAGAAATGGGACCTCTGATCTAACTGACACCCGAACCGTAGGGAATGCTATTTTCGTTCATTTTTTAAAATTCCGCATGTTTATTACAATACGTTACTACCAAGATGTACTAATAAAACTTGCGATCCTCGAGTGGCTATGGAGTGGAATCCCCGCCAATGCACGAGGAATGTCTGAAATGAGAAGTCTTGCTTGTATGGGTCGGAGTCAACATAAAACTGAAGCTCCCATGGCTACACTTACTATATATACAGTCACTTACTACACCTACAAGTACACTTACAACTACAAACTTACTTTTGCTTTTGATGTAGAAATGACTTCTATCTAGTTATTTGTAAAAAATATAAGCCTTTAGAACAAGATAAATAATATACAAATAAAATGTTGTTAGTTTTACTTCCCATTAACAAATTTTATCGTTATCGGAGACGCTGAGGCAGCGAAATCTTGTTTTGTAGCTCTCTTATGGACCGGTATATCTACCGACAGGAGTTGGGCCTATTTGACCATCATCAAATACCACCAGACTGAGCTAGGATCGAACCCGCTAACGTGTGCTCAGAAGACCTGCGTTCCAGATGTGTGAACCCGGTTTGTGTATATTAGAACTGCAGTAAAATACTGAATTTTGAAGACACTCTCGCACGTCTCCCGTGCTTGTAGTTGTGTAAACAAAAAGAGAACCAAGATAATGAATAAACAACTCAAGTAAAGTCTTCACGAGAGCTGATGGCAAGCCGTGAATAATTTAAAGTCTTAACCCTTTGGCACTCAGCCTATATACAGGAGTTTGCTCCAAGACACTCAGACTAATTTCTGTCATTTTCCAAACCGACTTACAAAAAATCAACACGTAAAGAGTTTAACACACATTAAAATAAAATAAATCACACTAATACAGGAAACTATGAGCATTTCATAAATGAACATACCTAAAACGTATTGTTATTGGTAAAGCCAGAAAAAATTATTAAATTTTGAAAATAAATTTTAAAAAATATTTTTTGATTTTCAATGGCTGAAAAATCAGACATTATTGCGTATTCCTTCTTTACTCTTAGACGTGAAAGAAAGAACATTTATTTCTGATTAATTTGATATCAATATGATGTGTGTGCTGCAATTCGTTCATGAAGCATGGCACATAGTTATTCACTGTACATGTAACGGTCATCGATGTCAGGTCCTCGCGGTCCGATGCACGGTGAGCAGCTGTGACTGTGTCATTTTCCACATAATGCGAATCACTTTCAGCAAAAGAAGTTCATTATTACTGTCTAAATCATCTGAAAATTCAAGGATATCGGCCTCATTCGGCCTTGAATATGGCCTAGCCATTACGACAAAAAGATGACGCAAGCAAGTGCAACAACGGAGTTATGAAATGGAGTAAAATTATAGTTTGCGAAGTACAGCGAACACACGATATACCAAAGAAACGAAATATACTCTTAACTAAACTCATATCAAGATCGAATTGTTGTATTCATAAGCCAACCAAAACAGATCCACGCAATTAACAACTTCAAATAACCACAACATAAACATTCACGGTCAACAGATTTCATTTATCGAAAATAAAAATATTTTGTAGGGCAGGTGGATACATCTGTAGAGTAAAACGCAAATTCAACGTTTTAAGGTACCGTCACGATCAACTGTTACGATTTAACAGCCACGGAAATGACGAAAATGCCTAAATAGGACAGAGCCGATATATCGGCGCCGTGAGTGTTTTCGCCATAACCTCTCGCGCCGATAGATCGGCGCGCTGAGTGCGAAAGGGTTAATATGGCAATTAAAGTGCTTGCCAAACCGCATCAGCAACCAGTGAGCAGGTAAATGGAACCATCACAGGAGATTACGTTAGCTGTCGGAGTGGTGGGCTGCATACACAGCATGTTAGCAGGCGTTCACCGGCGCCCTCCAGGGATAACGGCACAGCTACACCATATTGTTCAATATTAAGTGCAGTATCATTTTGCGCGCTCCTCCCAGAGAATACCGAAATAGTGAGTGTCTTTGACAGTAAGGAGGTGGGCGAGGGACATAATGCGACCTTCCTGGTTCAACTGAGTATGAAATTGGAATAGAAGTTTTACATTCTCGTCAACTAAGTCTCGCAAAGTCAACAGGTGCAGAAGATAGAGATGGACAGGAAACTCATCTTCATAGACAAACATCCTTAAAACATCCTCAGTAAGACATCTTTGTTGCTCTCATCTTAACATTACTCGTGTTACAAACTCATCTGATATGTTGACAATATGCACCTTTTATAGTCAGGCACAGAAATGTGACCACAAGCTTAAACATACGGAATCAGGACAATTAAAATAAGGGTAGTAACCAGCCCAATATTAAGATTTTCTTCTAAACCTCAGAGGAAAAAAAAATTATTTTCAATAATCTCCAAAATTAATATTTTCCCTCTAACTAACAATTTTCAACTAGTCAGTTATGGGGGAAGCGGGGTAAGGTAATTAAGTTTTGTTGTTATAATTTATCAGGTGGGAGTCTCCGCGGTTGTTCTTCTTGGTTTCAGTTCCAATTTTATATTCGAACAACGGTGTGAAGTGAAGGGAGTAATGTGTTCGTGCAAAATTTCGACATTCGGTTTTTGACAGATCTTGATGTTTCATGACCACGAGATTCCAAAAAAAAAAAAAAAAAAAAAAAAAAAAAAGCGGGTTTTGCAAAGTAACTCTGATTTACGATGCCGTAGGATTCATTTCGAGGCATTTAGGCCACAGACTCACATAAAAGGTTGATTCCCACCCTCATTTCAGTCTTCATCGCCTTTACCACGGCCTGTAATTACTGGGAAGTATTTTTTCTACACCCTGTTATATATGTGGCAAGAAAATTTCACCATACCCGAAATGTTACGGTTGTTTTTAGCGCTTCCTTCTTTTCGTAGATAACATCCACCGGCTAATCTCATAGGACCTCTCTACTGTACTCAAGCCACACGTGTTCGAAACCCGCAATCGACTGTCCTTAAAATCGTTATCTGTAGTTTCATTTCAACTCTAAACGATTGTCGGTGCGG